>NC_074710.1:17170752-17528420 GCF_024334085.1 Lutzomyia longipalpis | reverse complement strand
TACCTCTCCCTCCCTCTTCCCATCTCTCTCTCTTTGTCAATTGAAAATTCAAATTCAATGTCAATTAAATTGAATGGCATCGTATAGCGACGACAAAGTTTAGTCTCATCGAATTTAATTTTACTTACGTGTATACACAACATCAAAGTTTGATAGAGGAATATAATCAGAGTTGATTGAATGTTAGATGTGAAATATTTTTATATAAGAAGTTTTTTGATAAATTTTTCTATGTTTATCATAGACACATACACATAATTTACATAGAAAGTTTGATCAATTTCAAAATTATTCAATAGATAATTCGGTTTTGTAATTAAATTGATTTGAAAAGAAAATCTTTTGTAAATAAATAAGAAGAAATTGAGCTTGATTTTCTATGTTTATCGAAGACACACACCCACAATTTTACATTTCATCATTGAAGAATACTTATAAATTTTTCAAAACAAGTAGATAATTAATGTGAAAAAGTTTAATCAATTAAACTGATTAAAATAACATTTTAAACAGACAACGAAGAAATATTCAATTTTATTTTTAATGGTAAAAAATACTTATTTAAGGGGGGTCTCTTTTGAGAGCTGGTGAAATTAAATATTTTAATTTTTCTTGGGGTTTTTCTTAAACTTGGTTTTCAAGTGTTGGTGATATTAAAGACTTATCATTAAAGAGTAAGAAAATCACTTTCCGCCATCTTAGATGCGACGCCATTTTGAGATTTTCCTCGAAACACAAAGGTAGGTTTTTCTCAGGATCTACTGGATGGATTTTGATGGGGTAAAAAGCAAATGAAAGAGGAAATACCAATGCAGATTTTGATGTACCAGAATTTTGAATTTCCACTCTGGGGCTGAGAAAAGTGGAAAAATGTGACTTTTTTCAGAAATTTTTGACGTTTTTTCACTTTTCTCAGCCCCAGAACGGAAATTCAAAATTCCGCTACATCAAAATCTGCATTGGTATTTCCTCTTTCATTTGCTTTTTACCCCATCAAAATTCATCCAGTAGATCCTGAGAAAAACCTACCTTTGTGTTTTAGGGCAGTTCTGCGGAAAAGTCGGAAAACTACAAGATGGCGTCGCACCTAAAATGGCGAAAAGTGATTTTCTTACACTTCAATAACTAGGCTACAAATGTAACCATAATCGGATATCCAAGTTTAAGAAAAACCCCAAGAAAATGACAACATTAAAAATGTGTAAATTCTAACAGATTTCCCAAGAGACCCCCCTTAATTTTTCTATGTTAATCAGAGACACATACTTAATTTTTTTTTCTTCTAAATACATTTAACAAGATAAATTAGAAGTCCTTTGAAAGTATTAAGAAGCAATATTGAGCCTAATTTTATTTGCTAAAATAGAAAACTTTCACTTTTCTATGTTTATCATAGACACATACCCATAATATTAATATTGTAGCATTATCAATTCTCTTGTAAACACTACTCTTACTACTACTACTATAGTTAGGTCAACTCACGGCAAAAGACTGCAGGCAGTGCTAGAAAGCTGAAAATTGGCATAAATGTTCCTTAGGGCATATAAAGGAAGGAAAATGAGTGCGGTTTGGTTTCGTCCGCTAAAAAGCATATGGCGGCCAATTTTCAAAATGGCGTCCTTTTGAGCTATAATGTAATCTAAAGTTTGTCGTAGGTGGCTGAAATTTTAGTATGTTATAGCTGGCATCAAGACCTTTCCAACGATAGGTCAAACACCTTTGTACGTTACGTAGAACCGGAGATATGAGCTTCTAAAGAAAAACCTAAAAATGGCAATATCTCAGGTTCTAGGGTACCTAGGAAGTCAAATGATCTATCGTTGGAAAGGTCTTGATGCCAGCTATAACATACTAAAATTTCAGCCACCTACGACAAACTTTAGATTACATTATAGCTCAAAAGGACGCCATTTTGAAAATTGGCCGCCATATGCTTTTTAGCGGACGAAACCAAACCGCACTCATTTTCCTTCCTTTATATGCCCTAAGGAACATTTATGCCAATTTTCAGCTTTCTAGCACTGCCTGCAGTCTTTTGCCGTGAGTTGACCTAACTACTACTGCTGCTCAAAATTAAAATTAATTTGTGTTTACAAGAGAATTGATAGTGCTACAATATTAATGTTATGGATGTGTCTGTGCTAAACAACGAAAATTTGTAAAAGTTTTAAATTTTAACAAACAAATAAAATTAAACACAATATTGCTTTCTATTACTTTCATAAAAAAAATCTTCAGAACAGAATATAGATAGGAATTCAAAAAATAGCATTTACTCTATAGAAAAAAAATACAAAAATTATTTTTAAAAGTAAATGAAAAATATCAAAAAGTTGGTTTAACTCTTCGATATTTAGAAAAATCAATTGTAAAATATTTTATTAGTAAAATGATCATTAGCAATAAAGGCATTGCCTTCAGAAAATTGATAAAATTTATATTAAAAAATTAACAACTCTCCATAGAACTATTTCCCTCAAATATATCGATTTTCGACTTATCAAAACATAGAATATTGAATTTATTTCCCTTTCCTCGTAATTATCTTCAAAATTAACCTTCACACCTTTAAAATAACCATTAAAAACATCGAAAAAGTCGGTTCATGTCTTGGATAAACATCGAAAATGTAAATTTTGGATAATTCGACAGTCAGTGGTAAAAAAAAAACGTCTCATGTACCGTGCAATTTAGCATTGCTAAATTTTTACATATCGCATTTCAAATCTCCCTTTGAGAGCGAGAAAAAAAAGCGAATAACGAAAAAAAAAAGTAGAAACAATGTGGCACAAAATGAATTTCATTGCGGACCAACGAAACAACAAAAAAATGAGAGAAATAAAAAGAATTCACATCAATATTAAAGGTGTGCGAATGAAAATTTATGAAATTTCCTTCATGGCGCATTGCCATTGCTGGTTAGTCATCAAGGTGAGAAAAATGCTCGCACGAGAGGTTGTGCTCTGCTCTCGTGTCTGTGCGTCTTTGGGTATAACATCGACGGTGAGTTCCTTCGCATTGAGTAAGAGAAATAACGAAGAAACTTCTTTTCTTTTTGCTGCAATGTTATTTTGCTATACCGAAGAAAAAATAATTCAGCCAGCAATAAATCCCCAAATTCAGCACAGACTTCATGACAAAACCCGATTGAAAATATTCCCAAAGAGAGAGAAGAATATTCTTCACGCATTGTTTGACGTCTGTGGATCGGGGGGTGGTTTGGGATGGGGGTGGAATTTATTGAAAATTTGTCATGAAGGTATAGTACATAACTTGTGTGTTGAGTAATAGAAAATCAATAGACCTATCGTGGTGGAAATTTTCCTGTCATCGCTTTAATTGGCAAAAGAATGATCTATTCACCGAAGGGTGTGGTGGATGCGATGATGTTGAGGGGCGAGAGCGAAAATAGGGGCATGTCCCCATCTTCAAAGAAAATCAATAACAAAATAAGGGGATGATCCTCTATTTCTCCGTGTCTATTTTGACTTCTTTGGACGAGAAAAAAATCAAAAAAAGAATAAAAGAAAAATCTCTTCTCTGTGAAGGTGGCATTGAGGAGTTTTTAACCACTTTTCGTAGAAGAGAAGAAAAATTAATAATACAAACATAAAGAAAAAAAAGCACTGCAAAGTGTTTACGGGGACACTGATGTGGCAAAAATTGGAGGAAAAATTGAGGTCATGTACTGAGAGTTAATTTTTTTTGCGACTTCATTAACTTTTTTATGCTATTTATGAGTTGTGGATATATTGCTCTAAATGTTTTTTTTCTCTTTATTTTTTTGTATTTGAGGCATTTTCTGTTGAATTTTCTTTTAAAAAATTAAAAACTTCCGTTAAATTTTAACTGTCATATTTTGACAGATCTTTCGTAAAATGACATTTGGTGATATCATTTGTCAAAGTTTACACGTCACAAGTTTTGTATTTTAACTGTCATATTTTGACAGATCTTTTGTTAAATGACATTTGGTGATATTTGTCAAAGTTTTTACGTTACAATTTTTGTATTTTAACTGTCATATTTTGACAGATCTTTCGTAAAATGACATTTGGTGATATCATTTGTCAAAGTTTTGATGTCACATATTTGTATTATAAATGTTATTTTTGACAGATCTTTCGTAAAATGACATTTAGTGATACCATTTTATCAAAGTTTGGACGTCACATATTAGTAAGCCATATTTTGACAGTGTGGATGTCAAAATGATGTCCGGCCTAGACAACATTAAAAAAAAAATAGAAGTAATCATTATTGTTTTATTTAAAATTTAATTTCAATGTCATTCGTTAAATTTTTATTGCCACTTTTTGACAGATATTTTTAAAAATTGTCAAACGCTTGACAACGTGTCTCTTTGAGATCTTTAGTAGGCTGCTTATTTCTTTTTCTTTTGCAAAATAACTTTGACATTTATTTAGTTTTGAAGTTAAAAAGAGAATTTTATTACAAATCTTGAAACAAAAATGTCAGTTTTATGAGGTATTTTAAAATGTGACAGTTTATTGACAGTTATCATAACATTTTTTTTTATTACTGAAAGGATAATTTTCTTTCAAATTTTTTTTATTTATTCTTTCTTTTTTTGTGAAAAAAAAATGTTAAGTAGTTAGTTTATTGAATTTTATATTTGTAATGATATTTAGGAATAAATAATGGCAGTTTGACAAACGAAATTTCTTTGACAGATAACATAATTTATCATATTTCTGACAGCACCTATTTGACAGTTTCCTTATAAATGTCACATTTGACATTTTTCTTTTTTTTAATTCAATTTGAACGTATTTTTTGAACGTTATGAATTTTATAAATCAAAAATAAATCCAAACAGTTCATAAACCTCCCAAAATGCAATGTTCTGCGCAATGCTCTGAGTAATCTTTTGGTAATTTTTCTCTGTGAGCTAAAATACCCCAGAAAATCACATCAAATCCATCTTGAGCTCCCTTCAATGCTGAAACAATATAGACAACATTTCGCATTTGCTAACACCCAGAGAAAATCCACCTCAACTATTCCTCCGCCATCTCCACACTTTCTTTATCACTCAGCTATTTTTTTTCTTCATTTGCACCAGTGTGTCCCCCACATATATAACCAACGCAACATATCTACATACATATCTCGCGCGTATTCATTTCACTTTAATACATTGACGCACACCGTGTAAAATATCTCAACGAAAAAAGAGGAGAGAAGAGAAGAGACAACGATGAAGAGTGTGTGAAGAAGAAGTCAAAATGAATGAATGGATAAAAAAAACTGCTGATGGTGACTCATGCCATGGAACCTCAATAAATTCCTCCTCTCTCCATGAATTGTTTCTTTTTTTTTCATCGTCGTTGTTGTCAGTATATTTATCTCATGGGCACAGTCAATGTGTTGAGATTATGTCAAAAAGAGAGAATTTCTTATTACATATATGAAAATATTGTACTCATTTCTTTTTCATCTCTCTCACGTACATTTTCCTCAAAAGAAAAAAAAACGACTCAACTGGTGCCTAAATTAAACATCAATAAAAATGGACCAATTTGCCTTTTTATCTCTCTCTCTCATACAAACACAAAACATTCGACACATTGTACAAAATTTTTCACTTTAGAGATCTTTCACCTCATAGCACGATAAAGAAACAAAAAAAATATATATGAAGAACCTTTTAAAATGGAACCTCCAAAAAGTAAATTAAAAACGTGAGAAAATTTCTCGTGAAGTATATCAATTAAAATTCAATCTTGAATATTAATTTGTCGCCTAATTGTCTGCGCCATGAGCCACCTCTCCTCACAGCTTTCATGGTGATGATGATATTTACGTATGAACGAATGTATGAAGCAACAAAAACTTTTAATCCTTCACCCATAATTGGATATTTGCGACAAACAGTGTAAAAGAGAGCTTTTGCCGGAAAACTTTTGCAAAGGCAGAGAGAGAGGAAGGAGAAAACCTCTTCAAACGGAGAAAATTCCAACCAAAACATTCTCTGTGGGAGCACATAAATTCTCAAGACTATGACACATACCGCAGCAATTGTGTGTTAACATAAATATACTTACTATGCGAAATATTACATTTGGAAGGAAAGAGTAAACAATTTCGGGGTGAGATCATAAAGTATATTATCCATGTTTGAACTTTCTTCGTGTTTAACATTCAATTTACAAGCTTTCAATTTTAATTAATTTGTTGGCATTATGATAAATATTTAATGGTTATACCAAAAACACGATAACTGTCAAAGTAGTAATGTCAAAAAAATGACAGCTGTCACCATTGACTGTTATTTTTTGAAAGGAATTCAAATTCAAAGCAAAAATTTGTAAAACTTTTAAAACTTGTATTCTAATCTTATTCTAGAATTAAGGAAATTGATTTTTGAGGATTTGGGAGTTAATGATATATACAGTGTCGAGAAAAATAATAGGACCACCAATATAGGTTTTAAATGTACCCTTGACTTCAATCGCCAATATCTCAGGCTGTGGGGGACAGATTTTGAAAAGTGGCATAGATTCGGAAAGCTACATTCATCCCCTTTCCAACGATGGTACATTTTCGAAAATCGGCCCATCCGTTCAATTTTGGTAGATGATTGAACAAAAAGTGGCATTTTTAGTATAGGTCTACTTGAGCGACTGTCAAAAATCAGCCCCTCAACCGATTTTGAACACCCCGACAGTTTTGGACAGGGGAAGAATGTAGCTTTCAGAGTTTTTTGAAATTTTGAAAATCAGACACCCAGAAAAAAAGTTAGACGGGTTTTTGTGAGTGGTCCTATTTCAATAATTTGAGGGTGAAATTACACAAAGTTTCATAACAAGTTTTTGTAAATTTTTATTTTTTTAAGTGCTTATTTGAATTTAATTGAGTAAAGTTAAAAGGCTTATAGCTTGCGAAAATAAATTTTTCCTAAAAAAAATAAATATTTGTTATGAAACTTTGTGTAAATTAGGAAGCATTTTAACCCTCAAATTATTGAAATAGGACCACTCACAAAAACCCGTCTAACTTTTTTTCTGGGTGTCTGATTTTCAAAATTTCAAAAAACTCTGAAAGCTACATTCTTCCCCTGTCCAAAACTGTCGGGGTGTTCAAAATCGGTTGAGGGGCTGATTTTTGACAGTCGTTCAAGTAGACCCATACTAAAAATGCCACTTTCTGTTCAATCATCTACCAAAACTGAACGGATGGGCCGATTTTCGAAAATCTACCATCGTTGGAAAGGGGATGAATGTAGCTTTCCGAATCTATGCCACTTTTCAAAATCTGTCCCCCACAACCTGAGATATTGGCGATTGAAGTCAAGGGTACATTTAAAACCTATATTGGTGGTCCTATTATTTTTCTCGACACTGTATATAAAAAGAAGTGATTTTCTGACGCATAGAAACAATAATAATTTTCCAGGTTTTTCGTCGGTAAAATAAGGGTTCTCACCCAGAGAAACTCACGTTTTCCAGAGCTTTCGGCTTCATTTGGAGTCTTCTTCAGTGGGTACAGAGAGAAAATTGACTTGTTTTTGTAAATAAATTCCTTCTCTTTGTAGTCACGGAAGAAGGCTCCAAACGGAGCCGAAAGCTCTGGAAAACACGAGTTTCTCTGTGTGAGAACCCCTATTTTACCGACGAAAAATTTACCGAAGAAAAACCCGGAAAATTATTATTAATTCAATTCAATTCAATTAATGATACATCTTGTCACAATGCCAATTTTTTTTTCTTAACTGCCCCTAATAAAGTTATTTTTTATAGTAATATTCCAAATGTATTTTATCAATTTTTATTTATTTACTTACATAATAAAATATCTAGGAGAATCACTTGACAAAAGTCAGACATTTGTGCGGAAATTTTCAACAAAATTCTTCATTCTAGTTAGCTTAACTTTGTCTTTTATTAAAAATCCAATTACAATCCATTTGTGAACTTTTATGCAAACTTAACACGAAAAGATACTATGGAGAAACATCAGACATTTCCATGGACAATCTGATAAAGAATTGAATTTCTTGCTATTTTTATTAGAATTTTCAACAAGTTTTCCTCGTTTTACAAAATTTGTCAGTCAATTTGATAGCTATTCCATCGATTAGGTCGTTATTAATAAATAAATAAAAAATAGAAGGGAGGTATCACGTGACGGACACTCTGATTGCGGGAGACAGTTCGTGACGAATGGAGAGACATGGCATGTGATGGCATTTAGTGGCCAAAACTATTGATTTATTTAATCGAGAATTTATTTGCCACAAGTTTTTTTTTAGATTAGAAATTGATATTTCAACTCTTTTCTCTTTAAAAAAAAGAATCTTTTGCATAAGAGTCGTTGAACTTTTCTCTACAAAAAATCTGATAAATTGCCTTCTTTTAACCCTGGTGGCCCTTGACGAAATTTTTCATTTTTGTAGCATAATTTTCTATGGTACTGGGACGCCTCATTCTCACGCCGCATAAAATTTTGGATTTTGTCGTGGCATGAAGAAGTGTCAATACAGTAGAGGAGAAGCACGTGGTGGGTCCAATATGGAATGTCTACATATAGCTAAAGCTTTGCCAATGAGAAGCATGAAAGTATGTAAAATAAATGATAGGCCGGCGTCTCAATTAATCATCCGAAAAAAGACTCTCAAAGCTAATTCTTCACACAAAAGAGCTTTTGGGGGGAGAGATGAGAGAAATTTTGCATTTAGGTGTCATCAATATGAGAGAGAGATATTGAATGATTTTGTTGGTTTGTTTGGCATTGATTGTGTGTACTGCAAATTTATTGAAATTTATTAGCCATTCGACGAAAATTAATTTGTCAAAATAACAATCCCCCAGCAAAATGTGTGTGTGAGGAATTAAAGGGGAATTAATACGTCAAAAATTTCTCATGAATAATTGAGGAATTATGTGCGATGACGGTGGTTTTCTACTTAATAAATATTATACAGGATGGTTTATTAATTAGCCAAATAGTTTATGAAGTTTTCAATTTTTTTTAGCTGTATAAAGCTGAAAATTTGTCGTTCAGCGATTGGAGAATTTATTGTGAAAAGTTTACAAAAATCGTTCTAGAAAGATTTTCCACAGAAATGTCCTGAATTTTTCTACATCAAATCTCTTCCAATTATTTAATAACAAGAATCAAATCAATTGATTATAGAAATCCAAAAAGAAAATCATTAAATTTCTGATAAAAAAACAGCAAGAAATACATCATTGGATTTTCCATGGACATGTCTAATTTTTCTCCATCAAATTTTTCTGGAAAATTTACTTGAATGAACATTGAGTAAATCATTAAGTTTCTTTGTTAAAAGACAACTATTTTGGAAAAGAAGGAAACATATTAAGAACGAAAACTATTAAAAATTCAATATTCTCAGATTTTCCACAGAAATGTCCACGATTTTTCCATCAATTCTCCCAAAATAATTTACATAGGAGTGAAAGTGGTAATATCTGAATTTTTAATTGTTTTAAAAGAAAACTGAAACAAATCTCTCGGTTTTTATTCAATAAAAAAAAGAATTAATATAAATTCTTTGTCGGAAGGACTTATCCTAAAGCATCAAAAAACATAAATTCATCATTAGTCTCCACAGAAATGTCCTGAATTTTTCCATCAATTCTCCCAAAATAATTTACATAGGAGTGAAAATAGTAATATCTATAAATTTTTAATTGAAATTTTCAAAGACAACTGAAACAAATCTCTCGGTTTTTATTTAATAAAAAAAGAATTAATATATGTACATAAATCCATCATTAGAGTCTCCACAGAAATGTCCTGAATTTTTTCATAAATTCTCCCGCAAAGATTTACATATTAGATTTAAATTAAATATAATTGAAACCTTTAGAATAAATTTATCATTGAAAATAAACCAAATCATTCATTAAGAAAAAAATTAGACAAGAAAACGAAGAAAATCAATTTCTCTTCTTTCAAACACCTAAAATGTCGCACGATATTTCCTTGTAGACCAAATACATGTGATGAGATTTTATTAATTTTCTTCTCCCACACCTCCATCTAATTATTCCTTCATGAAGAAAATCTATATAGGGGTAACTGGGGCAAAAAGTTAGATCGCAAGGTTCGGAAAATGGACTGAAAATGCATTTTCCCATTGAGATAGAAAGAAATCGTGTGAGACAAAGTTGTAGCCCGGAAAATTTCCTATAAGACAGTCGTCATTATAAAATTAAAATATTTTCTCGGTACATACCAAGGAAAATATATTTCTCAATTAAAATTAACAAATTGCCCCATGTTCCCCTACCTTTCCACGCTATTTGTGAGAGAAAATTCAACACCAGAGGAATTTTATGTTAAATATTAAATTACTTGAATGTGTGCCAAAAAAATGTCACACACGCATTTTTGGGGTGAGTGAGAGAGTCTGAGATGTATTGAGACGCGATCATATGGTGACGTCAATTATTGAAGAGCAATGTCAGGCGAAAGATTAAAATAATTGCAAGGAAAATGCTTTGAGAAAATGAATTTAAAATAACGAAAAAAAGTGAGTCTTGTGTCGTTGAGGAAAGCATTGAAGGAGCATTTATAGAAATCAATGAGATGAGATGAGAAGTGAGAGAGAGAGCTTTAATGGGTTAAGAAAACATTGACAAAAGTCACGCAAAAATTGTAAAGAGCTAAAAGGCAGCAAAGATTAAATGTTTTTTTCTTCTTATGTTTATATGTATGTAGAGACTCTAACCCATATGACGTCATGCTCAATGTGCGAGACTTTTCGCACTCACGCTAATCTCCTATGCAAGCAACGAGCTATGAGAAAAACATCCCAGAGAGAGCCTCCCCTGCTGTGACGTCGAATTGAAAGACTTTTTCGCGGTACTTTTCCTTCCGGACGTGCTTTGCGAAGTTTTTCAATAAATTAAATCCCCCTTCCTGCCCAAAAAAAAATCTCAAAGTCTTTTGATAAAATAAAAAAAAAATTCTCATAAAATATACAAGAAGAACAACTAATAGCGGCACATTTACGTGTGTGACTGTTTTTTTTTTAATTCTTCAGGTGTGTGCGCGCGCGGAGTATTCAATTCCTCCAAGTTGAATCTCTTTGGTTTGTACTTTGACTATGTTTCTTATGTTGTTTTATTTCTCTTTTTTTTTACTTCTTCTTCTCTCAGCACATTTAATAACAGGCCACTGACCACCGGACGTTTTTTTTTCTTCCTCTTTTCTCACTACTAAAAACTAACTCTGGTTTGGTCGTGTGGCCTCTTCTACAGCACTCAACATTTCTTCTTCTTTTTCTATTTTATATATATATCTCTGTGGGCCAGTTATTCACTTCTCATTTCTTTTTTTCTTCTTTCTTTTTGGGCGAACATTTAGCAATAATTATTTCTCTTTAATATTTTTCTTTCAAATCAGCCAAGACACACAAATACAACAGAAATTGCCTACAAAGAGCTAATGAAGAAGAAAATATAAACATATAGAGAGCAAAAAGAAAAATAAAAAAATAAATAAATTAAAGTGTTGAAGAAAAAGAAAAATAAAGTACGCAGATTAGCAGAAATTACATGATGATAAAAGTAAATTAATTGCCTCTCTTTACATGTATTTGAAGAAATGAGGGTGGTGAAGAAGAAAGAAAAATTTCATTTCTCTTTACTCTTTTCAATTTTTCCTCTCACACACAGTCCACTCAACCATTACCACGCACTGAAGAGCGAATCTCACTCTCTTTTAGCTCAAAAATAAATATAAATTGGAATTTTTATTGAAGAAACTTTTCCAATATTTTATCAAGTTGCTAATTTAAAGCTTAATTCGATAGAAAATCTTTTAAATGCATTTTACGAAAAGTTAATAAAAATTAGCAAAGACACATACCAAATAATCACGCTGATTTATTTATGAAAATTTTATTTTACAGACCTTCCCGATGTTTATTTCTTCTAATTTATAATTCATATTATTGTTTTATTCTTATTTTGAAATATCCTGTAATGTTTTGAATAAATTATAAGGTAGTCGAGACACACACCGAAAATTCGGCGCTTCCTTTCAAGACATTAAAAGCAAAATCTTCTGAGAATTCAAGTTTAAGAATGAACATTGAGAAATTCCAAGGGGTGTTTATCTGACAGTAAAAATCTTCGGGTTATTCGTCGAGATTCGGATTATTCCAAATTCTGACTATTCGCCAGGATTCGGATTAATCGTTAAGATTCATATTATTCGGTAAAATTCAGAATTTATTGAGATTTGGAATATTCGTCAAAATTAAGATTATACGTTAAGATAAGAACTATTCGTCAAAATTCAGATTATTCGGATTATTTGTCAATAAGATTCGGATTATTCAGTAAAATTCAGAGTATTCGCCAAGATTCGGAATATTCCTTGAGAAGATCCAGACTATATGCTAAGATTTAAATTATTCGTCTAGGAATTTCGCATTTATTCAAAAAAAATCAGACTATTCGTTGATATTTGGAATATTCGTCAAAATTCAGATCATTCATCAAAATTCAGATTCTCCTCAAAATTCGAACTATTCGTCAAGAAAATTCAGAATATTCGTTAAGATTCGGATTATTCGGTAAGATTTCGATGATTCGGTTAAATAAATCGAAATATTCGACAGATAAACACCCCTTGAGAAATTCCCAGAAAATACCTTAAAAAAACGATTATTATGCTACAAAAAATTCTTTCAAAATAAATCAAAGTCAAGACACTAACAAATATAACTAGACTCCTTTTTTCTTTTAAAAAATATTAAAAGGATCAAATAAATTTCTTTACGGTGTCTCTCTGAGTTTTCTGCACAAAGTAAAATTATTATCCATTAACTTTCCAACAAACTTAATCGTGTACTAACTTTTATTCATCTATATACTTATAAATAAGTGGATTAATCACCACTCTCACCATTTTTCTACGTCATTAAACTTCCTAATTGGCTCTTTGACAAATCATTTGGGTTTGTTTGGTGTCACACAACATTTTTTTTTTCTAATACAAAAAATCTCCTGTCTTGGACATTTGTTTCGCATTAATTTAATAAAAAAGAGAAAAAGAAAAAAATGAAGTCAACATAATAAAAATATCAATTTTTTCTTTAAAAAAAAATGCTCCAAATATTTCTTAAGATATGTGTTTGAAAATGAAGAAAAAAAAGGATTTTCTCGTTGATTTTACTCAATTTTCCACTCATATTTCTCCCGTGCGCGGCAGTAAATATTTCCAAAAGACGAATATATATTCCTCCCCCGCAAAGAGAAGAAATTTGATGTCTTAACTCGGTCGTCGCGTTTGGAAGTTTCAGCAAAAGAACCAAAAGAATGTGATTTATGTTGTTTATCTATACATCAATATTATGAAGAATTTTCGTTGTATAGTTGCTCGATTTTTTTCTTTTTTTGAGGGAGAAGGAAATTCAGTCCGTAAAATGTTTACCGACGTGTCCTCTTTTCATGTTCCCTCTCACACATTTTCTTCTCATTCTTCGTCTTGGACTGTCTCCCCGGAGCTTTCGTCCCACCCACAACTCCTGACTGAGAAAATGTTGGAAAAGGGAATAAAATAGAATTTTCAAGCTGTTCTTGATTTTTTTTTCTTTTTTTGAGAAGGGGTTGTGTCTTTAACGATTTTTTCTTTTATACTTCTTGAAAGTTGGTACATTTTGCGTTTTTCTTTTCATTCCAAACAAAAAAAAGGAGCGCAAGTACGGTGAGATTGGTTGTGGATATGTAGTTGAAGGAAAAGGAGGTGAAAAGAACTCTCAGGAAAATCAATAATCAGTTATGTGATTCCCTTGATATTCTCTGCTGCTTCTTTACTGTCTGTCTGATGTACATAAAGACTCCACAAACCAACAGTCTGGCATCACTTTATAAAATTTACATATACAAGAAAAATCTATAAATGGGTTATTAATGCAAAATGGGGGGAACAGAAGGAGAATAAACGCCCCCAAAGAAGAAGGAAGTTTTAATCTTTTAAATTATTAATTTCTCACAATCAAGGATTTTTATTTCTGACTCGTTGCGTGATTCAATTATTCTCTACGAAATTTACAAAAATACTTCTTAAAAAGTCAATCATAACGCGTCCAGTTATTAGAGTTGGTATACCACAACGCGGATGGGTCAGTCTATGCGTTGTAATTTAATTTTTAAGTAGTATTAGTACGCAAAGGTGATTTTTTAATGAAATTCATCAATTCGAAAGACAAAAATGGTTATATCTCAAGTACTATTGCACATACAGAAATTTCTTGACTAGTTTTGGAAAGGTATTCAAATAAGCTATAATCTGACATATATTTCGATACATTTCAAGGTCACCTCCAGAACACAAAATTGCGGATTTTTGTTCTACCAAAACAGTTTTTTGGACTTTTTGTCCTCAAGGAATGGTTTTAGAGGTTTCTGATGTTCCAGAAAGTTGTAGAGAATTGCAAAACCTTTAATTTGATACCAAATTGAGCAAAATCGGACAATCCGTTCAAGAGATATAAATCTTAGAACTTTTAAAATTCAAGAATTTTTCAAATGGCTATATCTTCTAAACGGTGACATAGAATTTCTTCATTTTTGGACTGATGAAAGATATTGAGTCAGGCTACAACATATCAAAATTTAAAGGAAAACGATAACAGATGTTGGGAGATATAGCCCCTTAAAGTTAGGCAATTTTTGTTTTTGTTTTTAGCGCCTCTTGCGGCCATTTTTGGAACTTGGAATGTTCTAGACAGTTGTAGGGCTTCTCAATACCTTTCATTTGATACCAAGATGGTCAAAATCGGTCAAGCCGTTCTCGAGTTATATCGAAAAAACACTTTTTGCTTTAGGCCGCCATATTTGCTAAACCGCTTGACCGATTTTCAAGTATGATTTGTTGATGAAAACATCTCATTGAGCTCTACAACATACTAAAATTTCAGATCTCTAGCTTTAAGGGAACTGATCGACGGTATTTCAAAATGGCGGACGGCGGCCATCTTGGATTTTGAAAATGCGAAAAAATGAAATTTTACACCCACATTTCTATAGAAAACTTCAAACCGGAAGTCTCTATCGGTTACCGTTCTCGAGTTATAAGGCAAAATTTGGACCACCGGCCGGCCGGCAGGCCGGCCGGATCAAAAATTTTCCACCACCATTTTCGTAATGTGGGATGTCTAAAACGTGCTCATACCAAGTTTGAGCCCGATCTGAGGGGGTAGGTTTTTCCGACGATTACAATACTTGGTATGCCACGATTGTGGTATACCAACTAATACAGATTAGATTATTTTTAATGACAATGAAATGTTTCTTTATTTTTTTTAGGACACTAGGCAATGACTTAAAGCGAACTTTAAGCAGAATTTAAGGTTTATCAGATTAACAAAAGAAAATCTTGGAAAAATCTTTTGAAAATAATTTTAAAAAAAAAGGTGAGAAATGCTATTTAAACGCTATGTATAAATAAACTACAACCATATAGTCCTTAGTCAATATTTAAAGCTTCAATTGGTTTAGTAGTTAGCGCGCTGGACTAGCACGACAAATGTTTTGGGTTCAAAACTAACTTGGATTTTTTTCCTCCTATTTCTTTAACTGTGAAAGAATTTTATTTTTTGCCTGACTTACTCTTTATTTTTAAGAGATTTCTCATCTCTTTTTCGAGATTATTTTGCGTCCACCGTAATTTTAGTCTCTCTTATCAACTAAAATAATTTTTTCTTGAGAAAACTAACTACAAATTTCACCTTTTCAATGAAACTTCAAAGTTATTTTCATTATTAAATCTTTCCTCAGAGAACTATTTCTAAATTAAAATTCCTCATTCTTCCACTTTGTCTATACTGTTGCAAATCAATAAAAAGTTCTCCCCTTTTACCCCATAGAGGAGAGCAAATATTTTTACAAAATATGTTGTAGAGTACAGAAAAACTATCCGAGAGGCAAATTGATGGTAAAAAAAAGTGAAGAGTAAACTAATTTTCAATTTCAAACCCAAAATGAGAATGTTTAATGAATGAAAATTAGTCTATTTTCCTCCCAAATGTACCTAAATGACCATGATGAGCTGCACACACACACACATTTTGCTTTGAGCTTTCATCCCTCAATTTGGCTAAAGCTTCCAAGCTGTGTTGTAACAGCCCTCAATCTCTTCTTTCAATATTGCAAAATGAGAGCAGCTGGGTTGCTCAGAGAGAGTGGAAGACTTGTAAATAATTCCACGCTTTAGGAGCATCAGCAGAGCCAACATCATACAGGAGGAAGTTTAATCAGTAAAAGTCCATCTCTCACAGATTTTCTCTCCCCCTCATTCCTTCTAATTTTGACATTTTGCCATCCAAATAAGCCGCCATTTCATTCAATTATTTCTTCTTTTCTCAATTAGTCGATTTTTGGAATCATTTTCAATCATTCACCGCGCCATTCTGACTGACTGACTGAGAGAGAAAAGCGAGATGAATATTAAGCCCCCCTGTCAAGCCATGAAAGCTCCCCTCTTCGTTTCTCGTTCTTTTTTTTTCAAATTTAAAAATAAACTTGACTGATTGTATCTCATCATCATTTTGCATTCGACTACCTTTTTTTTTATTGATTTATACGCACGACGATGGAGGGAATTTATAGGATTTTTTTCAGAAAAAAGGGGGAGAAGTCAATAAGAAGTAATTCTAATAGCTTTATTGGTGCAAATAATGAATTTTCCAACAAGAAAAATTGCCTGTTAATTAACATGGAATTATTTCCATGGAAATACACCGTTTTCATCCACTGGAAGTTAGGAAATGTCCTTGGAGAGATAAGGAAAATTTTATAAATACTCCAGACAGTTTAAAATTTCGGAACAAATACACTGATACTTGGAAAAATAGAAGAAAAATTAAAAAAAAACAATTTACTAAATATTGATAGTGTTTTAATCAGGAAAACTTCCATGAAAATTGATTATTTTTCTCCACTGGAAGTTTGGAAATATCGTTGGGAAGAGGAGGGAAATTTTACAAATAATCCAAACAGTTTAGACATTTAGAAGCTACTCAAAAAATTAAAATAAATCATTAGATCAAAATTATTTATTAGAATTAGTGTTTTAATTAGGAAAACTTCCAAAGAAATTGATCATTTTTTTTTTATTAAATTGATTATGGGAATTATCCTTGGACACAGAACAAAAATATTTTAAAAATTCAATCAAGAAATTTTAGATTTTTCGAATTTGTAATCTTCTTGAAAAAAAAAAACAGAAGAAATTAATTAAATAATTTATTTCATAAAGCTAGTATTTCAAGAATGGAAAACTTCCAGGGAAACACACCGCTTTTCTCCTCTGGAAGTTCAGAAATGTCCATGGAAAAGAAACAATCTTAACTATTTTAAAAGCATTGTGTTTGAAGTTGATTCAGAATTCTAAGAACTCGATAAAAACTTCCAAATCCTTGCATTAGATCGTGATCTTCCTTCCAGAAAAATTACGTCCAAGACTACGAATTTTCCAACCTCTAATGTAGAAATTTCTGAAGAATTTTTCATCAAACAGAAACGCCATCTACCCAATGATCTTCATACTTTGAGACCATGCTTCTCTGGTTAAGAATCTCCTGGCTAGGAATTTTCCGCTTCAAAACCTTTAGAAGCTGATATGATCAACAAAACAATCCTGCTCTGTTTTCCAGAAGAAATAAGCCGAAAACAACGAATATTTCCCATCAAAACTTGAGAAGAATTTTTGTCAACAAACACAAACGCCATCTACCCACTAAACTCATCAATTATTTGTTTATTTTTACTACAAAACATTTATACGCAATGCTCTTCAAATGTACAAGAAACCTCTCATTTAGCCCTAAAAAAAACTACCTGATCCACAAAGTCCCAAAACAAGTTTTCCAATAAGAAAATTCAGCAAAATTCAGGCTTCTCTCTTCCTGTTTTAAAGCTCACAGAGAAGTTGCGGCTTTTCCTTCCTTTATTATGTACGTAAAACATTAAAATCAATACAAGAGAGACATCAGGCACACAGAGGGGGTCACCTGTATGCTGGTCTGATCCATTGGCAGGAAAATAAACATCTTCTTGGTGGAGTTTTTCACGTGAGAGAGAGAAAGAGCTAGAGAGAGAGAGAGAGAGAGAATTGAGATTGCACAGAGGGAAAACCCGTTGGGTGGCTGCGAGGGGGTGGCTATTAATAGGATGATGGATGGGGGTTGACGTGACGTCAGAAGGTAGCCTCCTTGTGCAGCTGAGTAGCCCCCGGAATCACGGGAAAAAACTCCCTTTTGGGGCTTTTTTTTCCTCCCGTCGTGGGCATTATTAATAAACCAGGAGAGGGAGGGGAAACACCCGGAGATGTGCCCCGTTGTATGACAATCCCAAAGATGCGGGGCACGGACTTTTTGGGGGGCTATTTTGGGAACAAAACTCCCGAATGCCACAAAATGCGAGAGAGTGTGAGAAAGTTTCTCTCGCATTGCGCATCTCCCTCACGGAGAGGGTGATTCACATACAGATGGGGGGCTCCTCTGATGCTCAAGCACTGTGTCCAGGGATTTCCGGGAAGTTGGAAGAAAGCACAATCCACAGATTTCTCTTCAAAAAAGCATGAATTTCCGGAGGTGAGCTGGCAATGAAAGCAACAAAGAGCAAACCTTCTTCTCATGTCTTTTCCTCTGCTCCCCATGAATTGGGAGACATTCCCTGGGTAAAATCAACCTCCAGTACACCTCCCAGAGACAAACCGGAAGCCAGATAATGCAGAGATTTGCCAACAATTCACAAATTCCGGGGAGAAATTCAAAATTTCTCTCTGACTTTCCTTCATTCGTCAGACGCTTGTCGCACCCCAAATTCTCATTGATTTTTCACCACCAAAATACGCACTCTTCTCCCCCAAAATACCTCAATTACCCCCTTAAGGTCCCCCCGGACAATCCCCCCAACAATTTAGGCAGCAAAATAGCACCAAATGAGGGAATTTTGTCGTGAAAAAAGGTGAAATTTTTCTTTGGAGCACTCAGATGGTGAAGAATGTCGCCATTCAGGGGAACCCTCAACATACCGAGCGCCTCACCTTCAAACAAGCCAACTTTTCACGCAATTTTCCACAATGCACCACACATTTTCCACACGCACCACCTTTTTCACACAATCAACATGAATATTTACCCATTTATTTGTATTTTTGGGCGTTTAATTTGTCACTTTTTTGCACTTTTGTCGGCCACAGGAGCAAATAATTGCAAATGGTGGAAAACCACTAAAGATGACTTGCCAGCAGAATTTACTTGCATGCTATCAGTTTGTTTTCTTACATTTCGCGCGATGGTACCAAAAAGATAATCACACGAAATAATTTTATTTATTTTTCAATGCCTAAAAATGAAATAAAAAGAAGAATTATCCTTAAGAACACCGCGAAGAATGAGAGGGATACTGTATCAGCAATGATTTCCTTACTTTTCATTAAAATTCATGTGAAAATACAGAAAATTACGAATAACGTGAGGTTCCTTGTGGGACGCACGAATGTCTTCTTGTTGGGAAATTAATTCCAGCGGAAATCTTATTTGAAAAAAACTCCATTCATGGGATGTGCGAGTGAAAGGCAAGATGCAAAACAAAGTGTGAGGGAAAAGGAAAGCAAGATGATTTGCAGACAACTTCATACTATTTTGTTCTCATTCATTTAAATGAAAATTATTTTGCATCTCACTCTTGCATGGATTTTAAATTGGATGAATATTTTTATTTTCTTGTTCTTAATTTTTAAGGATTCTTGGAGATAAAAATGAACAAAAATAAAACGAAAAATCAAGATTTAATTGTTTTTTCAGTGCTTGATTTTTTTTTAGGGAAAACAAACCACATTTGATCGATATTTGATTGAAAATTGAGACAAGATGTTGCCTTGTGTTAACCCTTTCGAACATTCCTTCCATGGCCCTGCTAGAAGATTTCTCTGGAGATTTTTTTTTTGCAAAATTTTAGGGGAATATCAGGTCCAAAGGTTTGAAAGAACCAGCTAAATGCTAAGTCCACCAATTTACTGTTATATCAGTTATTTTTACGATCAAAGCATATGCTTCACCAGTAAAAAGAAGCCTAACAGCCCTAACAGTTTAGAAATAATTATTTTATTGTCTTTTTTTTTATATTCATAAAGCATATTCGTTAGCGCTCTACCAACTTATCATTTATATTACGAAAAAACCCAACCCAATTACATTTTTTTTTAATATGAAGCATATGCTTTAGTGTTGTATGTAAAATGACTTCCTTTACAATAAAACACTCTGTAGATTTGAATTAGCTAGACTTGTTAAATTGATACATTACCAATGCAACACAGCATTTAATTTTTTTTATTATCTCTAAAGCATATGCTTAAATGCTTTGATCAATAAAGTGCATAGTCAATTGTAGCCCAGCATTGAATCTTTTATTGTTCTTTACTGTTCTTATCTATCACAAAAATCAGAAACTTTGTTTTCATGTATTTTTTATGTATGAAGCATATGCTCATTTCCTTTAAAAACCCATTTGAATGTTACTTAAGTAACATTCTTATAAATTATTTTTGTTTTTATTAAAAATGAAAAAAAACTACAAAAAAATAATCAATTGGAATCTATAAAGCATATGCTTTTTTAAATTATATTTTTCATAACTGTTTTACTCTTTTTCTTTCTTTAAATTATGACACAAAGCGTACTGGAGCGCATAATTATATCTTTTTTTATGCATGAAGCATATGTTCTTTTTGATAGGATCTCTATGTATTCCTTTTATTACCTATTTATTAATCAAGGTAAATCAAATAATCAACGTAACGTAAATAATCAACGTATTTGCTTCATGCACAAATGTCGCAAACAAAATGAATAAACACTTTTTTTTTTTTAATTTCATAAATTTTTATTTCGTGTGATAATTAATTCAATATTTAGTAGATATATAATATAATTTTGTAAACATGGTATAATAAAATAAATATTAGTAGAGAACACTCTGCGTAATAAAATGTAATTTTTTGTAATAATTTCTTTTTGTCAAAATGAGCTGCATTAAAAAAAAATTGATTAGAGGCTCTTAAAATTTTGAAAATTTACGAATAGACCGTCTTCTCCACCCACTCCTCCATGCTGAACGTCGCCATATTGGTTCCGTCGACGTCTCGTTCGCGGAAGATGTCAATCATTGTCTTAATCTTCACGGCGCACATGATAAAGTCATCAAAGGCAATTTTCCCATCGCGACTGCCATAGCGATGCGCCAAGGCGTTCAGGACGCGATTATTGAGATGATATCCCGCCGAATTGAGGGCCTGACGCAACTCAAAGGCCCCCAAACGTCCAGACCCATCGCGATCGTACAGCTTAAAGACCGCCTTCCATTTTGCAATATCATTGAGAAGTGTCCGGAATTCCTCAAAGCCCAACTTTCCGGACTGATCAACATCCAACATGGCCACCATTGAGCGGCACACATCCTTCGAGAAGCCCCCATAATCCATTACTGTACGCAGGTGATGAATGAGAAGAGGAAAATCCAAGAAATCCAACAAAAAAATCAGTTAGAAAATGTTTACACAAAAAACCGAATGTTTTTGCTGCGTGCAGCATAAGCGCTGCACAAACGCAGCACAAACACTGCACAAATACTACATTTTCCCTCTATTTTCAAGAGAATTTCTTCAAGATGTATTTTGTTGTAATATTTACAATAAAGAACATCTGTTGGTGAAGCTTTAAGCACACTTAGGAAGCATGAAATGTGAAGAAAGAACATTGAGAACATTTGAAAATCAATAAATTGTTGCAGAGACGATTGAATTGTGCTTTTGTGCACCATTTCTACGGCATTATGATGATTAATTACACGTAATGTAAATCTTTATATTTCGAGTAAAAAAAAATGACAGGGAAGTAAATTATGTGCTTGAATGTAAAAAAGAATGAAAGACCTTTCATTGGAGTCTAATTTCATTAATATTGAATAAATAGAACTTGATTTATTTATAAAAATTTCTTTAAAATGCCGGCCATTTTGATTTTTTTTCTATAGAAAACATCACGTGGCATCTTCAGCATGAAAATACCTTTTATTTGAATCTACTTATTTCAAAATCAACCAAGCAAAAGTCAAGTTTATCATATAAAATTACTTTGAATATGCCGCCATTTTGTTTTTTTTTTTCACTAGAAACTTGGACCTAGAAGAAACCTATTCAAAAATCTAAATAAAAATCTTCAGAAAACTAATTTCCCTTCAGATTTAATTAAGGAGAATTTGATGACAGTTTGGCGGCCATTTTGAGGTTATATTGCAGAACTTTGTGAAAGTTTTAAGTAACAAAATGTCTTACCAGGAAAACTCTTTAAAAATGCATTATTTACAGCTTTGATTAAGCATAGAACAATTTAAATTTTGTATATGACTCCTATATTAATTAGAAAATTGAGGTTATGTTAAATTGAATAAAAAAGAGGTTAGGAAACCTAATAAAAGTCAATGAATGGATTAAAAATTATTTTCTAAGTTAATTTTATACTTTTATAAGTAGTTTAATCGGCTAACCAGACGTTTAACCGATAAAGTAATTTTATTTAACGGTAAATTGATTAATTAATCAGTTAATTGTCAATTTTCAACTGATTAAACTGATTTAAATAGTTAAACTGATTTAGATAATTAACATTTTAATGCATATTTCTACGCATTAATATTTTTTTACGTCACTTTCATTTGACATTTACCCGGCTGACCAATTATTTTTCTACTCCATAAAAAGCTTTTTTTACATGACGCGTAATTAATCACCATTGTTCTCCCAAACA
Source organism: Lutzomyia longipalpis (assembly GCF_024334085.1). NCBI lineage: Eukaryota > Metazoa > Arthropoda > Insecta > Diptera > Psychodidae > Lutzomyia > Lutzomyia longipalpis. The sequence goes on along the minus strand of NC_074710.1, from coordinate 17,505,595 downwards.
AAAATTTAACGTGGACAATAAAATCTCTAAAATAAAATATTATATTTTTTTACATTCTCTGTGTGTAATAAAATTTTGTGTCTATGTGTGTGTGGTAGATCAAAATCACGCAGCTAAAATAAGAATAAAACTAAAAAAAAAAACTTTCAAAAATAATTTTTTTTAAATAAATAGAAAATCGCTTGATTTTTTTGGAGTTTAATTAAAAGAGAAATTATTTAAATTCAAAATAATAAATTAATTTAAAAGAAAAAAAATTGCACAAGATATGAAAATCCAATGAAGGCTTAATCCTCACCGCTTGAGCTTGGCGCCACCGTGACGACGCCCTCGCCTCCGCCTGGATCATTGTTCCCCATGAATGCCTGGCCGACGGCGTTGTCCTTGCAAAGGGCACTACACAGAAGCGCCAGCAATCCACCGTCATTCCCTCCTGGCGCACCGGAGCCACCGCCACCTGGTGGGGCTCCCAATTGGGCAACCCCATTCGCAGATAACTTCGATAAATCTAACAATAACAACACACATGCGGAAATTCCTTGAGCCAAATTTTCATCTTTTTCTTCTTCTCCTTTTTACCATTTTTTCCTGAAGACTTTCCCCACACACAAAAACCCCAATTTTTACCCAAAAATTAAGAAAAATTAAATCAAAACGTCGATGGTATTTTAGCTGCGCTGAAATTGATTCCATTCGAGCGCTCTAAATTCTTTTTCTTTTAGGTAATATTGTACAAAAAATGATTAAATACAAAAATAATGAAAGAAAGAGAGAGAGAGAGACAAACAAGGTGTGTGTAAGTATCTCTACAGAGATGTAAAGTGGGATAATAAATTGCAAATTAATCACATTTCATGCTTCTTTTTTGGGGTGCTCTCAAGCTTCATTTAATGACTTCTCTTGTTCCTTAATCTTAACGTTAGTAAGGAAATTAAATTAATTTTGAAGAAATTTCAGTAGAAAAGCAAAGAGAAATTATTTAGGGTGAAATTCACTATTAATTCAGGCCTAAGTTTTTTTTTAAAACCAATCTATCTATCTTTTTAATTCAGTCTTAAGTTTTTATAGGTAATGCTTTTAAACCTGTTTAACTAGCCCAAGTTTCTTGGAAGGAATAATTTTTTTTAAGATTAGTCAAAATTTCTTAAGTTTTTAAGTCAGACTTTTTTTTTAATAGGCCTTAGTTTTTTACGCTAGGCCAGAATCTCTAAAGTTGGGATAAGTTTTTTAAAGCTAGGCCTTATGTTTGTTCAGTTAGTCTTAAGTTTTTCTAAGTTAGGCCTAAATTTATCTAGCTAGTCTAAGCTAGGTTTAAGCATTTTTTTTGGTAAGCCTACGTTTTATATGTAGTAAGGCTTAAGTATCCTAAAAGCATAATTTATTCTTTTAAACAATCTTTAATAGTAAAGCCTAAAGGAAAAATTCTCTATTAAGTCAGACTTAAATTTTTTTAGGTAAGACTTAAACATGATTAACTAGCTCAAGTTTTTTAGAAGATTTAAGTTTGTTATAAGATAGTTCTGAATTGGCTTTTTTTTTAACTAAGCCTTAGTTTTTTAAGTTAGGCCAGAATTTGTGAACTTCTGCTTAAGTTTCTCAAGTCAGACCTAAGTTTTTCAAAGCTAGGCCAAATTTTTGTTCAGTCAGTCTTAAGTTTTTTTTTAGGTTGGACATAAACATGATTAGCTAGTTCAAGTTTTTTTTAAATATCTAACTTTGTTTTTATAAGATAGGTCTGAATTTCTGAAGGTAATCTAAGTTCTTAAGTCAGGTCTGACTTTTTTTTTAAAATAAGCCTTAGCTTTTAAGTTCGTCTCAAGTCTCTCAAGTCAGATCTAAGTTTTTTTTTAAAGCCAGACCTTATTTTTTCAGCTAGTCTTAAGTTTTCCTAAGTTAGGCCTAAATTTATTACGCAAGTCTAAGTTACCTAAGCTAGGTTTAAACTTTTTTTTTTGGTAAAACTACGTATTATAATAAAGCTTAAGTTTTATTATACCAGGATTTAGTCTTTTAATGAGAATTAAAGTTTCTTGAGTTCAGTTGAAGTTCTTTTTTCATGTTATTCTTACGAAAACTTAAGCTAGACTAAGGTTAGGTACAAATCTAGCGATCTACCTTCTCTTCATTTCTTTATTTTCTAACCTTTTTAACTAATTTAGAAAATTAAACTGAAATGTTTAAGACTGTAAAATGAAATTTATACCTTTTAATAAAAACTACTACTTAATAAAAAAAATCGTTTGCAAATTACTTCAATCACGTCTACAAATCTCTTCAAAAACTATCTCTAACTTTAAATATTTTTAGGTTATGTTTAAATCAATTGAATGTTATAATGATAGTTATTGAAGCTATGTTATCCCAAAAATACATTTTTTTCTATAAAAATTCTTTGCAATTTATTCCCCACACCACCAAAAGAAAATAAATAAAACAAAACAAAGAAAAACCATTTTGAAAAAAAAATGCAAAAGACTTTCCACAAACCATTTTCCAAGCATAAAACTACGATAAAAGTTTAGAAAAAATGTACAAAAGAAAGGAATGTATTATACTCAACTACCAACGGGGGTTAAAAATGACAAAATGAACGTTCTATTGAAAATTAATTTAGTTTTTAAAAATTATTCTGATGCGATTTTTTTAAGGAAAACCAAAAAAACGCAGACCTACCGTCTTTCATTGAATGATCGAGAATTTGTTTTAGTTCCATCCAATCCACCTCCATGTCATCGCCAGCTATATCAATAAAAAGTTTCTCCATGGCGGACTTTTGGGGATCCGGATAAGATGGCTGAGGTAGTGCAGGTGTAACCTAATTAAACATTTTTTATTTAAATTTTGAATTAAAAAAAGTCTCCCGAGACTTTAAAACAGCCCCATTTTCCCCAAAAAAAAATGATTAAAGAGATTTATTTTTGTTTTAGTCTTTTGGCGAATCATGCAAAGAATAAAAAAAAATAAATAAATGACATGCTCAGAATTGCCCCAAAAAAAAACCTTTTGGGGCAAAATCATCCACCATGTTTTTAATGAAAGAAAAAGAGGTGAAAATGAAAGAAAAACAAGAAGACCTTTCGCCGAACTTACATCATTTGTGCTATCACCATAATCATTTTCGTCATAATTGCTAACCTAAGAGGTCCATTAAAGTTTGTAAAAAAAATGTTTTTAAATTAATAAGAAAAAAAATTAATAAAAGAAATTAAAATATTAAAAAGCTTTTTCTTAAAAAAAATGTAAAAGAATTAATTTTGTCTGCTGGGGTAAGTTTGACAGAAGAAATGTTAAATTTCTACATTTTTCTGCATTAATTCAGCGAATTATTTATATTTAAATTCTTTTCTTTTCTTGGTGGGAAATTTATCGAGTTGTGCCAAAAAAAAACGTTTAAAATAAATTTAATTTTGATTTTTTATTGAAACAAAATTAATTAATTTTTGAGAGAAAATTTTCTAGATTGTGCTACAGAAAATATCCAAAAAAACGTTAAAATAAGTCTGATTAATGACTAATTTCGACGTAAAATGTCATTAATTATTACAATTAAAAAATATTTTTTACATGACGTGTAATAATTTATCAATGCAAGTTAAATTGAATTACTTTTGCTCGCTTTTGCTCATCTTAGGTGAGGCGCCATCTTGGGATTTTCCTCAAAACACAAAGGTAGGCTTTTCTCACGATCTACCGGATGGATTTTGATGGGGTAAAAAGCAAATGAAAGAGGAAGCATTAGTGGAGAATGTACCGGAACAGATTTTTGAATTTCGACTCAGAAGTTGAGAAAAGTCAGTAAGAATATTTATCTACTTTTCTCAGCTTCTGAGTCGAAATTCAAAAATCTGTTCCGGTACATTCTTCACTAATCCTTCCTCTTTCATTTGCTTTTCATCCCATCAAATTCCATTCAGTAGATCCTGAGAAAAACCTACCTTTGTGTTTTAGGGCAGTTCTGTGGAAAAGTCGGAAAATAACAAGATGGCGTCGCACCTAAAATAGCGAAAAGTAATTTTCTTACTCTTCAATAAGAAGTCTTTAAATGTGACCAACACCGGATAACCAAGTTTTAGAAAAACCCCAAGAAAAATGAAAACATTAAAAATATGTCAATTCCAACAATTTGCCCAAGAGACCCCCCTTAATGTTTAGTCTGCTGATATATTGCTGATTTCGACGAATAGAATCAACAATATTTTTTTACAGTTTCAAATTCCTTCAATTTTTACGTTAAAATAAGCTTGATTTGTTGCTGATTTCAACGTATAAAATTATTTTTCTTTAGAAATCCTTAACCTCAATTTGAAGTCTGATATACTGCTGATTTCGACGAATAAAATAAATTATTTCTTACAGTTTTAAATTCTTTCAATTTTTACATCAAATTAAGCTCGATTTTTCTTAATTTTGTTTGTCTGTTATCTTTTACGTCAAAATACTGCTGATTTCGACGTAAGAAAATCAGTCATTTCCTTCATAAAATAATAATTTGATTTTATTCATTAAAATAGATTCAATTTGTTGTTTATTTCAATGTTTAATCAGATATTTTTCTTCAATTTTGAACTTTTCATTTATTGAGTTCTAACGTTGTTAATTAGGTCTGTGTCTCATATATTACCTACTGATTTCGACGAATTGATTAAATATTTATTTCAATGGATTTTTTTTTGTTTTTTGGGTCATACGCTGACCCAAACGTGAAACATTTAATTTTTTCAATTATTTATGAATTTAATTGTTTTTTTTTCAAGTTAGAAAAGCATCAAATTCCCACAAAAGAGGCCAAAGAAGACGTTCTGACCGAGAAAAGTCCTCTGAGAGCATTTATAGAACAATATTATCGTAATAAAAGAGCGCATGTTTCAATGTTTTTATGTTTCACGATGGACGCGAAAGGGTTAATTCTTTTTTTTATAAATATTTTTTTAGCACAACTCTTTAAATTTCACCTTAAAAGGATTTTTTTTTATTAGGAAAATAAAAAAAAAGAAAATATTTTTCAACTCACCCTATCATCCACATCACCAATCCCAACATCTTCATCGTTCTCTCTGTTAGTAAAAAAATAAATTTTGCCTTTTAGATAAATCAAATTTGAGCCCAAATGTGGAGAAGAAGCTTTGAAAACTCACTCCATGTGATTCCTGCCCTCGGAGAAGACACGAATGAGGAATTCTCCCTCCTCATTGGGATCAAAGGTTGATGGGACAATGAGATAGTGCCCCGGGGGTAGCTTGAAGCGACAACTAACCTCACGCAAATTTATAAATGCCGGTGATCGTGCCACGGAGGCATTGTACTTGAAGAAATTCATCTTCTGCGGCTTATTCATGAGATCGCGCTCACTGAGGTGGTACACGGCAAAGCCAATTGTCAGGCAATCCATCCCCATATTCCGGCGTGATCGACGATTCTTCTGCATCAATGCAATGATCACTGTGCATTTACCCTCATCATCATCCTCATCGGGATCCTCCAGGGAGATAACATACTGAGGATTGTGCCAGAACGTCTCGAGGAAGTTCCTGCAACCACCAGCTGTTACTCCGGGAGTCCATTCCCCCTCAAACACGGACATTTCCCACTTTTTCTTCCCACGACTCACTTGATCATCACTCAAGCTATCGGGGCTCAAGTTGCACAACTCAACACGATCAAAATGTGTGAGGAAGTCCTTAAAGGACATCCAGAACTCCCCATCAACATCAAAATTCAACCCAATCTGCTCCTTCACATGATCCGGAATGTAACGCCATTCCGGGCTCTGATCACTCCATGGCCCATTCCATTCAGCATCATTCCCCCATGGATTGCGAAGGCGCAACAATGGGATCTTCCCATTTGTATTCGGGGTCACAATGTCAACCATTTGAACTTTTGTTATGGAATACGCATGACCACGAATTAATCCTTCGGATGTTTCTGCTTCCAGGACATTCGGATCGGGCTCCAAACTACAGCCCATCATTGAATTGCGTTCCATTCCCTTCAGGAGAATACTATAGAGATTCGGAGGTGCTTCCTATGTCGCGAGAAAAAAATGATTTTTCTTCATTATTTTATGCTTTTGAAACTTTTTTTTTTTACTTTAAAATAAAAATTTTAGTTTAAGGGGGGTCTCTTGGGAAATCTGTTAGAATTTACACATTTTTAATGTTGTCATTTTCTTGGGGTTTTTCTTAAATTTGGATATCCGATCATGGTTACATTTGTAGCCTAGTTATTGAAGTGTAAGAAAATCACTTTTCGCCATTTTAGGTGCGACGCCATCTTGTGATTTTCCGACTTTTTCGCAGAACTCCTCTGAAACACAAAGGTAGGTTTTTCTCAGGATCTACTGGATGGATTTTGATGGGGTAAAAAGCAAATGAAAGAGGACATACCCGTACAGATTTTGATGTACCAGAATTTTGAATTTCCACTCTGGGGCTGAGAAAAGTGGAAAAATGTGACTTTTTTCAGATATTTTTGACGTTTTTCCACTTTTCTCAGCCCCAGAATGGAAATTCAAAATTCTGGTACATGAAAATCTTTAAATGTCACCAACACTTGAAAACCTAGTTTAAGAAAAACCCCAAGAAAAATTAAAATATTTAATTTCACCAGCTCTCAAAAGAGACCCCCCTTAAAGTAAAAAAGCGGATGTCTCACTAATTTCGACGAAAGAAACTCACCAATTTCTTTCATTTAAATTTTATTTGATCTTCCAACGTCAAAACAAGCTTAATTAGCTTGTAGAGTCAATACTTTTCTCAATTTTTAATTTTTTGTTTGAGTTTCTACGACAAAAAAAATTAATTCAAATATGTATTACTGATTTCGACGAAAAATAATAAGATATTTATATTTAAAAAAATTATTGTAATTTTTCTACATCAAGAAAAGCTCGATTTGTTGCAAAAAAAAGGGTAACAGATCAATGTTTTTCTCAAATAATAAACTCAACCAATTTTCTACCTGTACTGATTTCGACTAAATAAATTCACTAATTTCTCTCATTTAAATTTTATTTTCATTTTATACGTCAAAATAGGCTAAATTGGCCGTTAATTTGAACGGATTGTCAATACTTCCCTCAATTTTTCATTTTTTTCGTTTAAGTTTCAATGTCAAAATTAAGTCTGATGTCTTACTGATTAAGACGGCAAAAAAATTAAGTATTTGCTTAAGAATTTTTAAAACTTTTCTACATCGAAAAAAGTTTGATTTGTTGCTAAATTTAAAGAAAAAAAAATGAAGTCTAATGAAGTCTGACATCTTAATGATTTCGACTGGAAAAAAATCAGTCATTTCATTACTTTGAAATTGAGTTAATTTTCTCCATAAGAGAAGCTTAATTTGTTTTTAGATTTTAAACGAAAAAGATCAACAACAGATAAGGATTCCACTAATAAGATTATGTTCGCTTAAAATATTCGTTGTCTTATTTTTTTTAATATGCCCTTAAGTTAAAACTCGCAGCAAAAATTGAATTAAAAATTGAGTCAACATAAGATAAATGCTGAGTCAACAGTAGTTATAAATTGAGTCATCATTAGTCTTTTTCTGAGTCGCAAGTAGGTAAATTTGCGTCAACATTAGTTTCAACTAACATTTTAACATAATAAATAAGTCATTATAACTCATTAATTTCAACGAAAAAAAATCAGATATTTGATTAAATATTTTATTGATTTTTCAACATCAACTGAAGTTTGATTTCTTAATGATTTTAACACAAACTTTTCAATATTTTTCCATACAATGAACTAAATTAATTTTCTGTGGCACAAAAACGCCTGATTTGTTGCTGATTTCGACTCATAAATTAAACCATTTTACTATTTTTAAGTTCATCCGTTTTCCTACATTAAAATTAACCTAAATTTTTGCTAATTGTGACGCAAAAAAAATCAATATCTTCCAAAATAATAAACTAAATCAATATTCTACCTTAAAATTAGTTTGATGTATTACTGATTTCGACGTAAAAATAATCAGATATTAGCTTAAAAAAATTATTAATTTTTTTACCATCAAGAAAAAATTTTTTTTTCTAATTTTAGTCTAAAAAGACATTTTTGTAAAATAATAAACTGCAAATTGTTTTTCTACGTCACAAAATGAGTCTGATGTCTTACTAATTTCGACGAAAAATACCATTTTTTCTTTACTTTTAAATTCAATTAATTTTTTACATCAAGATGAGGATGATTTGTGGCTGATTTGAACGCAAAAAGATCAATTTTTTTCCCAAATAATGAACTAAACGAACTAAATTAATTTTCTACATCAAAATGAATTGGACGAGATATATTTCTATTTTCGACGTACCTATTAATTTTGTGTTTACTTTATTTTTATATTTTTAAGTCAAAATAAGCTTCATTTTTACTAGATTTTGACGTAAAAAAACCAATATCTTCTCAGTCCTGATTCAAAGTAATTTTTTACGTGAAATAAAGTCTGATATACTACTGATTTCGACGAATTAATTACGCATTTTTGATTCTTTGTAATTTTTCTTGCCATTTTCTTTGAAGAACTTAAACAGATAAGAAAAACATGCAAAACTCACCTTCAGATCATACATTTCCGTCACACCACCCGTAAAGTCCTCCATGGCTTCACATGTGGTGCCCCCTTTGAGTGCTTCATAGGATCCATGCAATTTTGCATAGGCCTTCTCGAGGAGAGCACTCCAGAATTCATTCTTTTCCGTTGAGTGCATGTAAAGCAACTCCCCGCGATACGTTGGCAAACGATCATCGATCACCACGTCAATCCACCGGCCGTATTGCCAGAAGCGGAAATGGAAGATCCCCACGTAGTCATCGGTGAAGTTTTGATCTTCCGGCACAACGCGGAAGAATAATTTGGGATCTTGCGTGAGATTTGCCGCCGCGGCGAGGAGCCAGCAATCACCCAGTTCACCCTGTTGCACGTCAAAGCGTGAGTAGCCTTCAACGAAGAATTGCGGATCGTCGGCAATCTCCATGGGACGGCGCCACTCAACGTACCGATCGGGACGACGGGAAAACATGAGGGAACTATCGGCTGCCGGGAATTCAGGGTCCTCAAAGAGTGTCCCCGATGCAAGGCACTGCTGCTTGAGTGTGTGGAAGTCCTGAACATCTCCACGGGGTCTAATGCCACTTCCCCTCTCGCCGAGCTTTTGGGGTGGAAATTAAGCAAAAATTTCCATTAAGATTTTAAATAAACTTTCCAGAATTTTCTTTGTGTCAAAATAAGCCTAATTTGTTGCTGATTTCAACGTGAAAAAGTCAATATTATAATTTTTTTAAAGATTTTTAACCCTTTAAGGTTTTTTGGGTCATACGCTGACCCAAATGTGAAACATTTATTTTTTTCAATTATTTATGAATGTAATTATTTTTCCATGTTACAAATGCATCAAATTCACGCATTAGGGGTCAAAGAAGACGTTCTGAGTGAGAAAAGTCCTCTAAAAAAATTCATAGAATAAAAATCGCGATAAAAGAGCGCAAGTTTCAATGTTTTTATGTTTCACATTGGACGTTAAAGGGTTAAGTTTATTTATTAATATTTTAATTATTTGTTTTTTTTTTAATAATTTGGAGAGATTTTCTTTTCTTTTTCTTGTTGTAGAGAAGAGCTCTTTGAGATCTTCTAAATACACAGAGAAGAATAAGTGTGAAAATTCTCAAACACACTTCATTGTGATCACATTTTTTATGACGAAATTTTGAAGAAAACTTTCGAGAAAACGTTTAAAAACAAAAAAAATACCTACATTAGATGTAAAAAAATGAAAAACAGAAAATAATTTTTTTAAAAAAAATGAGAAAAATCTAATTAAATCAGAAAAAAAACTATAAACGTCAGGATAGTATCTAATAAAAATGTTAAAAGAAACGCATAAAATATTGAGAAAAATTTAACAAAAAAATTCTATTAAACGTTTTAAAAGGACGAAACTATAAAAAAAAAAACGAGACGAGAAAAAATGCTATTAAAAAACAACTGAATAAAAATGTGATTTTTTTAAAGGAAAATGCAATAACTTCTTAAGAGAAAGACCTTGAAGAATCATTGAAAATTTCAGAAGTTTGAGACAATTTTTTTGCATAAAAATAGCAACAAATTCGAGAAAAAAAAACTTTAAAAATTAACAAAAACGCTTAAAGTTTCAGGAATAAATGAGAAAGTAAAGAAAAAGGCGTCTCTCAGAAATGATAAAGTAGAAAAACCGTAAACGAGGATCGGTAAGAAAGTAATTTTTGCCTTATTTTATTCTTTTAAGAAACTTATTCTTTTATTATTTTGGGATTTTTTTTATTCCAGCGCGCCTCTAGCGACAAGCACCTCAACTGTGTATGTATGAGAATGAAATCAACAGCTTTTATTTGCATATAGAGGAAGTATATCTCTCTGTGTAGAAAACAAATAAATAAAAGAAAATTTTAAAAGCTCTGAGTGAGAAAATTTTCTCATCTTTTGGAGAATTTTACGTTTAATTTTCGCATTTTCTATGGATTTCCCTTTTTCTTATTTTAAATTCTTTCAATTTTCTATTTAAAAAAAAACACAATTTTTTGCTAGTTTAACGCCCCCCCCCCCCGCAAGTGGATAAAAAATTAAAAGAATATTTTTACACGATATATCAGACAACCATCGAAGGTTTTCTCCCTCTTCCACTGCAATTGCTCCCCTTTGTCCTTCCCACATCGTGGTGACAACGTTGCAAAAGAATCAGGCACTTGAATTTTACAATCACCATCACCCCCGTCTAAATCATCGTCAATCAGGGGAAAATGATTTGTCGGGAAATTCACAACACCAACTGAAAATTTTCCCAAAATATTCACATTTTCCACGTGAGACACACGAAGGCACTCAAATTGTCCTTCCTCACTTATGGCACTACCAATTTCTTCTTGAAGAATTTCATCGTCAAATTTCTTTGGTTTTGGTTCTTTCATTGGATGAGTTTTGGACATTTTTAAAAGATTTTCTTTTAATTAAAATTTAAACAAAATCACAGCTTTATGGGGAAAATTCTTTGAAAGTAAAACAAAGAGAGAGAAGAAAACTTTTGCATTGAAGCTCCCGTAAGGTACGAGGAGCAACGGGCGACTGATTGTCCTCATTCATACCTCAACATTACAACACTTGACTTCACACCCCCCTCAGTCATGGGAAAAGCACCTCTTTGTGTTGTTACTGTAAAAGCCACCCAAGAGAGACCTCCAGACACATCGTCAATTCCCCACTGTGGAAAATTGTCACACAAAGCTCATCTCTTCAGGGAGCCTGATAATTAAAACACAAAAAGGGAAAGTCTCCACAACACCCACACAGATAAAAAAAATTAACCACGAAATGCTCCCTTATCGATATATTTATTCTTTGATAAATTTATTGAAGATATATTGCCAATTTGGCAGTGAAAAAAAAAACGCTGACTTTGTGCAGAAATTTTGTGCCCTAAAAAGAGGCAATGAAATAAGATAAGAAAATGAATTTTATCATGGCGTTTCCGTTAAAAAAAAAACATTTATTAGTCTTGGCATAATAATAATTTTTGAAGAGTTTTTCTTGATAAGAAATTTCAAAGCACACACATACTAAAATATTCTTTTCTTATCAAAACATTGCCTTTGGAGGGCTATGAAAGAAACCATTTTTGTGCAATTTTGTGCAAAAGGAACAATATCGAAAGTTTATTAAAAAAAACTATCTAAATATGTTAGATTAGACAAAAATAATTCATTGAATAATGAGGGAGGATGTCCCAGTTTTGAACTATTTTACATTAAAATATTTATTCTATTTTTTTTCTTTAAATAATTGATTAGAAGAATATTAAATGAGAAGTTCTATTTAATTGATTTCAATCAAAATTTTTCATTTGTAATTTATCCGTTTAAAAACTCCTCTTTTTCTCAATCAAAATAAATTTAGTACACCATCTTGTACTAAAAGAAAAGCCTCATTTTAATCTGTTTAAAAAAAAACATACAAAAAATAGCAAGTTTTTTCAAAGAATGGAGAATATGTTATTCAATCAACGTGTACTAAAAAAACAAATTTCTATCATTAGACCGTTTTTTAGAACAATTTTCTAATTTTATATAGAAGAGATATTATTGGATTTAAAGAAAAATTAATAACTATGTGATTTTTAGTTTTTCCTTTAAAAAATTGAAGAAAATCTTGGAGATATATTCAGTACAGCCTGTACTAAAACAACCTTATCAAAATGTAATTAGTTCAATGCAGAAACAATTCACTTTCCTTGCAAATACGTTTATTAATTTTCATTTATTTTCGTGCCTTTGTAAACGATAAATGCTTAATGTGTAATATCTGACAAGAATTTTTAGAACAAACCCTCGAGGAAAGTTTTTTCTTCTTTTAGATGTGATTCTTTTATTCTAAAGCCCTAGAATGGTCACCCATTTATTAATTAATTTATGTTAAAGAAAAATGGAAATTACTTATTTATTAAGGAAATGATTGATTTTTAGTAGGGGAGGGCGGGGCTAATAAAGTCACTTAAGGGTTTGGAAAAAGCATAAAATATCATATTTCCTAGCTAAATAGAACAAAATGATCTGAGAAAGAGTTAAAGAGCAGTAAATTTCCTAAAGAAATGAGCTATACATTTCGTTTTATCTTTCTGGGAAATATGATATTTTGAGCTTTTTCTAAACCCTTAAGTGACTTTTTTAACCCCGCTCTCCCCTACACATTATTATAAGTTCAAAGGTTCTAAATTACTCCAAAAAAAACTTCTTTAAAATATCTGACAGAGGTATTTTACTTAAGTCAAATAAGTCTTGAAAATATGATAATTCTTGTTTTTCAAATTAAAACAAAAAGCATCAAATTTAGCACAAGGTTTTAGTACAACTTTAGTGCAAAATTCATCTAAGGATTATTTTTCTTTTTTTTAACTACGTACTTCTTAACAAAATGAGCTTGTTTATGATAAAATCAACAGCTCTTAGTTGTACTAAATTTCAATTTAATTACATTTATTTTAAAATAAAAACTTCGAGGAAGGGTTAACGATCAAAATGTCAGCTAGATAGTAATTAATTCTCTCATAAATCTTTCCTAATCTATTTCTTATCAATTACATTTTTTTGTTATGTCTCTTACGTCTCAATTTATGATTTCTTTAGCATAAAAGTTGCCGCAATAAGCTTAGAAATAACGTTTCTTCCTAACCCATTCTAACCATTCATTGTGAATCATTAAATTAATTCAAATTGTCATCACTAAAAGCACTAAAAAAAGCTCATAAAAAGCTCCTCCTTTTCTAAATTGAAGAAAAGTTGTTTAAATGGACTTTTTAGCGAGAATTTTTGAACAAATTTTTCACAACAAACTGTTGCTTCACACGGAATGTATTGCTATGTGTGGAGATAGAGAGAGATAACTTTGGATGATTTTTGCAAGGATGGAAAAATCGATTTTCACGGCGCCATGCGACACAGACACGCTAATTCCTCAAATGGACGCGGGCAAAATTCCCATTGAAGTCAATTCATCACCACCACACACTGCTCTCTGGCACTCCTTAACACACGAAAACAGGGAGTTCCTCCCTTTTGGGGCGTTAAAATGGGGGCGGAAAAGGGCTCGTTTTAGGGGGAAGGTACTCTCGGTACTCCATAAACCATCAAAACGGTTAATTGGTGTTTAGTTTAGTTTTTTTTTACATTATTTGCAAATTACCTGCTTGAAATATTTTATACTCGGCAAGAGGCGCGTAATTCTCGCGGAAACACGCGAAAATTCATCGAGAATCTCTTCTTGATCATCCTCATCACTCATCCTGCTAACCCTTATCGCTCTCTAATCTACAGGCCCGCACCTTTCACAAATTCACCCTCAACAACGGACAAACCACCAAACACTTTCCTTCCGAGTCTTCGCACAAACTATCGCAACAAAGCAAAAATGAAAACTTCCTCAAAGTTCCTCCAAAATGAGACAAAAAGAGAATATTCTTTCGTGCGCAAGCAAAACCTTTCAGCACACTGATTCAGCGTCTGAGCAACGTTATCGTGTCGCGTATCAGCACACAGATTTTCTGCCCGAGGAAGTGCTTCGTGAGTAGCGAATTATTAAGTATTTCATCCCAATGATAATGACTTTGTGATCTCATTCAAAACTTTATTTTTCACTCAGAGAGAAGGTAAAGCGAGAAAAACTATATGCGGAGACACATATTTGATGCAATAAATTGATGACGCACACACACAAGCATTCAATTAGAGCGTTAACCCTTTTGTTGCTTAGGCCAATGCAATGCAATTAACCAATTAAATTGTTACAAAATCAAACAATTTGCTGCTAAATGGAGTGAAAGAGAAGGAAATCATGCGGAAAAGTTGAGTTATTTATTTATTTTTCTTTAAACAAGATGAAAGAAATTAGAAGGATCGTGGTGCAGTAAATAGAGCACTCGACTTGCAACCAAAAGATCATTGGTTCGAGTATAGGTGCACCCGGTGAAGTTTACTTTTCTTTTGCAATGAAATCGCACCTAAAATCTCGTTGAAATGTAAATAAATAAGAAAAAGAAGGTATTCTCTAATTGGTTGAGAAACTAGAGCAGAGTGTTCATTTTTGTTTGATTTTCAATGCAAATTTGATATAAACCGACGCTAAATTACTTTAAATAATAAATAAATAAATATTTTTAGAATGATTAAACACTTGTTAAAAATGCTATTTTTTATATTTTTTGTTGTCTTTTCAAACATTAAAAAAAATGAATAATTAAAAGAATAATAAACAAATATTCAAGAATATTAAACAAAAAGTTTAGAATTTAAAAAAGTTAAAAATATTTAGAAAAAAAATAAGAATCTCTGCCAAATTTTAAAGATTTTATTTTAGAACAAAAAATCCATAATTCTCATTTAAAATTGCAAAGAATATTAAAGAAAATGATAAAAAAATATTTAACAAATAAGAATATATTTAATGAATTATTCTGGAATTATTTGAAAAAATATGTTCAAGAAAGTGTAAAAAATGTTCGAAAATATTTTAAAAAAAAAAATAATCTAGGATCATTACCAAAAATTCTAACAAAGGTTTAAAAAGATTTTTTTTTGTAAAATTAGAATTAATTCTTTCGCTCAGGAATATTAAATAGACTTTTCTATAGGAGATTACTACACGTTTCTTTTATTAATTCTTTTTCTACTCTGAATATCCTGAAAATTATTCTTCAAAACAAATTTTGTAAAAATTAGTTTAGAACTTTAGAATTATCCTTAATTTTACAAAAGAAAAATTCAAAAAAAATAAATTAATTAATTAATAAACCAATAATTTTCTGAACGACTTTTCCCATCTAGTTTTTCAACCCTATTCACCTCATCTCACTGAAATCTCTTCTCCTAAAATTTCTCTATAAAATTTTATTCAATTCACAGAAAAACTGAATAATTTTAAACTTAAATAATTTTCCATTTTTTCTCTACAAATTAAAATGCATTAAAACCACACACCCAATGAACGATGAAGGTTCTACCGCATTGAAAAAAAAACGTGTCAATTAAAATTCACGGTCAAACATGCGAAAAAATCCATAAAATATGCTTTAATGCGAAAGCATAACTCCACGCCCTTTTGAACTTTCCCGCAAAAGGGAAGAAAATTAAATAAAATTGTCCCAAATTAGCATTTTCATGAACGCAAAGGGTTAACGCATTGGAAGCTTATGCTTCTCATGGGTTTATGTGGGAAATAGCGCTGTAGTAGCATCAAGCCCGGCTAGCTCAGTCGGTAGAGCATGAGACTCTTAATCTCAGGGTCGTGGGTTCGAGCCCCACGTTGGGCGATCTTTTTTTTCTTTTTTCCTCATTGAAAATTAATTTTTTTACGTTTTTTGGTTATTTTTGAGTACTCACAACTTTCATATTCTTAATACTGGGCAGAATACGTTTATTCTCGGCCTCCTTCCGTACAAAAATCTCCTGAATTGCATTGCCGAGGTATTCCTTGGCAGCCCCAACGAGGGCTTCTCCGGCAGCATTGTAGAGCTCCTTCCCGGCACCTTTGAGCAATCCCTGAAAAACGTCCATTGTGGGGCCGCTCAAGGGGGAAGCAACGTGTGAAGGGGGAAGAAATTTCTTTCAGGGATGAAGGAAAATCTGAAAAATTTGTCCCAAAAGTTGTCTTATTTGACCTTTTTTGTGGCAACAGGTTAACCATTTCGCAGCGAAATTTTTCCCAGGAGTTGCCTTTGTATATGTTTTTGCCCAAAACAGCATAAAAAGACGCAAAAAACACCAAGATTTTGATCAAAAATGAATAATCATTAAGCGTGTCGCGTCATCAATGTGACGGAATTCATTGGAATCTTCCTCTCCAAAGCTCACCTGGCCTTGAAGATGAATCAATTAGAAGGTAAATTAGCACCCATTAGATCAATCATTGAGCAATGCTTCACGCCCCGAAAGTGAAACAAATTCCTGAGAAAATCAATAAAATGTGAAGGAATTTTCACGGAAAAATTCTCCCGGAAAACTTCGCGACAAACGGAGTTAGCCTTGAGACATAACCTCACAAAAAATTCTCTTCCATCCAGCCCAACCCAAACTTCCTGATCGATTTCTCAGCGCCACCAAGTCTGGCAGGAAATGGGGTCAATGAAAATTCAACCTTTGAGGAATTTTGTGTGCCCCTGAACTGGCAAGAGCCCCACCCGATTGATAAAAAGCGCCCAAAATAGCTGCAGAAAAGTCTCGCTGCGAATGACATCACCCATTGGAAATTTTGCAAGGAGATTTCTCCCCACAAGGCACCAAAAATGTTTGTTTACCAACTTATTACGACTCCACCATCCACGTGCTGCACATTATCGTACACAAAACAGCTGATAAGACGCTCCAAATTGTGATAAAAAGCACTCAAATGTGGAGCAAACAAAACACTGGGCCACCAATACTTCGATGTGACGTCACTCCACTGCAGCGCACACTGCGGTGATTCGCGCAAGTTTCTCTCTTGCGCGTCCCGCGTAAAACTTCAAAACTTTCAAAACTAACCTCACACTTTGTAACGGACAAAATGAAGAACTTTTATCGCTTCTTTAGAAGAAAAACTACTAAAATATTGGAAAATATTCCATGAAAAACTCCTAAAACTTTCAAGAAACTGAATGAAAACAAATTGAGTCAATTTTCATGTAAAATAATAATTAAACTTGCAGGCAAACACATCATTTTGGCAAGAAGCCAAACATTTCTGGGAATTTTCTCCCAGATTTTCCAAGACTTTTCATCTCACCCAGTATACTCCCAAGCACTCAATTAATGCCTTTAGCACTCTTTTAATGCTTCTCAATCCTCTCAATCTTCTGTGAATAATTGTGTGTGAATCATCAGAGAACTAATTTTAGATGCAAACACTTCTCCAGACGCGACAAACGCCCCAGATTTTGGGAAAATCCAAAATTTTTGGGGAAAAGTGAATGAAATTTATTATTTTGCACATTTTAGCAGTTATTTCAGCATCAAAGCAGACAAAAGCGATAAAACAAATGTTTGAGTACAAAGCCGCGAGATTTTTTGAGGCGGTAGAAAAAAGTGCGGCTAAATGAATAAAGTTTAGCGAAGAAGCCGAAAAACTAATGAAAATTGTTTATTATAAGACTTTTAAAGGTTTAGAGATGTTAAAAACTTGGTTAAAGATGTTGTAATTGAATGTTTTGGCAATAAAATATATTCTAAAAAAAACGACTTTTAGTAATAATGGCGGATTTTCAGAGAGTAAAACAGAAAATCGTGGTAATATTTAGCTTTTTTTATCAGCTCCTACCGTTCTAATCGTTTTTATTAATTTTAAGCCTTATTAATTATTAAAAATTGATATTTTTTACTCATTTCTCAGTTATTTACACAGAAAAAAATTAATCCGCTTTGATTCAATTCAATTTCTAAATTGATTTTGTTCTGAAGAAGTTTCCTCAATTTTTCATTAAAATCGTTTCGAGATTCTTTGTAAAAAAAAGAAAAAAAAATAAGAAAAATGTCAATGGACGCAATATCCAAAAATTTTGCCGCCATTTTTTAGTTAATCTTAAGCTCTATATTTTAGATTTTCTTAGTTTTCTTAAACCTTCCCAATATTTCAGTACACTATTCATTTTAAACCTTGCATTAAAGCTCCATCCAACAGACATTTACATTAGAAGTACTGCAGCTAATCAAAGAGCTCTTCTCGTACAGATTTTTCTTCTTCTTCATTTGAATTTCATTAAAAATTATAGATTTCTAACAATTATAGATTTGGCTGGGCTTGAATGCAAAGTTGATATGAATTTCAGCCATATTTGGCTACTTTTTCTTCACAAAGCATTAAAATTATAAGAAGAACATTTACCATGATACTGTGCTGATCATCGGGAACTTTAATAGAATTGCAGGGAATCTCATCAAGGCCATATCCTGATATTGTGGGCGGTACTACAGGTGGATTGGGGTCAGAAACAAGAGAACAGCCCCCAAATGACGATAAACTTCCGTCACTTCCGCCATAATTTAATGGCGGATAGAGTGGCGGAGGAGCAATGCCGGGCATTTGTGGCAATGGAGGTGGCATTACAAAGCCATATGATGAATTGGGGGCATTGGGTGCATTAGGAGCTGCAAAAGAAAACGTTTTCAGTTCATTTTATTCCTCAGAGAAGTTACAAAGAAAGTCTCTTGTGGAGCTTACTGGGCATCCCGTATGAGCCTGAAGTGGGATACGGGCAAAAGCTTGAGACTCCTGATGAGGAGCTTCCCACAGAGTAGGAATCTGAAGCCTTGGGAGCCGTTGGGGGTGGTAATTTCCACCCAGTCTGCATTGCGGCGGGATTCAGCCATCCCATACCGTTAGCGTGCCAATTCTTCGGGTAGTAGTTGAATGACATTTTTGACAGTTCTTGTCAGCAAAGAAAAACTCTGATTTTCACAGAAAATTTTTTGAAAAAAGTGAATGAATTTCACTGATACACTTAACTCAATGCGGCTTTACAACTTTTTGGCCTTTTTGGCCACTTTTGCAAGCAGGTCAAGGTTTTAACCTTCGCACAAGACACGTTTCTTTAGCTTTTCAAGAGAGCCAAAGTTTTACCAAAAAAGGCGCGAAAAAATCTTAAAAGTCTTCTTCAGTCTTCAAATGTTCAATTTCTTTCAGACACAACCGAACAGTATATTCGAAAATATCACAGAAAAAAGTAAGAAAATGTAAATTTCTTTAAATAAAACCTTCCGAGGTGACTTTACGCGAGAAAATGTGAGTCAAAACTCACAGAGAGGCACAAATTGTGGCAGCAGAGAATACAAAACAGAGAGCTCAAAGAGAAACATCATTTTATGCTCATAGCCTTGGGGAAGTTCACACAGAAATCCCCCAGAAAGCAACAAACATGTGATTCTTTCGACAGAGAATAGAGAGAATAAACAAAGCTGCAGAGAGGATTGAGAGGAGAAAAAGAGAATTTCCCGAAGAGAATTTTGCTTAAAAAGTCTTCATAAAGCGTGGGAGGTGATTGACTGAGAGCAGACCATATTTTTTCATGATAATGATTCACAATTTTGGCGGGAAACCCGAGACTCTGCCTCTTCTCATACCCATTTCCCCATGAGACACAGACGCCGGGCAGTTTTAAAGTGGAATTCCAGGTGATTTCTCGAAATACTTCTTCCTCAACAGTCATACAAAGCCATAAAAAAAGAACGCGTGTGGTGCTAAGATGGCAACATACCCACAACATACAGAATGATTTGGCAAATAAATGAGCATTAAGAATTGAATTTGAGTTTTATTTAATGCTAAATAAATTACTTTTAAGCGAATTTTTACGCATTTTGTGAAGGAAAACTTCACTTTGACGCTCAGGAATTCTTTTACAAAGAGACGCCGCGGAGACTCAAAATGGCCGCCCGGAATTCTCATCAAGGATTAGGACTCAAAAATACTTTCAGAAATATTGAAGTAAAGGGTGATTGTGAGAGCATTTGTGGTTCTATTTACCTAGAACTTAGCTTCTAGTTTTTAAAAACGTAGAATTAATTTCGATATTAATGGAAATGATTGCTAATTTAACAAAAAACAATTTATTTTTAAAGTAAAATTCTAAGTTTTAAAAATGGCATAAATACTTCTGTACTGTATTGGAAAAATCTAACGAACCGATTTTGAAAAAAAAAATGTAAAAATCTGTTTCGAAAACTAATTAAAAAAGTAAATTTCTTTTAATAAGAATTGCTTTTCTTTGAAACTGTAATCAATTTTGGAAAAAAAATCATCAAGACATCCCCGCTACTATACGTAACCTATAAAATCTTTATCGAATCCTAAATTCAGCTCAAAATCATTGTTAAAAATTTAAACTGATCAAAAACTCTCAAGAAACTTACAGAAATACCTTCAAACTGATCAATTGCATTTTGAAATCAACAACAAAAATAATGAATTCTTCGCAATTTTGCATTTTCTTACATTGAAAATATGATTGGCAGGATTGAAATTATCCCCCCATCCGGTGGATCCACCACGAAAGGCTCTCGTTGAGTACTTGTAGTGCCCCTGTGGAGTTGAAATTCCGCTGCAAATGTACTTTGACGACCTCACGAGAGGCCTTCAAGACGTTAAATCGCAAAATTATTTTCTAAAATTCACAAAACTTAAAAATAAATCACAAAAAATAACGATTAAATGATCTTTTGAAAAATATTAAAATTTCTCTCACACACACACCCCCTCTCAATTGACACCACCCTGCGCCTTCCATCAGAGTCTTGCATTATTTTCGTGTAGGTGTAAATAAATTTGGGTTTCAGCGACATTTTGATATAATTTTCCTGAATTATTTTTCACTTTGCACGAACGAAACTCAACGTACTACGCACAATAAATTCAAACAAACCACTGACTGCGTGAAAATTCGCGCGGGAAATGCTTGAATTTCACAGGACGTATAGGCCAAAGAGACGCGGGTGTGTGAGCAATTGAAGAAAGTAATTAGAGTTTGTGGCAAAAATATACAAAGAATGAAGGCAAAAAAGACAAGAACGAATTTGCCAAGAATTTTTTGGGTGTTTGTAGTGTTGAATAGATTACAAATTTGCACGAAATTGATGACAATTTTATGTAAAGAATAATGCAAACTTTCAGAGAATTATCTGAGGAAGCTAAGAAAAATGATTAGAAGATCTTTTGATATAAGAAAAACGGTTAAGGGACAGAGAGTAGGTACATACTAAAAATAATTCTGCTATTATACATTGCGCTGAGACGTCGTTGGACGCACAGAGATTGAAAAACTCTGTAGAAAATCAAAAGAATGACTAAAAATATGAAGAAATAAATAAATTATTGAATAAATTAATAATTTAGTAAATTAATGACTTAATCAATAAAATTATAACTGAACGATTGAATGATGAATTGAACGAAAAAATAAATGAGTCGGGCAATGAACTAAAGAATAAATCAATCAGTGAATGAACAAATTAATGAACAAGTAAACGAACAACAGATGATCGTTTGAATGAATGAATATAAATCAATAACTAATGTAAAAAAATGAAGAAATTATTGAATGAAAAAATGAATAATGAATAAATGAATGAACTATGGACGAACGGACAAATTAAATGAAGAAATTAAACAAAGAACCGAATGAATGAATGGAACAGTCGAAACAATGAATGAATTAATGAATAAATATATCAATCAATGAATCAATAAATAAATAAAAGTGTAAAATGTACAAATGAATGAATGAATAAAAAACTCAATTAATTTAGCAAATCAGAAAAATTGAAAAGGAAATTTTTTCAATACAAAAATTCAAACACTATCACTCATAAAAAAATCACAGCTAAAAGCACTTAAAAAACTATTCAATTAAAATATTTTAAAATTTAAATCAATAAATAAAATATTAAATAAAAGTAAGGAAAATGAAGAAATGATTGAATGAAAAAATTAATAAAATGAATGAATGAAACAGTCGAAAGAGTGAATGAATTGTTAAATTAATGAATGAATAAATATGTAAGTCAATCAATGAATCAATGAAATTATAAAGAAATGAGTGAAAACAAGAAAGCAGCAAGGGAAAGTGATGATATCTGCGCCGCCGTTTTTGATTATGAAAAGATTCTCAACGCTCCCTCGAATCACGCGAGTGCGCTTTATTATAAAAGAAAATTGGGTGTCTTTAATTTCACAGTGTATGATTTGGGCACCCAGAAAGCCTGCTGCTACGTCTATGATGAAACCCAGGGGAAAAAGGGCGGGAGTGAGGTGGCGAGCTGCCTTTTAAACTTTATAAAGTCAGGCATTTCCAAAGGGAAGTCCAAATTTTTTTTCCAATTTTTTCCAAATTATATATACTACAATTTGTTAAATTAATTGGTCTTTGAGGTCTTTAACATATTCATTCATTCATTTATTCATTTTACTCATTTCTTTATAATGTTATTGATTCATTGATTCATTCATCTCTTTCGACTGTTTCATTCATTCATTCATTCATTTTATTGATTTTTTCATTCAATCATTTCTTCATTTTCTTTAATTTTATTTAATATTTTATTTATTGTTTTATATTCATTCGTATGATCTTTACTATAAGGACTGATACAAGCGATGAATTCACAAAAATTAAAAAGGAATTATAGGAAAATTTTTAATCCTCAAAAACCCCAAAATTCAAACACTTTATCACCCATAAAAAAGTCACAGCTAAAAACACTATAAAAAAATCATTCAATTAAAAAGATCATAAATAAAATTAACAAATTCTCCGTGTATTAGCACATCTCTGGGCATTAAATGTTGATGCTGCGTGGCATTGCTTTGCAAAACATGAGGGAGATAAAATTTGCAACAGTCTGGTCGCCAGATTTTCACGAGACAAAGCGCGGGAGCAATTTACATTTGAAGGAAGAGAAACTATTTTAATACAATTTTATCACATCCCACGATGAGTCAGTGGTCTTATATTTCGTCAAAAAATTCTTTCTCTCACTCTGCGTAATCTGAATAGCTTCAATTGCGGGTGGTCAGGGAAGAAAATTTTAAGAAGAAAAGGAAAGCAAATTCAATGGAAGTTTTCCATATAAATTCTATGAGCTAAATGTAGGCTAAAATTTGCTGCAAAGTACGATTTCGTGGTTAAGCTTTCAGATTTTAATGTTAATATTTTATAGTTTTAGTCTAGTCCCTTCCCTGTCGCGTACTTTTCAATTAATCAAACGCGGAAGACATCAGCGAAAGTTTCTCTCAATAAAACACCGCGTGGCTTCTTTGTAGATGAATTATGGACTTTTTTTTTAAATAAAAAGCTTTTCTAACGGAGAAATTTCTTAATTAACAATTTTGCAATAATTATTAATAGATGATTGACGGCGCAAACAATAAAAGCCGCGTCAAGTCAATAAAATGGTAGGTGTAACATTTCTTGCATAATTCACAAGTGAGGCTTTGTGAAGTAAGGTAAAATGTGGAAAATTCCCCAAAAAGAATATCTGTGAGCTCTCCTTGATGTCAAGTTCAATGCGAATTTCACCTGCTGAATGAAAACTCGTAGAGTTGAGCTGGATTTTTTAGAATTAAATTAATTGTTAAGTAATTTATTAATTTTAAAGAAATTAAGGAATTGAATTAAGACAAAAATGAGAAAATAATGTTACTTTAGCTACTTTCCCGGAAGCTCTTTAATTTCTACCTAAATTTCGTACTTCCTTTTAAAAACAATTTGCTTCTGCAAACATAAAATAATTGTACACAAGTCAAATACACAGGTAATTAATATTCATAAAATATTCCATTCCATCAGTCTTTAAAATAAAAATTATATCAGGTGCGAAATTCTAATTAGTTTTGTGCCAACTGCGAAGCGGGATAGATAAAAAAATCATAAATAAACGCAATGTCTCATCGAAATATAATTTTTGTGACAATTTTCCTGATTTTTCTGTACAAAGTGAGTGGAAAAGTGATTAAGAATGAAAGGCCTAATATTGTTATTATCTTAGCGGATGATCTTGTAAGTGAAGACGACGTGAATTATTGTGAGAAAAACTGAGAAAACAAATAATAGAAAGTTTGTCTTAATTCCAAAGGGATCCTACGACATCAGTCTAAGGGGCAGTAATCAAATTCTAACTCCTAACATTGATGCTCTGGGCTATCAAGGGGTCATTCTCAATCGACACTACACCCCTGCACTGTGCTCACCTTCACGTGCTGCTCTCCTAACTGGGAAGTATCCTATTAACACAGGAATGCAACACTCTGTGATCGTATCAGATGAACCATGGAGTGTACCGCTGGAAGAAAAGCTCCTTCCGCAGTATCTGAAGGAAGTCGGCTACCAAACTCAAATTGTGGGGAAATGGCATCTTGGTTTTGCAAAGAAAAGCTTCCTTCCCACAAGGAGAGGCTTTGATTCGCACGTAGGTATCCTAGGACCATCAATTGGCTACTTTGACTATGCCATGTGGTACACCTATAGGCCCTATCCACCTGGATTTGACTTCAGACGCAATGAAACCGTTGATCGTAGCGTGATCGGAGAATATGCAACGGACGATTTAACGCGGGAAGCCGTTAAAGTTATTGAAGATCATAATCCTAAATTTGGACCACTTTTCCTCTATTTCCCCCAAGTTGCTCCACATTGTGGTAACCCAAGCGAACTATTTGAAGCAATTCCTGAAGATCTGGCAACAGTTACGCACATCAGATCACGCGATAGAAGAACCTACGCTGCTATGGTGAAGGCGTTAGATCGTTCTGTTGGAGAAATTGTAAAAGCTCTGAAAAACAACAACATGCTCAAGAATACGATAATCCTGTTTTACTCTGACAACGGAGGTCCTACAATAGGTCCGCACTCTGTACCAGGATCAAACTATCCGTTAAGAGGAGTAAGTTTAAAATTTTGCATCAACTCCCTATTGGATTTGGATTTTGAATTTTAATTTTTAACTGCAGCAAAAGAACAGCCCTTGGGAAGGAGGTGTGGTAAGTCCTGCTCTTGTATGGAGTCCACTCCTTCAGAAGCGTCACTACGTCTCCAATCATGTAGTACATTCAACAGATTGGCTGCCAACATTCATCCATGTTGCCGATGCATCAAGCTGCAACATGAACATCGATGGAATAAACATCTGGCAAACAGTATCCATGAACAAGCGTCCCTCAAGAAGGGAAATCCTCCACAACATTGATCCAATTATTGGCTACTCGTCCTACTACAGCGACGGTTGGAAGTACATCAATGGGACAACAGCAGTTGGCAAGTATGACTACTGGCTGGGAGAAATTCACTACGAGAATGACCCGAAATCCTCGCAATATGCCGATATTGTCATGAAGACTGATGTTTGGAAAGCCTTGAATCCATTTGCAAAAAGAAAACTCCGAGCACGTGATGTGGAGGCGTTAAGGAAGAAAACTGCAGTTAACTGCGGGAATCAGAGTTCACGCACACGATGTAATCCCTTGGAAGCTCCATGTTTGTACCACTTGACAAGAGATCCGTGTGAGATTAATAATTTGGCTGAGAAGCAACCGAGGAGGCTTCAGGAAATGGCAAGGAGAGTGGATGAATTCAGGGATAATATGATGCCTCCCAAAAATCTTCCTGCTGATCCTAAATCCAATCCAGACCTCCATGATGGCGTATGGACTTGGTGGTTGGAGTTTGAATAATTTATTCATTGCAGCATTACTGCTAAGTGCACTGCCCGTATATTTTGTTTAAAATATTTTTAAGTGTAATAAATGATAAATTGAGAAAAAACACGGAGATGGCAAGAATTACAACATTACAAGTTTCTATACAATATGACCGCTAGGAGGTTTTAATTGAAAAATAAAATTTTCGATTATACTTTTCAATGAATGAAATGAAAGATTTTTCCAAAAAGGTGTTTGTCTGAACGAAAATCTTCGAATTATTAGACAAAACTCCAATTATTCGTCATGAATTGGATTATTTGTTAAGAAGATTCGAATTCTTCGTCAAGTTTCGGACTATTTTTCAAGAAAAGTGGAGCTATTCGTCAAGATTCGAATTATTCGTTGAGAAAAAAAATATTCGTCAAGATTCGGATTATTTATTAAGATTAGAACTATTCGTCAAGTTTCGGACTGTTTTTCACGAAAAGTCGAACTATTCGCCATGGTTTGTACTATTCGTCAAGATTTGAATTATTCCTTGAGAAAAAAATGTTCGTCGAGATTCGGATTGTTTGTTAAGAAGATTAGAATTCTTCGTCAAGTTTCGGACTATTTTTCAAGAAAAGTCGAACTATTCGTCATGGTTTGTACTATTCGTCAAGATTCGGATTATTTGTTAAGAAAATTCGAATTCTTCTTCAAGAAATTTCAGACTATTCGTCAAAATTCTGATTTTTCTTAAAGAACATTCGAAGTTTTTGTTAAGATTCGGTTTATTTGTCAAGAAAATTAGAACTACTATTATTATATTCGTCAAGAATCGGACGATTTGCTAAAATATTCTAAATATTTGCCAAAAATCACCCCTTGATTTTTCCAAAGTAATTTGTAATTGTTAATGTCTAATTTGTTAAATTTATCAATATGATTGAAGTCTAACAAAAACGAATAAACTCCTTTCATTGAAGAAATTCAAAGTCAAAATTTTCATTTTAATATTTTTTTGTTCATGGAAAAGGGCTTTCAAATGCAGGTTCCGACAACAATTAAACATATTATTATTCCATTGACATTGTTCTCATGCGGCAATGTTATTAGAATGTTCGATGAAAAATCACTACATATGTACATATTTCTACATAATAAATTCTATAAATAAATGCTGAAAATTCTTATCAGATAGACCAGTTCTCACGGTGCGCGATCATGCGGGAAAATATTGGCGTTGTAGCTGCTTCATGCGCGCCAAGATCAAAAGCAATTTTGATCGTCGTACGAAACCAATCAGTCTGCAAGTGGTTGCGGAACTGCAAAGTCGCGATAATAAAGTATTACCTACCTACAAAAAAAATCGTGCAGATTTGCAAAGATTTTTACAAAAAATATCAAAATCGTGAACTTCTGTGTAACGAACTTAAAATTAAAAGAAAAAATAAAGCCCGCACCTGATTGTGGCAAAAAAAAAAATGCATTTTGCAAAGGTGATTAGTGGAGTTTTAATAATTTTCTTAATTCTGTGCCATTGTGGATGTGCTGCAAAGAGACCCCCCAAGAGACCGCCGAATATCGTTGTAATTTTAGCGGATGATTTGGGGTCTAATGACGTCAGTTTTAGAGGTTCAAGTCAAATTCCCACCCCCAACATTGACGCCTTGGGCTATCAAGGGGTCATCCTAAATCGCCACTACACCCCCGCATTGTGCTCACCTTCCCGCGCTGCCCTCCTCACGGGGAAATATCCCATTCATTTGGGAATGCAGCACTCAGTTATTGTGTCCGATGAACCCTGGAGTTTGCCCATGAATGAGAAAACCCTCCCGGAGTATCTCAAGGAATGTGGCTCCTACAGAACGCACATGGTGGGCAAATGGCATTTAGGTGAGTCCAAATTAATTAATTATATATCCAATTTGAAAGGAGTTTATTAATTTTGTGGAATTGTTCATTCAAAAAAATAAGAGGAAATGGAAATAAGGAAATGAAATGAAGAAAAACTCAAAATGAATAAAGTCCTTTATTAATATTTCAGAAAATAATCAAAATATTGGCAGAAAAACATTGTAAAAAAAATTATTTCAAGAAATAAGCTTCATAAGTAAATCAAGGGATGAATAATAAAGTGAATGCGGTGTACGCTTTGTTTCTTTCTTCTTACAGACTGATGAAGAATTAACAAAAAGATGGACAAACAAATAGCATAACCAACGCTAAACTATATTAACCGTTTTCTAGTATTTAACCTATTTAACATTTGTTTCGTGATTTTTAGCTTTTTTCACGTTCGACATTATTTTCCAGTGTTTTTATTTGTGTTGACATTCTCTTTCTAACGTTTCGAGCGGCTTTTTGTCTTTTCCAATTGTTAAGAAATCTTTTCTAACGTTTTTTAACATTTGACATTAAGCGAATTTTTTTTTAGTCTCATTGACAATTCCTGCTAAATTAGAAATGCTTGAGGTAGAACGAAAAAAATATACGAAAAAAAGCAATTGTGACGTCACTGTGTTTATTTTTGGGCGATTCTTTGGCGATCTTTACGTGCGTCATTTTATATTATCTTATCGAATTATCATTACCTATATAACGATGAATAATCTCCCTTAATTACTAAAAGAAAATTAAAAAAAAAATTGAACAGAAGGAGTAATTTAAAATCATAATTAAAGACAGATTAATTTGAAGAACTTGAAAAAAATATTTCATAAATTATTTATTTATTTTTAATTATAAATTCCATGCGGTGTACATTTTCTTTGCACACCTCTTCTTCCCTTGAGGCTACACGTGAATGACGTGAATCTCTTTTTACGTTCCAAAATTAAATTGGATAAGATAAAAATGTTAAGATATTACATTTTTACTTCGTCTGACTTCCTTTCTCTTCCCTAATCTAAAGATAGGAGGGTTAACGAACTTCATGACCGAATTTCAAAATCTTTCTCATTTTTTTCTTAATCTCTTTTGGATTTTTCTTTTATCAATCTTCTCCTTTTACCTATGATAAAATGAATTTATTTGAATTTTTTGTCGTTATTTCATCAGGCTTTGCAAGGAAGGACTTTACACCCCTTCAGCGGGGATTTGATTCGCATTTTGGACCTTGGGGTCCCTCCCTTAGTTACTTCTCAAAGCGCTTCCTTATGCCGTGGGAGCCATTCTTTGATGGTCACGATATGCGACGCAATGAGAATGTTACGTATGAATCCCCCGGTGGGTACATCACGGATATCCTGACCGATGAAGCGGTTAGGGTTATAAGGAGGCATCAACAGGAGACGGATAAGCCTCTTTTCCTCCTTGTGACCCACATTGCCCCCCATGCGGCGGAAGCAGACAACCCCCTGCAAGCGCCTAGGGAGGAAATCCTAAAATTCGGCTATATTGAAGATCCCGAAAGGAGGATCTATGCCGCAATGGTGGCAAGTTTGGATCGAAGTGTTGGGAAAATTGTCATGGTGAGGAATTTTTTTTAACCTTTGGAATGCGGAGGCCTTGGTAGTTACGTAGAATGCGAAGGTGGGGTCGTTGAACGACCCCAAAAAGAAGGCCAATTTTCTCCCAAACTATACAACCTGGAGTTGTCGGGTTAGTGCCTATAGATTCCTTATATAGTCCTCTTGCACCCTGCACCACAAATTCGCCGCCCTAAAATACTTAGAAGGAGATATTAGAGAAAAACATTTTTCAATCATTTTTCACAATTTCTTTTTGAGAAATTTGCCAAGAAAGTTAACCCCAACTGCAATTTTTTTTTCACTCTTCCCCACATTCCCCTCACTTCCCGCAACATGATAAATGGCAATATTTCTCGAATATTCTTTATTGTTTTGCACATTTACATGCTTCTAATTATGTTTTATGTTGTTTATGCTCTAAGAAATTTTCCGCAGAATGACCGTTACAAAAATTTTTGAATTCCCTTCTTCTACATTTTTCTTAATAACTTTTCTTGTGGTGGTCGGATTGAGCTGAAATTTTTACACAACCTTCTCAGATAACCAAGGAACTTATTTCCAAAAGATGGGAACGCTATCTTTTATATTTATTGAGTTATAGCACGAAATATAGCGCTGGGGTCGTTCAACGACCCCGCTCCGCATTCCAAGGGTTAATTATTTCTTTTTCTTTAAAATATTTTTAAATAATTTTTCTTTGCACCGCAGGCTCTTCAGGAAACCGAACTCTTGAGGAATTCTCTGATTCTCTTCTACTCAGACAATGGAGCACCAACTAAGGGATTGTACTCAACAACTGGATCGAATTTCCCACTCAAAGGGGTAAGTTTTTCGTTTTATAAATAAAGAATTATTATTTTTCTTAATTTTCTGTAAATCTTCGTTCATTTTGAGGCGTTTTTATTTGAAAATAGTAACCAAAAATACGACAAGAAAGATTTTCTAAGAAAGGAAAAACCTTTAAAAAAAATTCCTCATTTAATTTTGTTTCTTTAAATGGATGAAATATTCACGCAAATGTTTCCTCAATGCTTTTTGATAAAATTTTTAACCCTTTCGCGTCCAACGTGAAACATAAAAACATTGAAACATGCGCTGTTTTATCTTGATATTTGTTCTGTAAACGAATTCAGAGGACATTTTTAAGGCAAAATGTATAGAGTATATAGAGTATATTTATTCACCTTATTCCTCATACATACATAAATTTACAAAATATTTCAATTTTTTACAAAAAGAATGTAGAAGGAACTCGGGATCAAAGTGGCAGAGCTAAAAGCTGTGTCGCCACCTCGGAGCCCAGTTGATCACCCAACGCGTAATTTAAATTCAAATTCATACAAATTCACTTGACTTTTTATCAAATTTAAACTAAAGTAATCTCTCAAAGATCCGCATTGCCAAGAATTTACAAAAATATTTACTAATAAGTCATGCAAAAATTATTAACAATTGGAAACAATTTAGTTACAATCAATGAATTTTTTTAGATCTTGATGAGAATCAATTGCAAAAACGGTACCTCTTCCCCTCTTACGCAGCAGAATTCGACCTTGTTGGTGCCACGCAAAAGCCCAGCCTTTTTTCGTAGCAGCCTCTCTTGCTTTATTGAACAGCTCCCTACGGGATTTGCTCAATCTCTCACTCACGCTCAACTCGACTGGTATTCCCCCAAACTCAATTGCCGTTGATCCAGACCTTTTTCGATTTCTCCAGTGTTGCATTGCAATCTCTCTTGTCCGCCTCGAAGCAAAACGCACAATCATGACACAATTTTTTCCTGGATTATCAGCAGCGTCCCGCTCTTTGGAACCAGATTGATTTTTTGCCACTATTTTTTTCTTAATGATGGTAACTTGATCCAAATCACCTTGATCCACAGAAATTCCAATTTCCTTCAAGGTGCACTCAGCTTGAGCAAACTTGCGTTTTTCGTTGACATTGGGTATACCATCTATCACAATTGCATTCAAGTCACAAGGTTCTGGGTCCACATCACTCAAACGATCCTCCAGAGAGATGATCTTAGCTTTCAAAGCATCATTTTCTTCCTTCAGTCCAGTGAGTTCCTTTGAGAATGACGAAAAAATTGTTTCCATTTTCTCCATATATTTGTCCACTCGATCAAATCTCCTTTCAAAGAACTCCTTCAGTTGAGAAATCTCCGAATCACATTTCACGGGTTGCCCTTTTTTCGATAATTCACGAGCCATCACTAATAATTCAAGAGCGTCACAAAAATACGTCCAACTGCGCCGAGCGATCCAACTTAGACTTCTTCTTAGACTTCTTAGACTTCTTCTACGTGAATTTCATGTATTTCTTTCTCGGAAAAACAATTTGCAGTCATAAAAAAATGGGAAAATAAAATGTTTCATGTTGGGTCAACATATGACATATGAGCCTTTGCAGTTCTTAAAGGGTTAAATACAGAAATTTAATCTCTAAAGATGACAGAGTATACCGAGAAAAGCCATCAGATTGCGTGCAAAACTTGAGATTTTCGAGCATAAAAAAATGATTCATTTTAATCTTTTAATAATCTTCCAATTGATTGACATGATCATTGAGAATTCAAGGAAATAAAAATGTATGTATATGTGACCCCTTTTTCATAATTATATATTGTTGTACCTTAACTCATCAACCTGCTGCTATCGCGATATCCAGTTTTTCATTTCATCTCACATAATAATTTAGCAAAAGATTAACCTTCAAACTTCTCTAAACTTTGATGAAAAGTCAGTTTCTTAGGAGGAGGAAAGACCGTCAACCTACCTCAACACTTTAAATCGCATGTTAGGGAAGCAAAGACTACCTGAAACTGCGACGGAATGTAATCAATTTGTAATAACATTGTAAAGAATTTTAATTGATGTGCAATTAGAATTAATTAAAAAAAAGGAAATTATCATTTTATAAAAGAAGACGATAATTGTCTCAACGGGGGCAATTTGAATTAAATCGTCTAAAGGTGACAATATATTAATCGGACGGAAGTTAGATTCTAAAGTCTGGATAGTTTAAACTGGATTATATGGAAACAAAGTTGTTTTGTTTAATACGGAAAAAAATATTGAATTTCCTCTTCATTTAGGAAGGGGTTTATTCATTTTTTAGCTCTGAGAGAATGTTTTTTTTATTGTTTAACCCTTTCAGGTTCATAGAAGAAATATATCTTCTTCTTCTTCTTTTTTTTTTTAAAACTTCAGGGCCGGACGTCATTTCGACATCCACACAGCCGAAGAAATATATTTTCCCGAATTTATTATTTTCAGAGTGATCAAGCATATGCATTAATGCTTCATTGATGACAAACAATAAAAGGACTTGAAAAGTCTCTTAGAAAAATCTGTTTTATGTTTTTTTTTTAAAAAAATTAAGATCGAAAATATATTTAAACTCCTATTATTTAACCCTTTCGTGACATCATAAAACATCTTCTTTGGCTTCTTATTATTTGAAAAAAAAAAAGAATTAAAATTCAAATTTTAACGCTTAAATTAATTCACAAATTAAATTAAATTCCCTTACCTTTGCAGCAAAAAAGTTCCCCGTGGGAAGGTGGCATGAGGATGCCGGCTGTGATTTGGAGTCCATTAATTGAGAAGCGTCATCGTGTGTCTGACGAAGTAATCTACTCAACTGATTGGCTTCCAACATTTCTTGGTCTGTGTCGCACTGATCCTCCCACTGGAATTGACGGGTACGACGTATGGCGAACAATTTCACGCAATAAAGCTTCGCCACGCCATGAAATCCTCCACAATATTGATCCCATCCTTGGATACAGCTCCTACTACCGCGACGGTTGGAAGTACGTCAATGGAACGACTTCTGGTGGGAAATTTGACGATTGGCTGGGACACGTTGTAGGAGCTGATAAAACTCCCGCAGCTAATGCCTATGCTGAGCTCGTGATGAAGAGTCCAACATGGCGAGCACTTGCCCCACTTGCTTTTCGTCGTCTCAAAGTTGCCGACATTCAGGAATTGCGGCAAAAAGCGCAAATTAAATGCTCAGCTCCATGGAAAGCGACGCCATGCCACGCACTTCGGTCGCCATGTTTGTTTAACCTCAAACACGATCCGTGCGAAGAGAATAATTTAGCTGAAAGATTCCCGCGAATTGTGAAGGAAATGGCGGAACGCGTGCAAGTGTTTGAGGGTAGTGCTCTACCCCCCAGGAATGCTCCGCAGGATCCAATGTCCAATCCAGCACTGTGGAATGATGTTTGGGTATCATGGTTGGACGAATTGCAGATGCCAAAAGTCAGAATTAAGTTAAATTAAACTTAAGAGGTTTAAATCAAAATTTAAGAGGAATCCTAAAAAACCGAATTTAAAAGAAAAAAACGAATTTAAAAAGAAAAAAATGTTAAAATCTTTATGCAAATGCGATTTGGAATGAAAAAGAAAAGAAAGGGACGATTCTGATGAAAATCTTTTCTTTTCTAACAACTGAAAAGTTATTGGTAGATTTTGACTGTTCGATGTTGTTAAATATTGACGTTTGAGCACGAAATTCGTTGTTCAAAGAAAAAACAGTCCGAAAGATCTTTAAGCGAGTTCTGGAAAGCGATTTCCCTTCAAAAATGCGATTAAAGAAAGAAATAAAATATCAGAATTTAACAAGATTTTTCCAAGAATACCTAATCGACCCCGAAAAGTCAATTAAAAAAAATAAACGTCAAACGTTACAACTGCTGAAGGTCAATTAAAGAAAAAATAAAATGTCAAAATCTTACAAGATTTTTCAAAGAATACTTGCTAAAAATCTTTTAACTGACAAATTGCAAGAAAAGAAAGGATTTTTACTAGAATCGATCATGAAAAGGCAATTAAAAAAGAAACGTCAAAATCTCAAAAAATTTTCAAATACCTGCTAAAAATCTTTTAACTCAAAAATTGCAAGAAAATAAAAGATTTTTACCAGAATAGATCCTAAAAACTCAATTTAAAAAAAGAAACGTCAAACGTTAAAACTGCTGAAGCTCAATTAAAGAAAGAAATATAGTGTCAAAACCTAATAAGATTTTTCAAAGAATACCTAACCTACCTACAAAAAAATTTTTAACTGACGAATTGTAAGAATAAATAAGATATTTACCAGAATAGATCCAGAAAATTTAATTAAAAAAAGAAACGTCAAACGTTAGAATAGACCCTCATAAAGATTTGAAATAAAAGCTAAACCATCAAGAAAAAAATCTGGAAAACGTAAAAACAGAACAATTTCCAACCCAATTTGTTTTTTTTTTTTGTAAATTAAAAGACGCCATTTTATTGATAGGAACTTTAGAGTAAGCGTTTATTTTGATAATTTTCGTACATTACTTTTTTTTCTGAATGAATGCATTCACATATAAAATAAATTTACTGTATTCACTCACAATACACAAATATTCATTTTCATTTCTCGCCATCGCTCTCAGATGTCTTATTTCAGTGTTTTTTTTTTTCATCTTCTTCTCTGAATTACTTAATAAATTCTTATATAAATTGTTTTCTTTTTTTTTAGTTGGTGTGTCTGTTAGTTTTTAATTTAATTTGCATACAAAAATTTATCAAATTTCTTATACAATTTCTCCTTTTTGGGATCATGTACAAATGATTCATAGACACGACTTAGGAGATAGAATGGCGTTTGCCCTTTGTTGTTATTCATCTTGAGGGCAACCTTAATGGGTTCTATAATGGCTGTTGTGAGATACTTATGAAATATTAGGAACAAATTGTCATCGCGCACCATGAAGTGCATGATATTTTCACCATTTTCATCTTGGATCCGAAAAAGATCACTCAGTGCATCGTCAGAGATGAAGTCGATGAAGGCGCAGAAGAAGAGCATGTCGGAGTGAAAGGGTGTCCTACCGTGACTATCTTGCTGCATAAGGAGCTTCGTGAGGGAGGTGTTGTTGCCATTTTGGCGCTCCTGAAGGAAAATATGGATCACATCGTATACTGAGTACTTCACCGTTGGTAGCATGAAGTTTGCAATGCAGTGAAAGAAGTTTCTGCCTTGATTATTTTGCTGGCGGGCAATCTCGATGAATTTCTTGCGCGTTATGAGCTTGAGAAGGCTCTGGAGGAATTGCAAATTACCCCAGATGCCAGCCATTAGGAGGGGGTTATTCCCATCTGCATCTACCTCAGCCAGCTCGGCGTGGAGGTAGTTGTCGTACCTACTGTCGCAGCAGGGTTCGTGGGTGTTGAGGAAGGTGAAGATGAGATCAAAGGTCACATCGAGCTTGTACTTGGAAATAAATCGAGCAATTTCAAATAAAAATCTATTTTTTCTCTTTGACTCCTCCTGCCAGGTCATCTTGTCGCGACAGAAAGCATAGACGAGCGTCTGCAACGTCTTCCTTCCAACCGCGTCAACTTCCAGTGAGAGCTCCCGCAGGAAGATGAGATCATTCTCAATGGATTTCTCAATGCTACTGCTACTCTTGCAGGGAGTTAGGAATTTGTGGAGTTCACCCTCACCAAGGGTCTCACACACATACCTCGTGTAGGCGGCAAATTCGTAAAATTTATTCTCATCCGCGTGGAAGTGCTCAATGAGGCTGCACCCTGCGAAGCATGGCCGTATGGTTAATTCTTCAATTTTGTCACGTGGAAGACATTTGATAAATTCAGTAAAGAGATATGTTTGCTGATTCTGCCAAAATTGATAGAGTATCGAATTACCATCGGCACCCACGAGGCGCCATCCCTTCTTCAGCGCCACATTAACGGCAATCCGCAGGAAGGTATCCCGCGTGAATTCCACATCATCGTAATTCGAGATGAACTGATAGAAATTTCCCTCCCCGACTAAGCTCAGGAATTCCCGTATAAATTGCTCCGTATTCCTTTCGCGCTTCTCAAATTCACACAAATACGCAATGAAGTGCATGTCGTAGATTTCTAACCTCCAATTATCTTCGTACTTCATTTTCAGGACATTGGCAATGTTGATTGTTTGCGTGATGTTGCGCTTCTTGAAGTACCAAAACATCAAATCCTGACGTAGGACTCTGTCTTCGGCGCACTCCTTCATGCAGGCTTTAACGTGAACGAAGAATTCTTCCTCGCTAAGCGTTGAGCGCTTCACCATTTGCGCGTGAAGTGCACTGAGGAAGGGAATGTCATCCTCAACGGTTTTCCTATTGACGAAATAACGAAAAATCTGCACGAGAATGTAATTAATCATTTCGGGTTCGTTGAATTTATCGAAAGTTTCCACGAGAAACATCAACTGTGGCAGTGTAAGTGTTTGAAAACCCGCAACATAGCATTCCCAGTACTGCTCAATGTTGAACGTTTGAATCTCCTGCTTACTAAAGTGCCCCTCGATGAAGCCATAGATCGGGGCAATGTCATCAATGTAGTACATCCACGTGAATTTCAGGAAGTTCTTGAAGAACTCCATAAATGCCTCAAAAGCCGGAGCTAGTTGATCCTTTTCAGGCAACCTCAGCGCATTCGCTTTGATTCGCCCAATTAAATTGTGAAAGATGAATTTAGCCTTTGCATGATCATAATTGAATTCCGAAAGATAGGTTAGAATGATCTTATTGACATTCTCCATTTCATCAGTGAGGGCATTTGCAACGAAATATTCAGCAAATGCACGGTGGGTAAAAATG
The DNA here is from genome assembly GCF_024334085.1 of Lutzomyia longipalpis. Classification (NCBI taxonomy): domain Eukaryota; kingdom Metazoa; phylum Arthropoda; class Insecta; order Diptera; family Psychodidae; genus Lutzomyia; species Lutzomyia longipalpis. The sequence continues at coordinate 17,468,824 of NC_074710.1, read as the reverse complement.
AATTTTCCATCATCTGTTCGCGTTACTAAACCGCGGGAAAGGAGTTGTGGATCCCGGTAGACGTCCTCCGTAGCCGGTAGGACAGTTTCATAACCTAACTCTCGTACTGCAATTGATGTGTAGATCCTCGTTAAATCACCCATTTCGTCCTCCTTCACAGTCATCTGGAGCATTTGTGTGAAAATGCTAAACATATTGAATTCCGGGAAGAGGCCTACCTTCTTCCCATTTTGCCTGCTCTGACAGAACTTTTCACAGTCTTTTGCATAAATATCCGCAATGTACCGTAGGTACAGTGGGGTTTCCAGGATTGTTACACCCGGTAGGAACTTTTCGTAAAACTTACAAGGGAATTGCATTATAAAATCCTCCATATCATCATGTGGTAGCCCTAGCCGTCCACCCCAGTACAGCTGCAGGAACATCTTCCGCTGTGCATAATCATACGGGATGAGTTCGGCTTCAATGAAATTCCTCAGTGGCGTTAGGATCTCCTTGCAATTCTTCCGACACGCCATGAAGATCCTTATTCGCATTTCACTCAACTTCTCAATGAGATTCACAACTAACTTCTCAAACATCGACGGGATCTCATTGAGACTATCAATGAAGAGGTAAATCACGGGTGTCTCTTCGTATGTCAAGTACAATTCCAGGAGATCCCGATCAATATCCGGACATGGTCCAAAGGTGATTAGGTGCTCAAGGAGAAACATCTTGGCTTCACTGTGGGAGAATTCTTGGGAAGAGATTGATTTTAGCTTCTCCGAGAAGATACTCAGGTAGCCCTTGAGATCAACGTACTCCACCCAAAAGTGCGGATTACGATTCTTTATATTCTTGGCAATGTTCAGCATCAACGATGTCTTCCCCACACCTGGATCACCTTTAACGATGCAATTTGGGAAATTGTTGTACATGTCAGTCTCACTGAAATTTCCCATCATATCCGTGTCGAATTTTACAAATTTAAACATATCATAGATGAGTGTTAGATGGCGCTGAATGTAGGGCTTGGGTATTGTATTGCACGGTAGTCTCCGGCCGAATTCTATCACTTCATTTTTGTTGATTTTCTCAAAAATATCATTCAGCAGGTGCAGATATATCCTATTCTCCGTATTCTGTATAGCCGAAAGACGTATTAGGTGTTCCTGGAGCTTCATGTCCCTCCGCGAAAATTCCTCCTTTGTTGCCTCCGTGAATTCCTCAAAGGAACATTTAGGAACTTGCAAGATGCAATTTTCAACAATCAACTCCACATTTGTATTTTTTCCAACGACAAAAATAATATTTGAATAATTATTGAGAAGATGCTCAAAATTTTCATCGTCATCAATGAACAGGATTACCTTCTTCTCGTAGTACTCAAGAGCATTTCGATGGGATTGTTTCAATTTTGACGAAGGAATCAACAAGATTTCGGGCATCTTAATCTTCAGAGCTTCATAGATTTTGAGAAAGGACAACTTCTTGTGCTCCTCATAGATGAGAACACGCTTATCCTCGAGCTTCTCCGCCAGATCGTGCAGGACATTCGTGTGAAATTTCACCCAATTTGACAGTTCTTTTGTGAAATTATCACAAATTGAGGTTAAATCCGCACACAGAAGACTCTCACACAATATTCGTACAAAGTCCTCCTTGAACAGTGTCCGCCGTTCACATCTACCCTCACAACTCCGTACTCCGACAAATTTTACCAACTCCTCCCGTAGGATCTTCATTAAACTCCGTGACTTGTAGGCCAGAACGAGCCTCTTGAGGATTTCATAGTTGATAATTGACAAATCCAGGAGACTTGGTGCATTCGAGACTACAGTGAAGTTATTCCGAAAGTACCCTGGATCGAACCTAACAACTTCATCTGGGGAGAATTTCGATGTGATCGGCGAAATGTTGAAGGGATTGTCGAGAAGTTGAATTCTAGCACCTTCCTCACGTAGTTCCCCAAAGATATTGCCCTGTTTTCCCTCATCCCACTCAACGGTCTTCACATCCCCATCCAACCGCATATTCGTCAACAAAACATAGTGCCTACTAATGCCGTAGTTGCGATAGTCCAGTCGCAACTCCGAAAATTTTTCCCCCCAAACTGCACTGAAGTACTGCTCGAGGTTAAATCGTGCCCACAACTCCTGATCTTCGGGCAACTCGTGCTTCTCCACATTGCTGTTCAGGTGCTCCCTGGTTATGCAGCATCCCTGACGCTGTGTGTGCTCCACGTGAACGAAGAAGACAGATCGATGGCGCTCAGCATCGCACTCGAGAACGATGTTGTGGAATTTGGGGTAGGTGGTTGCGTTGAAGCCAACGGAAAAATTGTCACAGTTCAACTGTAGCATCCGTAGACAGAAGTGCAGGAGGAGTTCATGCTGAAAAACACAATCTTGCTCCTCATCCGTTACCTCCTCCGAATCGTAGTCACAACCAAGTAAGGAACTTATACCGCGTAGCTTCTCCTCCGTCATTTTGTACCTGAAATTACAAGAAAAAAAGAAAAATCTTTAATAAAGAAAAATTAATTGAGGAAAAGTATTTTTTTTATTAAACTGCTTGATTGGGGTACTTAGACGTCTAAAATTCCCTTCCAGAGAAGGCCATTTAAAGCCAAAGAATATTTTTTATACACAGAAAATAAAAGTTCGTAGGATTGTTCGTTAAATTTCGTGAAAGGTTCGTAACACCAATGCTTTTACATAGGAAAATTCACCTACAGGTTCGTAAAATGGGGTCTCACTCCCAGGGAGGTTAACCCCATTATACGAACCTGGAGGTGAATTTTCCTAAGTAAAAGCATTGGAGTTACGAACCTTTCAAGAAATTTGACGAACAATGCTACGAACTTTTATTTTCTGTGTAGGTTCAGAAAAAAAGTTAAACTCTGGGTGAAATTCAGATTCCTTAAGAATGTCTTAAATATTCTTAACAAAATCTTAAAGTTTTCTTAAGATTATTAAAATTTTCTAGAGATTCTTAAAGTTTTCTTAAGAATATCTTAAATTTTCTTAAGATTCTTAAAGTTTTCTTGAGATTCTTAAAGTTTTCTTAAGAATGTTTTAAGTTTTTTAAACATTCTTAAAGTTTTCTTAAAATTATTAAAGTTTATTTAAGAATGTCTTAAGTTATCTTAACATTCTTAAAGTTTTATTAAGGTTCTTAAAGTTTTCTTGAGATTTTTAAATCTAAAAATAATACATCTTAAAAAAAAGCTTAAGTATTCTTAAGACTTGATCGTTTTCAGATCTCGAAACGCGTAAAAATTATCGAAAAATATACTTTTAGCCTGATTCAGTCCAACTTAGAAATCTTAAGTTTTTCTTAAAAAAAGAAGTTTTAAAAATTTCTTAAGAAAATTAAAGATTTCTTAAGACAGTCTGACTAGTCAATTTATGTGATGTGATTTATTTGATGTTTTTTGATTATTGAATTTGAATTTGAATTTTATTTACGACATTGTCCAAAATACATCAAGTAATTACACTGGCCTATATACATAATTACACTGGGCTATATATACTAGACTATTATTAAATCTCATTTTATTTTGTAAAAAGCAATTTAAAAAAATATATATTAATTAAAAAAAACAAATATTTACATAAAATGTACCCGATCATGCATCTTAAATTCCTCTCTAATAAATACGATAACCTTTAAATCTAACATTTGTTTATTTATTTGTTTTTTTTTTCCTTAAATTTGTTTTTTTAATAAAATATTTAATTAATTAAATCTCCTTTCATTTCCCTTCTTTGAGGTCACACCGTATACGTAGAGATCACACCTCTCTCATGACGATCACAACAAAATATCGATCATTTCAAGGTTAGAAAATAATGATTAAAAAAAGAAATTATCCCAGAAATGGCACAAGAAGCATGTGACGAAATTAATTGATCCAATTTCAAAGTGATAATCTCATTAACATTTTTTTCTGTGCCACGATCTTCACCCTATATATGATCGCGTATGTGGTGATCGCATTAAAGGCACCACTATTGATGTAAATTAAGTCATAACATTGCGCGCAAACTGATATAAATTGTAATAATAATGCCCCGAGAGACCTTCGTGGGCTTTCAATGAGAGCTTTTTTTTTGCTTTTCACACAAAAAAAAGCTCCTTATTCATCTCTGCGCACGCGATCTTTGCTACAGCAGCGGATCTTGACCGCGAGACTTCCACTCTGTCTCAATTGCGTCATCTGGCGCCAGCTTGTCTATCTCGTTGGGGTCTCTACATGATCATCAAACATGTATGATCGGCTGCGATCACACACTATGTGATCTCTACGATCTCTAACTGCCAACAAATTAATCAAAACTATCAAACCGATAAGTTTTCTTTTAAATAAATTTTGTTGCTTAGAGAAGCTCCTCCCTCATCGATCAATTCATTTTATCAGATTCAATGGGACAAGGATGTAAATACGATCGTTCGATAGGTAAGCTCTATCACTTTTTAGATAACACACGCAGCATATGGAATTAATTTATTGGCCTCACGGCCGCGAATTCTCTTCATTTTGTCTAGGCAAGTTTATATTACAGCCAGCTTTTGCGATCAGTCGGGGACAATCTCTCCACAAATACAGTCGCTTTTATTTGATTAAAAATTCATTTTCCTCCTGAGAAATAAAAACCCCGAGGAAAATGCAAAAGTGCTGCTTTGTGATCTTTTTCGTGATCTTTTGTGAAGTACAAAGTGCCTCAAAACCCAATATTGTTGTGATCTTAGCTGATGATTTGGTTAGTTTAGTTTTATTTATTAAATAAAATCCGTTAAAAAAATTAATTAAAAGTTTAAACGTTAAATCCTAAAGCAGGATATTATGTGTGCAAAGAAAGATCGAGAAAGATCGCGCTATTTTCCGCAACAACAAACACAACAACAACAAAAAACCTGTGAGCTGCGTCTCTTTAACTTGCAAACTTTGTTGGATAACACGTGGGATTTTCTTCGCAATTGCAATAAAGTTTAAAAAAAATATCAAGAAAGTGCGTTTAGTTATTGATAAAATTGTATTAATAAATTTTGTCTCTATAATATCAATTGCATTCGATGTATGTACAAAATTAGAAAGTTTATTCGCCAGTTTGGAAAGCATTTGATGTGGGAGAATTTTATTTCTAGAGAGAAAAAAAGCGTTGAGATAATACAAAATGCGTGTTAAAAAGTGAATGGAATATTTTTAAAATGTAGAATTTTATTCGATAACGATAGAGGCATTGAAAACATATAATTTTGATGCTCTTGAAATTTATTTTGGTGGGTATTTTTTGAAAATTTCCGCCCAAAACAGTGAGGTCACGCAGTAAAGCTTCATTAAGACAAAAAATTTAAATGAGGAAGGAAATTTCTTTTTCACGGCGAAAGAAGGCGAAATATGATCGAGATCAATTTGACAGATAATTCAATTTTGACATTTCGGTTCTGCTTTGTTCCCATCATCAGGTCTTCAATTCTTATATAGCCATAACATGCTTTATCCTATCTCTGCTAAACCTTAGACTTAAGAATTGAAAAATTGGGCTTTTTTTATATAAGATTTGAGGTTAACTAATCTCAAAAATTAAAAGTTTTTAAATAGATTTAGCAGAATAAAAAGAAAGATGAACAAAAAATAAATAAAATTAACAATTTTAATAAAAGAAAATACTTTTATTGATCTTTAAAAGGAACTCCAAAAATATGATTGCTCAACTGACATCGCTTGTAAAGTTGCGGTTAAAATCCTTTTAACTATAATGGGTAAAATTGCTTGAATTTACGATAAATAAATTTAAAAAAAAAAGAAAGCATAAACATTCATGGACTTTAAAGAACATTAAGACTTATTTTTACGATGTACTTAATTAATATAATTCTTTTTTCTTTTAATTTTATTTTACGTTAAATGAAAAAAAAAATAATTTGAAAAATAAATATAAAAGAAATCTCAAGGAACAAAGAGCGTAAGCAATTCGCGAGATGCTCTCTCTTTTAAAAATTTTATTACCTAGAGTTGTTGAGGTTGAAACATTTCTGTATGAAACATTAACAAAAAAAGTTTCATAAACCTTGGCATTTTTTTTATTTATGAAACAAATTGCATAATTTATTATTATTAATTTTGGTGAAAAAAAAATTGATTTGAGAAAAGTCTTCGGTTAATGTTCTTAGAATTTTCCTAAGAAGGTTTGTGGCAATGTTCGTTAAAATTGCCAATATTTAATTTGAAATCTTGAAATTGTAAAAATCAATCGATTAAAATATTGCACTTAATTCTTAATCCAAGAGCTCAAGAGGCTCAATCGCATAAAAAACTGTGTTTTGCAATGTATTGACTTTCTTTGCACGCGAATTTCCCAGAAGAAATTCAAATATTCGCACAAAAATGTCTCAAGGAAACTTTAAACAGATGCCCATTTTTTTTAATTCTAAATTTATTTTAAAAGTTAAAATATTTTTCTTTGTTTCATTTTATTTTATTTTCATCAATTTTCAATTATTAGCAGAGAAAATTTTTATTCAAATGATGAAGAATAGTTTTTGCGTAAAGAGTTAACCCTTTGAAGATTTTTTTATTCTAGGCTTATCAACTACAATATAAGCCCATTTTGTATTCTATTTTATTAACCCTTTCACAACCTTTACATTGCCTATGCTTGAATATTCTTTTGATGCTAAAAATACCTAATCATTGCAATAAAACTGAATCAAATTGTCTTAACCCTTTGTAAATGTCATGAAACATAGCAAAAAAAACATTGAAACATTGATCTTGTTTATCTTTTTGACTTTGCTGGAATTTAAATAAATTTAAATATTCTTTCAAGTTAGGATTACATTAAATTTACATATAATATGCTAAGGAAGACATTTTCACTAATAAATTTCCCTTGAGAACATCCATCGTGATGCAAACATCTAAATGTTTCAATGTATCCATGTTTTATGCAGACGCGAAAGGGTTAAAGAAAGACAAATTACTAAAAATTCTCCAGAAAAAAAGTTTGAATGTTGCTCATTTCCCATTTTTGCTTACTTAAAGAATTAATTCCAAAAATAAATTCAACCTCTTTTACTTTCCTCATGTCTCCATTGCACATGACCACATTATTCATGCACGCAAAATGCATTTTAGCTCACTGTTGTTTTTACCCAACGTCCGCGTAAGAAAACTTACGCAACTGTGTGAATTATTTTTCTGCAAAGTGTAACCAACTGCCAATGGCGCGTCTCTACTGACCACAAAAAATCCACATTTATTGCCATTGTTGTTTCAATATTGAGAGAAAATTAATACTAATTGCCGAGAAAAAAATTTACTCACATGATTAATGATTAAAGTAGATCATCACGCGGGTTAGTCTTAGGAAGAGTAGTTAATAAAGCAATGGGGAATGGTGTTAATTTGCCCCAGAAAAAAAAACGAAACGAGAAAAACTCTGCTGGTGATGATCGCATTTTAAGTTCCCTCGAAATTAGTGATTTTGTGATAATTGCTCACAATGAAATATGAAGATATTAGAAAAAAATATTTTTTAAAGCTTTTTTTCGGGAGGATTTTTCTCCATGAGAAATCTTTATTATGTTGAATTTTAAAGGAAGAGGGGGGGGGGAAATCAAAGGATTTCTTTTTCATCCTGAATAACCGTTCTTGTAGATCTTAACACGAGCCACGATGGAATTTCCATTGGGATTCTCCAGCACTAAACGCGTATCTTTGCCTATGGTTTCACTCTTTAGTCCAAGCCCAGTTGGATCCCCATCGAGAATCTCCAGAACAAATTCATCATTAGGACTACCACGGGTCACAATGTGCTCCTTCTTCTTCGTTCTAAAGTAATTTACAGTTGGAGTCTTGCCTTTTTTTGTCAAGGAAATGAGAAGATAGTTCAGAGAAATAAATTTCTGTTCTACAGCAGATCCTTGTCAAAAACCTCAAAAACAGGTTAGGCTAGATCCGTTCTCAGAAACCAACTTTCGTTATTTTTGACAAGGGTCTGTAAAAGGGCCAGGAGTTCTTCTCCTTACCTTCTTCACTGAAATCAGGAGATTTGAAAACGAATTTTGCAGGGGCATCTTTGTAGCGCGATAGATCAGGCCTTCTGACGCCTCTATTGCCTTTCTGTTGCTTTCTAGTGCCTGCATTAGGAGCATTTGCTTGTCCTGGTCTTTTACCACCAACTTGCCCTGGCCTTCTTCTACCTTGACCTTGTTTTGACGCATCCTGGGCTTCTTTCGTACCAACCGATCCTGGATTTCTAGTTCCCTGAGCTGGCCTAGTAGTTCCCTGAGCTGGTCTAGTTCTACCTTGCCCAGGTCTAGTTCCACCCTGACCTGGCCTAGTTCCACCCTGACCTGGCCTAGTTCCACCCTGTCCTGGCCTAGTTCCACCCTGTCCTGGTCTAGTTCCACCCTGACCCGGTTTAGCCCCATTCGTACCTAACCTACCTTCTCTTGCGCCAGCCGCACCACCACCACGGGATTTTCCCCTATTATCCTTAGGAGCCTCAGCTATGCCCTCATCATCAATATCAGGGTAGAAACGATCATCGAAATAATCATCCGAAGATGATTTATTTGGATCAATGATCGGAACTGGATCTTTAAAAAGAAATCATCCGAAAACGATAAAAAATTAAAAACAAATAAAAAAATAATAAAAATAAAACATAACTTAAAGAAAAGAACTTACAATCTTTCCCCTGACGATTAATAGGGATTTCATTAGCACCTGAAGAAAAAAAAATATTTAAAAAAAATTAAAATATAAAATAAAATTAAACATAATAAAACAAAAAATATGACAAAATAAAACACAAAAATTAGGGAAAGAATTACAAAACAAAAAGGTATAGGTAAAAGGAAAACTATTAATAAAAAAATAAATAGGAAATGAATAATAAAGGAGAAATAATCCAAAAATAATCTTTTAAAAAAAATCACCAACACTGTGCCAAGGCCACAAGTAGAGCCAGAGAGAAAACTTCCTTAATCATTTTCCCTGATTTCGGTGAGACGCTTTAGTTAAACTTCGGGCAAACAGTGGCATTTTATAGCTTTGCAGAGATTAGGACAATTTAAGTGCATTTGCCATTTGAGTAAATAATCTTGGGAAATTGAGCTGCCTTTATTTAAATTCCGGGCTATTAGCTGTGTATACCCTCTTTGGCGTATTTACTAACTAATATAACTGCAGATACAATCACGCAGTTGTAATGTTAACAAATATAGCGTATTATGTACCTATATTTCGAAATATAAATTGTTCTATGTAATAATGTCGTCTTTAAGAGCTTCCAGACAATTGTCTTACGTGTGATAAAGGAGATAAGAATCAAGTTCACTGAACACTCTGATTATGAAGTGGAACAATAAATATTTTATTGAACATGTATTCGGTAGTGGGTCATTAGCACGTAAAGCCTGATGAATATTTACAAAATTTTCTTTTTATTTCCCAAATTTTAACTGAACAACACCATAAGCCACGCCCCCATTGCATCTAAATTTGTTTTTTATTGCATGAAGCAAATGTATAATTTCTCTGTTCAGCTACGTCATTGGCATCGCGGGCGGAAAATTAAAAGAAATCATCTGAAGCATATGCTTTATGTACGATAAATTGAAATGAATTAGAATGTGGGTGTCTGTATTGTTTACGTAAAAATCCAGCAAAATTATCTTTAAAAAAATCTCATAAAAGATTTTCCTAAATATTTTCTTAAATCACACCCTTATTGCTCTTCAGTTATTAAATTCATAAAATGAATGATGTGAATGAAGTGATGCAGCATTATTCCTTTAATTGTGCAAATTAAAAAAAAATCTTGCGCAGAAAATTAAGAGAAATTATCAATGAAAGATAGGAGATTATTTGCAACGAATTCATCACAAAACAATGACTTAAGTTTGCCTTTGAAGCATAAGCTTTTTGCATGTAATAAATAAGACTAGAATTTGGGCGTGGCTTATTTATTTTTTTGTCTATAACCTTTATCATGAAAAGTCCATTAAAAAATAATTAAAGGAAATCCGTTTAATTATTTTTGAACGCGTGTTAATGTGGGCGTCGTATGCTTTTTTTTAGCTTTGATCTCTTCGTCAGATTAAAGAAGTTTTTAGTTTAATAAAATCAGAAAAAAAACCAATTTGGGATTTTTTCAAAAATACATACAAAAATCAGCCACAAATTGCCTTAAAATTTATGTTTAAATTAACAACGATTAAAGTTTGCCTTTGAAGCATAAGTTTTATGCATGAAAAAAATAAGACTGGAATATGGGCGTGGCTTATTTATTTTTTTGCTATATCTTTTTCACAAAAAATCCATTAAAAAATAACTAAATAAAATCAGTTTATAGTTTCCTTTGAACGCGCATTAAAAAGAAATTGTCAATGAGAGCATAAAAATGAATAAACTCCTTTTGGATATTCTTTGAAATTTTTATTAACAAAAAAAATCAATTTACACCTCAACTGTTTTGGGAAAAATCATAAATTTTATGCTTTAATTCAGGGCTCAAATGATGTGAGTTTCAAGGGGTCAAATCAAATTCCCACCCCCAACATTGACGCCTTGGGCTATCAAGGAGTCATCCTCAATCGTCACTACGCCCCCGCACTGTGTACCCCCTCGCGAGCTGCTCTCCTTACGGGGAAGTATCCCATGCATTTGGGAATGCAGCACTACGTCATCCCGTCAGATGGCCCTTGGGGTTTGCCGCCAAATTTCCGCATTCTACCGCAATACCTCAAAGAGGTTGGCTATCGGAATCATCTTGTGGGAAAATGGCATCTTGGCTTCTCTCGGAAGTACTACATTCCCACCGAAAGGGGTTTTGACTCCCACATTGGCTTCCTGGGTCCCTACATTGACTACTTCGACTACACGCTCGAAATGGCCAACAAGCCCTACAAGGCGGGATTTGATTTTCGCAAAAATGAATCCATCTACCGCGACCGTGTGGGCACATATGTGACGGACGCATTGACAATGGAGGCAGCAACGGTCATCCGTGACCATGAACCCACTGAGGGTTCCCTCTTTCTCTTTGTGTCCCAAATTGCCCCACATGCTGGCAATGAGGATGACCCACTGCAGGCCCTCGAGCAAGATCGCGCCCAAGTGTCGCGTATTGCGAATGAGGAGAGACAAACTTATGGGGCCATGGTGAGGGCCCTCGATCGATCAGTTGGGGGCATTGTGGAGGCATTAGCAGCCAAAGGGCTCCTCAACAATACCATCATACTCTTCTACTCAGACAACGGGGGGCCAACGCATGGACTTCACTCCACAACAGCATCCAACTGGCCACTCAGAGGGGTAAGTTGCGCCATTTGAGGGAATTTTATTGAGAAAAATACGTTAAAGAGTTTTTAGCAAATGGGCGGACAAGTAATCGAATAAAGTGATGAAAACTCTTGATTTTTCTTTTTTAACTAATGAATTATTTTAAACGAAAAATTACAATTTAAATTGCAATATCTTTTATTTTATTAATTAATTATTAATAAAACAAAAATATGAAAATTAAACAATTAAAATTCGGTTCAATCTGTTCCAGTCAACATACTTAAGATATTTTAGAATATTTATTTAATCTTAGCCAATACTCTTCTTTTGAGAAAACCCACGAAGAAGAAGAAAGTTTTAATCAGTTACTAAATTCCCAGAACATTTGAAAATGATTTTTTTCTTTAAATTCGTTTGAAATAAACATTAGAAATTCGGTGATTTTCTAAAATAAAGCATCACACTTTAATGAGGCCAGAGGGTTCCAATAGAAAACATTTTATTCATTCCTATTAAGCATGTGCTTGGATATTGAAGAAAAGTTTTTTCACTTGTATTTGTTTAGAAAAATGATTAATAATTAAAAAAAAATTATTTATCACATAAATAGAATTTAAAAAAAATCCTTTAAATTTTTGAAGAATAATTATTCAATTAAATAATTAAATAATTAAATAATTATTTAATTAAATTATTTATTAAATAATTTTATCACCTGTCAATTAGACAAGTGTCAAATGAAGTTATGTCATATTTCAAATTTTCAAATTTATCAAAGTAAAACGTTAGGCCGATTAAGTAAAGTAAATCAATTCCAATTTATTAGAAAATTTTCCATCCCTCCTTAAAACGAGAAAAATTCAATGTAAAAAATACATAATCTGTTAATTATCTACCTTTCTTTCATAACAACATCTCAACCTCCATTTGCATGTTCTCAATCAATTTTTCCATTAAACGATGCCCTAATTATTTTAGCCAAATCAAAGGGCTGCTCATTACACTATAATCCGCCAAATATTTTTTTTATTCCTCAAACTCTCTCACTCCCGGCTTTTGTCCGAAAAAAAATGTAGGTATAGAAAAAAAATTCGATAAGAACAACAAACAATCAATTGAAAATGCAGTGTTTCGTGTTTGAAGAAGAAGTTGATGACGAAAAAAAACTCGCGATTGGAAAGCACTTCAGCAAGAAAGAAATGAAAAAAATAGATTATCAAAATTGATGAGACACGCTCAAGAAAACCATCTTCGGCGGCAGACAATAAAATACTGAAAATGAAGGGAATTGAGTGGGTAAAAGACACGCGATAGCACCCAGATGTGTGAAAGAGTTTTTTTTTAAATAAAAAAAAAATCGGCGCATTTTTAGGAGTATTGTTGAGCAGCAGCAGCAGCAGCACCTATCGGTGCCCCATTATGGATTCTTCATATTGATTTTTCATTAAAGCGCTTCCACGAAATTGCCCAAACAACCCTCCCTTTTAAAACATTCACATCCCCGCGCGGGAGAGAGGCAGAAAAAAAATGCGCAAACGGAGAAAACAAAACGATAAAAAATAATCCATAACTGATTCATTTTCCTCTTAAGAGGAGAAAAATTTTTCTATTGGGGAAAAATTCGGCAAATAGTCGGTTTTATTCGCCATCCTGTAAATTAGTTTTTTCCCCGGATTGACATTTAATTACGCGTACCGATAGAGAGGGAGAGGGAGAGAATCATTTGCAATATCTCTCACTTTCTTTAAAGTTAACTGTTGTTTTAACCGACGTGAAATGTATAATCTTGACTTCCGGGTTTTTCGTCGGATCGGTAAATATTGAGATTAAAACACCAGAGTTTTCATCCCAGAGCTTTCGGCTTTACACAAAGCCTTCTTCAGTGGTCAAAAATTGGTGATTGTCGCTTCTTCTTAGCTCTGTTCGTCAGGCATAGACCCAATAACCTGGGCCCCCACACAACAACATGAAAATTCCTCGCACAAATAATATTTATAGGGGAAAACACAAAAATCAAACATTTATCTCCCGCGCCTGGGTGAAAAGGCAGGCATTTATCTCCCACCCAGGCGCGGGAGATAAATGTTTGATTTTTGTGTTTTCCCCTATAAATATTATTTGTGCGAGGAATTTTCATGTTGTTGTGTGGGGGCCCAGGTTATTGGGTCTATGCCTGACGAACAGAGCTAAGAAGAAGCGACAATCACCAATTTTTGACCACTGAAGAAGGCTTTGTGTAAAGCCGAAAGCTCTGGGATGAAAACTCTGGTGTTTTAATCTCAATATTTACCGATCCGACGAAAAACCCGGAAGTCAAGATTTTAAAGTTAACTCTTTGGAAGGAGTCTATGCACGCATGCACAGATTCCAGACACAATGAAAAGTATAATGAATAATTAGAATGTTTTTCTAATTAAATGAAAAATTGTTCTTATCTTCTTAATATATAAAGCTGAAAAGTTTGTTTGTCTGTCTGTCTGTGGCACATGAACTCCTCCGAAACGGCTGGGCCAATCTTGATGAAATTTGGTATGGGGGTAGAGGGGGTCAATACGAGTTGCAAGCGCTATATGTGATTCCGCCCCAACCCCCCTTTGTAGCGCCCCCACAGAAAAACTAATTTTTCCCACTTTCTACCTGCTGAAGGGTCAGATAACGGGATTTTTTTATTTTTAGAATTTTTCGGGGTACCGTATTATTCATCCCCCCTACTAATATACGCCCCCCTTTTATAGCTTAAAATGGAGTTTGCTCACACGTGATTGGGGGCTCGGGTTGACTAGTTAACAAATAAAATATGAATTTAAAATATAAATAATTATTTTGTCTAAAAAATGAGGTTAAAATCAATGCTTTTTACGTATTTACGTATTCTCAGTAATAATTTTTCCCAAAATAAAATATTAAAAGTCAGCAAGAAACGAGAAAATGAGCTTGATCTTAAAAAAAGAAAGTTTTTCCGTTTGTGGCCGATCGTGGAACCGATATGGGGTTCTGTCTTCTTATCTTTATAGTTTATTAATAAAAAATATGTTTTTCCTACTCTTAACACTTCCACTACATTTCTTGCTTTTCTAATATTTTTTTTCCCTAAAAATTTGCTATTTTTTTCGTGAATTTCTCCCATTTTATCTATTATAATGGGTTCAAATATTCTTAGGAACGTTTTGTAACAGTCTGCCTTTAAATTTCACACTATTCCCATTACACTCACTTCTCCTTAATAAAACTCCCATACAAATTTGCTTTTTTTGTAAAGGATTTATATGTATTAAATTACTATTAAATACTTTATTTCTCTACAATGAAAAATAAAACAGTCTACTCATTATATTATTATCATATTATTTTTCATGGCAAAGAGATAAATTTTCCCATGAAAAGATTTTATCTATATTCATGACCCGCTGAAAAATTAATAGACTCCTTTTCATATCATCATGCATTATTCTTATTAAAAATAAGCACTGAAATTCAAGAAAATTTTAAAAATTATTTCCCCTTCTTGAGCTACAATGAAGTTTTGAAAGAAAGGTCGAAAGCTTTGGGAAAATAAATTATGGGGTCGATTCTGATAAAAATCTTTTTTTTTTCTTTATCAATAACTTAAAAGTTGTTGTAAGATTATGACAGATGGTGTTTTTAAATATAGTTCTATTGTTGTTCTAATAAAGAAAAACAAAGAATTTATTATTCTAAAAAATATTCAAAAAGATCTTTAATGATCATTGAAAAAGCAATTTTCCTTCATAACCCCGATTGAAGAAAGAAATAAAATGTTAAAAACTTATAAGATTTTTCCCAGAATACCAAAAATCTTATAACAGTCGAATTGTAAGGAAAGAAAATAAAATATTTATACACAGTAAATCGTTTTTCCCGTTACTGGCTACGGAATTTGAGTGTAACTCCCCATTTAACGTAAATTTCAGTTACGAGTAATGTATTTTCCGGTATGTTTACTGAAAATTCTGTAAAATTCAAACTGAAAATATTCAAATGCTTCCATGGAAAACCGTTACGTTTGATTTTTCTGTAATTGAAACAGAATTTCCCGTAAAACCGAAGATTACTCAAAAAACTGTTGAAATAACAGGAAATTTAGTATCTACTAAACAAGAAATTCCGCTAAAGTTACTGGAAAGTAAGACAAGTTTACAGAATTTTTAGTCAAATTTCTTAAATCCGCGAATATTCTTCAGATGCAAATGAGAATTCATGGAGTTAAGATGTAAATAGAGTATACTCTATTTACAACTTATTTTTTTATTATGGTACAGAGCAGCCACTACTCTAAGGGACAAAGTGGAAGCTCTGACACAAATGGAATGCAATTTATAATAATTTAAATTGCATAATAATAAAATAAATTTAATTAATTTATTTATTAATTAAAAAATTAATATTTCAATTATTATTAAGAAATAAATGAAATTATTTAAAAAAATAATTAAAATAATTATTAAAACACAGTAAAATTCCGTTAAAACTTTCATTGAACGGATTTTTGCTGTAGAAAATTAAACAGAAAATTCCGTAGTATTAGGTTTAAATATTTAAAATTAATTACAGAGAATTCCGTTCGAATTATTAAAAATTTAACGGAAAATTCCGTAATCGTAACGGAAATCTGAGAACACCGACGTTACGGAATTTCCTGTTGCAAAGAAAGTTACGGAATTCTTACGGAATTGTCGGTCGATTGGACATTCCGTAAATTTAACAGGAAAATAGACTTACTGTGTAGAATCTATCCCTATTTCTTTCTATCTTTAACACTTGGTGAACCAAGATATCTAACCTTAAACTTTGACCGTAATTTTCACTCCAAAACGAAAACGTTTTTCTACGTTTTCTTTCGACTAATTTGAAGTAATTGACGTTGCCTACACTTTTCTGCAGAATTTTTAACAGTAATTTGAAGAAAAAAAATATTCTGTGATGATTTAAAAAAAATCAAATTGGCAGTAATTTCCAAATT
The DNA here is from genome assembly GCF_024334085.1 of Lutzomyia longipalpis. NCBI lineage: Eukaryota > Metazoa > Arthropoda > Insecta > Diptera > Psychodidae > Lutzomyia > Lutzomyia longipalpis. The sequence continues at coordinate 17,452,556 of NC_074710.1, read as the reverse complement.
TGTCCTCCAGGCTTAACCCTAATTAACACCATTTATCTTGATAAATTCTATATCTATGTGTAGGCAACTTCAAATTCTAGAAATTTGCCGAAAAAAATCTAGAAAAACGTTTTCTTTTAATAAAAAATTACAATAGAAAATTAAGCTCAAAGTTTGAGGTAAGAAATTCGTGTCCTCCAAGTGTTAAAAATTAATGCAAAATCCCCGCGAAAATTCAATGGAAATAACTAATGTAAAAAATATTTTTCTACACCCCTCTTGATTTTATGGATTTTCTACTTCGCATCAATGTCACAAATTCAGCATTGTGTCATAAATTCATTTAACTACACCAATAAATTACAGCATGCAAATCTTCCGTGAAGCGCGCGACATCTTTTCTCGCTTCCCCTTTTTCGCCAATTTTTTTATTGTCGCGAGAAATTTTTGCACATTTAAGAAAATCTTCAACCATCTTTACTCACATAAAATTTATGTTGCCCCAGAAAATGAATTTCTTCACCGGGTGGCGCTTTGTAGCCTAATTAGTAATTAACACCTCCACTTGATGACACACCTTTTTCTTACAAATCGCGAAATTTTCTTAATTTTTTTTTGCAATTAAATAATTTTCTTTATTTTTTGGCAATAATTAGTTACATCACTTAATTGTTTTCACTACTAATTACCAATGTGTAATGATTTGGTATGATGCGCGCGTTTTAATGGCGGAAATTGAAAGAATGAAAATTTTTCTTTGGGGGTGTGCAATTAAAAAGTGTTTCACGCGCAAAACCCGTCTTCCATGTTTGATGATAAAAAAAGGACTCACACGCGAAAATGCTGCGTGAAGGAGTGAAATTTTTCATCACAGGGATGGTGTGTGCAAATTTCAAGGGCCCACATATTCATATTCAATCAATACATCCCCTCTTGCCACCCTCATTCGCCAAAACCCACCCCCACCCACACCCGTAAGAAAAAAAAAGAGAAGAAGAAGTATTTTCCATATATCAGAATACTCGCTGTAGCTCTGAATCGATAAAAAGACACGTTATTAAGAAGGGTCCTCTCCTCCTTTTTTTTTTTTACTTCTTCTCCGAAAAGAAGGGAAAAACGTTGGATGATTGTTATTCTTCCACTCTTTTTTTTTTCTCGCTCTCCTCTACATGCGCGCCATCTCCTCCGGGTTACCCCCGGATTTTTACCCAAAGAAGCGCGCGATGGAAGGGAAATTTTTCTTTTTTTTTCGTATTTAGGGAAGGGGAGGCAAAACAGCACACAGAGAAGAAGAAAAAAAAAATGAAGAATAAAATAGGTGTCACACTTATAAAAATCGCTACTCCTTCTATACTGTATTCCAGCCGTTGGTTGGTGAGACCAACATGATACATTTTCGCGATGATGTGCATGTGGAGTTAAACAAAAAAGCATGATATCCCGCTCACAACCACATAACACCCCCATCGTGCCATCGCACCCCTCGTTGCCTGATTACACTTTCTGATTACACTGCCGTGGAGACCTAACTATATATACCATACCCTACATACATACATATATAGCATAGCTCAGGCGCGCGGAGAAAACCCCGGAGAACAATGATCTCGCCGTTTCGCATTTTTATGCTTATACATATTATGCTCTCTGCCTTTTTTCTGCCCTCTCTCTCTTCTTCATCACTACCTACATACATATGTATATAAAAAATAAATGTAGGTAGTACTCCTCCTAATATCTCGCCTTTGTCTTCAACATCAATGTGCAAAAAAAAGGCGCAAAAAAATTATAAAAGAAACCAAACCACAAGACGCGCCATCATTGCGCTTCATCTCGCAGCATATCTCGTGTCCCTCTCATTTACATTTTTGCGCTTCTCTCACAATGTAATTAGATTATTTTACCGCCATATTCTTACATGCGCTTTCGACACATCCCTTTTTTTTATTCATACTAACTTTCCACCACCTCCTTAACGGCTCTGACGACAAGAAAATTTCCATCTCTAAGCTTGATTTTTTTTTCTTTTGCACTCTCATCCATAAAAGTTAGAGATTTTTTTCTTGCATAGAAGACAAAATCACAGAAAGGTAGAGAAAATGGCAAAGAAAGTTTTGTGAATAAAGAGAAGTATTTTAAGAGAGAGAAAATGATGAATGAATGACACCCCATTGCACCATTTTGTATCCCTCAAGCCATTCTGGCTCATTAAGGATGAAAAAAAGGAAATATCCAACACCTCACAATACCGTCAAAGTGACTCATTTTGCCCGCAGTCATTGAAGAAGATTTAAAAACTGACGAAAGATTAAGAAATCAAGATTTGAAATCAATTGAAAAGTCATTAGAGAATTTTACAAAAGAAATAAACGAATTCTGAAAGGACTTTAGTCACTTTTATATGGCAAAATTCCTCATTCAAAGAAACAAACAGAATAGGTACGCGTAATCTAGGAAAAAATCTAATAATTTTAGTTAAATTAAGTTAAGAAATCACCAAAGGAACGTACTATTTATCTGGAATCAAATGGGAAAAACCGAAAAATATGATTTAAAAACAAGGGGTGTTACCTGTCGAATATTTCAATTTATTTCACCGAATCATCCAAATGTTACCGAATAATCCGAATCCCGACGAATAATCTTAACCTTCTTAACGAATCTTTGATGTATAATCTGAATCTGAAAGAATTTTAATTTCACCGATTAATCCGAATCTAATTGACGAATAATCCGAATCCGAATAATTTGAATCTTAACGAATAATCAGAATTTTGAATAATCAGAATCTAATGGATGATAATCCGAATCTTGAGGAACAATCTGAATCTTGAAAGGCTATGAGAAATGACGGCCGGTCCGAAAAAAATTAAAAAGAAGAAGAAGGATCTTGAAAAATAATCTGTACTTTACCGAATAATCCAAAATTCATTGACAAATAATCCGAATCTTAGTAAATAGTCTGAATCTCCTCGAAGATTAATCCGAATCTCAACGAATAATCCGAAGATTTTGACTCAGATAAGCACCTCTTGACTAAAAATGCAGAGAATGACGTAACTAATGTATTTTTTTGGAAGCATAAAACTATCTTCGCGAAAATCCTACCTCTTCCCAGTTCCCACGTTTTTTTTAACACAATTCTGCTAAATAAATCTCTAAAAACTTCAATTCGTTATCCTCGATAAACCGAATATTTATCAAAAATGCGAATATTTCTGTAATTAAAAGCGATTTTTTTGTTAATTTTTTTTTTCGTTTTGATAAAATATTAAGAAAATGATATCGAATCCTGTTAAATTTATGATTAAGATACCTATAAATTAGAGTGAAAATAGTCAAGAGATCAATTTGAATAATTATTCCGAATATTTAGTATTTTACGATTAATAGTTAAATATGTTTTATTTCATTTAAAATGGACTACTAGTCGACGTAGAATCGCGTTTAGAAAGATTAGAATATTAAAAATAGTTAAAAATCAAAATTGTGCCGGTTTTTCAATAGTTTATCTCCGTTTTTGCTTGACCGATTTAAGTTTAAATCCAACTGCAAATTAAAAGGCTTGCAAAGCTTGTAAATTCCTATACAAATCTCTCAAGTATATTTATTTAAAAAAATCTACAATATGAAATTTCAAAAAAAATTGAAAAAGTTTTTTTTGCGAATTGAGTAAACTTTTTCCCATGGACGGTATACGAATAAATGCGATTCTCACACCTAGGCTAGCCCCTATTGTCCTGCCACAATCTCCTCTTGCAACCCTCGCAAAAGAAATTTCAAACAACACGTGGTCTTGACCACTTCCCTTCTTTCACTCATCCGAATGTTCCCTTTCACACGGGGAAAAAAAATAAAAATAATAATAGCCTAAGAATAAAAAAAAACTAAATAGAAAAAAAAGAAGAATAAATCAAAGAAATGTTCGTCACTGTGATTTGTGTATTTCGGTGTATGCTCGTCGTGTATTTTAATTGGTTGATTAACGCCATTGAGGTTCAATTAGTGGGTTGAAAGATAAAATAATTTCTTCCTCCTATTATTCAATATAAATACATAGAAGAGAGTGTGCGAGAGAGAGAGAGAGGAGAGACGTTGGTGTAATTATTTCCATTGCGCCTCGCGGCAATAATGCAGCCATATCGTGAGCATGAATATATTTCCTGGGAAAATATTTAAAATACATCTCACTCATGGCGTAGAAAATTCACCCCTTATTGGGGAAAATTTGAAATTTTGAATTTTTCCCTAAATGGAAAAATCGTTGGGAAAATTTTTGTTATGCCTACCAGCACATTTCATCCGCGTGCACTGACCGTTGGTCAAAATAACAACAAAAACCCGCGTGTGTAGAAAATTATATGGCGCGTAAAAAAATATATGTAAACGGCGCGCAGCCTCCGTCAGTGTCTTAATTAACCCAACAAACATATTCGGCGTCACTTTTTTTCGCGAGTGCCTTCCCCCACTCTTCATTTTTTTACATGCGCGCCCATAATGGTTTTTCGCAGGGGCTCACCATCCACCCTCCGTACTCCCACCCCTACCACCAAATGCCTGCCAAAAGGAACCACCTGAATGTATTTGAATGTAAAAAAATATATAGAAAAAGCTCAACACCACTCACCGTTCTGCTCCCGCCGATGCCTCACAATTCACTGTTTGAGCACTATTTTGAACCGAGTTTTTTGACGATAAAATTTGTTTTCGGCACGACAGACGCTGCATCTCCTTCTCGCACCTTCTTATCAGTGAATGTCAGGGTGAATGTCAAAAAACTAATGTGTCAGTGTATAAAATTGTCACTGCGCCATCCGTTGGCGTACATTAATTGTTTAAATTCAAATTCTTAGTATTGCAGTATCGCGAAAAATGTTAATTAATTTATTTCTCAAGAAACCACGCCTTTTTCTTATTTACAAACCCGATTTTTTTGTTTGAAAAACCCACACATTTCCCCCTATTAAATGTGTAGAAAAATGTAATTAAATCCTCCTTGTTAATTAACAATTTAATTACGTGTAATAATTAACTAATTACTCATTAATTCCTTTTGTTTTTCACATTTTCTACACCCAAATTCACGTAAAATGCTCTTCCCGATAAAATATAAGAATTATTTTCAGAATCTTTTATGTAAATACTCTTTTATTGCGCATCATAAAAATTATTTTATGAACATTTGATTATTTTAATGATATTTTGAAATAAAATTTGGTAAATTTTATATATGTATAGAAAATACAGCGTAAAAAATGTAAAATACCCATTAATTACCATGTAATTAATTATCATTTCTAATTAGTAAAATGAATTCACATGCAAATGTGAGGAAAAATAAATTTTGCAAATTTTGACGCATTTCCGCCACATTTGCTAGAAAATTTATTATCCTGGAAAAATTATTGACCCGATGCGAGGTACAAGAAGTTCTTGGAGAGTTGGATAAATATTTTTAAAATTCTTTTATCAGTGTAACGGATTTCTTTTAAATGAAAATTGAAGAAAAATTATTTTTAATGAATTGATTTAAAAAGAAAAACTTTTTAATCCATTTACGCTTCGTTACCCGTATTTATTACACACCTGATATACACGTAATTGTTTTTTTTTTAAGTAAATAGCCTGTTCAGGAAAAAGGTAGTCATTTTCATTAAAAAGAAAATGAGAGTTTTTGAAAGGATTGAAAGCAATATTTGACTCACATTTAAAATTAGGGGAGAGCGGGGTTAAAAAAGTCACTTAAGGGTTTAGAAAAAGCTCAAAATATCATATTTCCCAAATGGATAAAGCGAAATGTTTAGCTCATTTCTTTAGGAAATATACTGCCTTACAACTCTTTCTCAGATCATTTTGTTCTATGTAGCTAGGAAATATGATATTTTAGGCTTTTTCTAAACCCTTAAGTGACTTTATTAGCCCCGCCCTCCCCTATAGAGAAAAAAATTTATTTCTCCGATTTTGATGAAAATTTAAATCTTCGAAAAACAATGAAAATTGAGGAAATGGTTTTGTTCAAATAGAAATAATTTTCATCGCATAATTGAGAAATCTAGGAAAAAAAACGAATTTATAATTAATCTAAATAAACTAAGAATTCCTTGTTGATTCCCAAGTAGTTATTCGGTTAAGAATAAATCTTTCTTGAACGTTTCATTAAAATCAACCAAGAACTTCTAAGGAGCCAGCAAAAATGGGTTAATTAATTTAATCTTAATGAATTAATATTTTTGCCCAACTTGTATGAATAACAAAAAAAAACTGAATAAAAATCTTTTCTTTCACATTTCTTTCATTTAGCAAAAAGACAGTCCCTATGAGGGTGGCGTCCGTGTACCAACGGTAATATGGAGCCCACTTCTTAGCAAGCGCCATGGTATTAGCAACACCCTCATTCACAGCACAGACTGGCTACCAACATTTGCAAATCTAGCTGGAATACCTGCCGAAAAACTCACTGATCTCGATGGTGTGAACATATGGGAGTCTCTTAATGGGAATACAACAAGCCCAAGACGGGAAGTTCTTCACAATATTGATCCAATTTCCGGCTATAGTTCCTACATGCGCGACGGATGGAAATATGTAAATGGGACACTGTGGAATGGGCAGTACGATGGATGGTATGGCGAGGTAGCATCAGAAGAAACAATGTCCGATGCTGAGTATGCTAAAAGTGTACTTGAGAGCACAGCTTGGAGACTTTTGAGCCCCTACCAAATTTCCGCCCTAAATGAGGACGCCATTTTGAATATTCGTAGCATGGCTAAGATAAACTGTCATCGGGGAAATCTTCCGGAATCCCCGTGCAATCCCCTACAAGCTCCCTGTCTCTTTAACGTGGAAACAGATCCGTGTGAACTACAAAATCTCGCATCTACACTGCCCGATGAAGTAGCTAGTCTTAAAATGCGAATTGACGCACTAGCCGAAACCGCAAGACCGCCAATAAACAAAGATGGCGACCCTAAATGTGATCCGGCACAATTTGGTAATATCTGGACATGGTGGCTGGATGAATTAGATGCAAGAACAGAAGATAATAATTCGTCTGATACTCTATTTTGGGTTTTTATTGGACTGGTCATTCTAATGGCAATCCTCGCCTTGATTGTAACCATTTTGGCTTGCCTAAAGCGCAAAATTTGCTTTCCAATTGAGAAGAAATAAGTTCAAGCATTTTGTATTATTTTTCTGAATGATATTTTTTTGTACATTTGAGATTAATAAATAAGTTTTTTTTTATTAATTTTAAATAAAATTGTTTTTTTTTTTGTATTTTTTTGGAGATTTCATTATCAATAAGATGTCGTTGGAAATGGAGAAATGGGAAAGACAAGAAGAGGACTCTTGAAGGGGAAAATATTAAAAAGATGTAAAACATAAAATAAGTCCGGAATTCAGAAAAGTTGCAGATTAGACGAAAGTTATTAACAATAGAAACACCCTAAATTATTCTTTATAAGTCCCAATTATCCGGCTAAACCAATCTTTGGTTCATTTTGTGGAGTTTCCGGATTAATCTATCTTTTAAAATTTTTTAATTCTTCTTCTTCCTAATGTTTAAACGGTTGTAAATAAACGAAGCTGCAACGAAAAAAATATTCTTTAATTTTTAGTTAATTCTAAGTAGAAACTCTCTGAAAAGTTCTTATGGGGAAAATCGGGAAAATTTATCATTTTTTAAAGAAAAACAATTTCTAAAATAAAATATTCGTTTTATTTTTCTTTTAATTTGTTTTAATACAAAATTTTTAAGAAATTGACATTGGGTGAAATTCACTATTCAGACAGACTTAAGTTTTCTTAAGATTCTTAAAAAGAAACTTAAGATTTCCTAAAAATAATTTAAGATTCTAAAGTTTTCTTAAGCAAAACTTAAGATTTCTTCAGCTAAGCTGAATCAGGCTAAACGTACATTTTTAGATGATTTTTTCTGATCGTCTTCAGGCATCGAAATTCGTAAAAAAAAATATGTAATTAGCTCGATTTACGAAATCTTAAGTTTCGTTCAAGAAAGCTTAAAAATCTTAAATTTTTCTTTTTTTCTTCTTTCTTAGGTTTTTTTTTAAAGAATCTTAAGAAATTTTATGAAAACTTGTCTTTCGTAAAATACTTAATGAATCCTCAGAAAACTTTAAGAATCTTAAGAAAGCTTAAGTTTTTCTTAAGGAATCTTAAGCCTGTCTGCCTAGTGAATTTCACCATTTTGATATAAATATAAACCTTCAATTTAAACTTTCTTTTTTAAACTAAAAAAATTAATTAATTAAATAATTTTTTTATTCTTTTCTTTTTAATTTAATTTTATACATAATAAAAATTTTTTTTAATAAATTTTCTATCAAATAAATTAAAACTTCATGCAAATTATCTTTGAAAATAAAATTCTTTTAATTAATTTCTTGATTTTCTCTAAACTTTTATTCCTTTTATCCAAACCAATGCGACCCTGGTTTGAATTTTGGATAATCATCACCCCCCTGAATACGTCCCTGACTACTTATTCTTCTAATTCTCTGCAAAATGTTGAGGTTAATCATTGCCGTGGGGATTTTCTTCTTTTACTGCGACGCCCAGGAGACCTTCTTCGACGGGCGCACCACCATTGAGCTGCACCACCTGCTGTACCCCACGGGGCCCACATTGCGCGGCAATATCAGCCTCAGTGGCGATGGGCATGCACGGATTACGCAGGAACAGCTGTCTGAGGAAGATCGGCAGCAGCTGGTGGATCTGGCCAAGAGGGATGCCTTCTATACGCTCAGAGCCACCGTTGGTGGCTCTTCCGGTGACCCTGTGATCCTCTACACGTCCACAAAAGCGGTTAGTAGTATAAAGAAATTTTAAGATTTCAAGCGAATTTGAAGGGTTTCTTGGTCGCTGAATAAGGTCCTTTATTGTGACTCTTTGCAGTGCCTTCTGCTAAAGAATTTCCTCCTGGACAACTTGTGGGTGAGCCTTGATCACTTGGGGAGTGTCATTGGGATCCATCAGGTTGTTGCGGGCAGTCAAACATGCACCAATGGGGAAGAATTAAATTCGGAATTTGCATCGGAATTCACAACGGGAGTCTTTGTGAAGCACAGCGAATTGGCCCCCATTCCCGACACAGCCAGCTTCATTCAGAAACTAGAACGCGAACGTGAGGCCCGAGAACGCGGGGAGGTTAAGGATAATCGAGGATTCTTCGCCAAATACGTGAGTTTCCCGGAAAAGGGATTCCCGGAAGTTTCTTCTAGCAGAAATTTCATTTTTTTTCTTCTTTCAGTGGATGTACATCGTTCCCGTTGTGATCCTCCTCCTCCTGTCAGGTGCAACAAATCCCGAAGCAGCTGCTGCAGGACGCAGATAAATCCATCAGGCAATTGTTAGACTAATTTATTGAATAGAAAATAGACACTATTCCCGGGATTCAGGCGCGGATTTCTCTTCAGAGCCCTTTGCGAGGAGTTTAGCAATTGTCTTCTCCTCCCTTGCCTTCTTCCGGGCTTCCTTTTGCTTCTTCTTATCCTCCTTCTCCTTCTGCGCCAGCAATTCCTTGAATCTCTCATCACGCGCATCGAGTTTGAAGCCAAAATGCCGACGAACCTCCTCAACAAGCCTCTCACGCTTCTCCTTGGCTGCCCTTGCTTCAGCTTCGGCCTTTGCAACACGATCCCGGAATTCCTGTGACCATTTCTCCAATTTTGTCAGCTTTGTCGCGACATCCTCCTCGCGCTGCCGGATCCTCTCCTCTTTGGCTGCTGCTTCCGCCTCAATTCTCTCCCTCATCTCGGCAATTGTGTAGGGGTACGCCACTCTGTTGTATTCCTCCTTCTCAGCACGTTCTGCGGCTGTTGGGAAGCAAATCCGCGGATCAACACCACTCTCAAGGCCATACTTCCCAAACAGCCCCCGTTGGTACTTGAGGGTTTCATGTACCCACGACTGACTCTCCGTGTAGGGACGACGACCACTGAGGAGGTTCCGATGCTGCGGCAGGAGGCGAGATTTATTCCTTTTACTCTCGTACAATTGCCTCTGAGCTTCCTTTTCATCCTCATCCTCAACAAATTCCGCCACAGCTGTGGCTTCTGCTGCCGTAATGGGTGCTGCGGTGTCTGGGGCTGTTTTGCACGAACGTGAAATGCGTGTCAGGATGGAAAAATCCCGGAAAATTGGAAAACTGCCCCGGAATTTATTCATTATTTTCACAATCAAAACACACCGAAGAAGAAAAAGTGTGGTTATGTTCAATTCCTTCGAGCAATTTGCGATTAAATCGAATGTATCGAATGCAAAATCGATATTTTTTGCAAAAAAAAATCGAGAAATATCGCGAATGGAATGGTGTGAAGTTAGCCACCGATGTCAAATGTGATAAAAATCTTTGACAATTGAAATTTTTTCACCAAAAACAAGGAAAATTCTGTGAGAAAACACGGAAAATAATGGCTGCAAGTCGCGAAGCAGTCCTTAGGACACTAAAACAAGTCCGACCAATCCTCTCTGTGGACAAAACCGAAGCCAGGAGGCGTGTATTCAATCTCTATCGAGCCTGGTACAGACAAATCCCATACATTGGTAAGAAATTTTCATGAATTTTCCCATTTTCTCCCAATTTCCGGACAATCTCTGCAGGAAATTGAGGAAATTAACTCAAAAGAAGGAGGATGAGCAACAATTCATCTCAATTTTTAGCCCAACTCCCGGGAATTATTGAGAAAAAGGGATTCTAAAAGTACATTGATATGATTATGTCACAATCCGGAAGCTTCCCGGATGATTTTTTATTGGCAATTAGGATTCTTTTTCCTTCCCTTTCAGTTATGGACTATGACATCCCAAAATCCGTCGAACAGTGCCGTGAGAAGCTTCGGGAGGAATTCCTAAGAAATAAGAATGTAACGGATATCCGTGTAATTGATATGCTGGTCATCAAAGTTAGTTAAAAGCCCTCAAAGTACCTTTTAAAGAGATTTTTTTTCTAATTTCTGCAAATTTTTTAAAGGGTCAAATGGAATTAAAGGAATCCGTGGAGATTTGGAAGCAAAAAGGACACATTATGCGCTATTTCAAAGAATCCCAGGAGCCTAAACCCACGGATTTTCTCTCAAAATTCTTCTCCGGACACAATTGAGGTGCTTCATGGGGGCCTCAAATTGTCTCCCAACGTCCCGGTAAGGGCATAATCTTGTTAGCAAGCTAGTTTGACTGTAAATAAAAGAGATTTGTGGATGAAATTCAGTTCTTGTTTTTATTTTTTGTAGTAAACATAACCTTACTTAAGATTTGAGGTTATATCAACCGCTTCGCCTTTTCAGATCAATTTTTCAGGATTTCAAAAGAATCCTTTTAAAGGAAAAGATCAATTAGGTTTCCTGAATGGCCAGGAAGTCACCAAAGATACCCTTAACCTGTTGAAAAATGGCGGGAAAAGCGAATTTTCCATGATATTCTACATGCCTGCCTATATTTTACAGTGTAACATTTTATGATGTAGAGAAATGTCAAAAAGCTTCCCCGCAGGAGCGTCTTTGGTAGAAAATCACCCAAAAAACGCCCCCAAATGGAGAAACCATACCCTCGTGGGCGCCCTGTGCATCCGGAATACAGCAAACTCGGCTTCCGGCGGATTAAGATTGACGGAAAGAGCTCCGTTGTGTGCGAATACTGCAAAATTGTCCTCCAAAATACAGCCACAAAGCGACTACGCGGCCACAGGTAAAATATTTCTCCGTGTTTTTTTTTTGTTGTTTTGTAAAAATTATTTTTGTACTGTGTAATGTAATTTACTCCCGGCGAGTATTTATTTTGATTTAAAAAAAAACAAACAAACAAACATTTGGGCAGGAAGTGGGGATTGGAATGTTTTTGTGGGGTGCTTCCGGAAGAGATTCCTTTTGACTAACAAAAATGGCTTGTTTTGCAGGAATGTCTGCTCAATGACACCAAAAGACGGTCAAGTGAAGCAGGAGGAGATCTCACAGCAAGGTAAGGCTCATGTGAAGAGCTCAAAAGGCTCAAAAGGTGATCCGGAAGAAGGCAAATGTGCCACCACAACAAATGAAGACTAAGCTAATCCCGGAATGTTTTTCTCTCTCCCTCCTTGACTATTTCCAGATGACAGTTTAATAGATGAAGTGACACCAAAAGAAGAAGACCCCCTAACGTATGCCCGGAGAAATTCCTCCTCCTACATTGAACTCCAACCCCCAAGTCCGGAAGCAGAGTACGCAACATACGACACAGATTCCGATGATGCTGTCCAGCGCACGGTGCCCCTGTCAACCAGCAAACCTCCCGCCGCCGTTGTGAAGGTCTCCCCATCGCGGAAGCGCCCCCGTGCCGTGGAAAGCGAAGGGGTGGTCGAGGTGGTGAAGCAAATGATGGAAACCTTCACGGGGATGATGCAGAAGAATCAAACACCTGCCGCCGAGTACGGGGATGAGGCATTCTGCAATTGGCTACTCACACAATTTGCCACAATGGAAGCCCGGCGGAAGCTGAGGGTGCAACATGAGATCTCCAATATGATTTTCCGGGCACAAACGGAGGAAGGGCAGTGAGGAGAAGCAGCCCAGAACAATCCGCAAGATCCGCAATTAGGCAATTTTCTTCATTACAAAAAAAAAATCATTTTTTGTAGATTTTCTTAAAGATTTAAGATTATAGAGAAGACTGGGGTGAAGTTGGTGAGAAAATTTAAGGCAGGAAATTATTCTTTACTAGTTAACCACTGAATTTCAAACGATCGGACCAGCCGTTTCAGAAAAATTTATTTGCTACAGACAAAAAAAAAAGACGAAAAAATGAATTCAAACTAATTAATCTTCATCACCCTATGCTCCCCTATAACTTCTATTGTTTTGCCATCTTTTCTTCATTTTTAAAAAATAAGAATTTTTGTATAAGAAAAACTTATTGTAAGACGGTGAGAATGTTAAATAAAATGAATTTAAAAGAAAATGTTGAAAATTCCTTGAGATCACCTATAAAATTGAGGTAGATTCTGATAAAAATCTTTTCTTTTCTTACAATTCATAAATTATAAAATTTTTGGAAAAATGTTATAAGATTTTGACATTTTATTTCTATCTTAAATCGGATTTTTGAAGGAAAATTACTTTTCCAGGCCTCTTGTAGAGATCTTTCAGACTATTTTCCTGAACAACAAATTCTTTGTTTTTCATTTATTAGAACCAATAGAACGATTTAAAAACACTCAACTGTCAAAATCTTACAACTTTTAAATTTTTACAAAAGAAAAGATTTAATCAGAATCTACTTCATTACTAAAATTTCAGCTTTCTAGATCTTTTAGAACGTTTAGAACCAGAGATATAGAAAAAAAACAATAAAAACGACACTTTGTGTATTTATCAAAATGGCGGAGGGATCAATAAAGTTTTCATTGGATATTTTCTTTTTTTAAATAGGGCCGAACGTTTGGATATCTTGGAGCCCTAATACAAAAAGTTAAAAGATTTCAGGTGAAAATTGGATTTTTAAACAGCGTGTCTTTTGTTAGTAAAATTCTAACGTTTGACGGATCATTCCTTAGGATTGACGTTTATTTTAACGTTAGAAATTTGTATTTTGCCGTTTAGAGCGTGAAACATACCTTTCAACTCAATTTTTTTTTCTAATAATTGACATTTTATTTTTAATATTTGACGTTAATTCTGCATTTTGACTGTTTTATCTAGCGTTAGGCATATTTTTAGTGATAAATTGTTATTATCTTGCCTTTGGTAATTCCTTTTGAATTTTCAATGTTTTTTCTAATGTTTATTATTTCTTTTCTAATGTTTGACGTTTATTTCATTATTTGATATTGTGTTCTAACGTGTGAAGCATCTTTTCTAGCGTTTGACATTGAATTTCAAGAGTTTGACTTTCAATTTTAATCGTTTCACGTTTCAATATTTCTTTTCTAACGTTAAAAGTTTATTTTTTCAGCACATTTTATTTACTTCTATTGTCTAGTTGAAATTTATTTTACATTCTATTCTAACGTTTGACTTAATTTTTTTCTGTCAACGCTTCCTTGCTAACCTTCCTAACAATTTATGTTTAAAACCATTTTTTTTTATAAATGTTTCTGAACTCTTTGGCTACTAGATTCATAATTACAATATCTAAATTCTAAAAATTAAACTTTATTCCAAAAATTTCCACTTACCTGAACGAACACCCTGTAAACCGAGTAGCCATTTTGGTTTGCACGGTTTGCAGTTCCCGCGAATTAACTCACATCTCAGGTGTTAATTTTTTGCACTTTTCCCCTGTTTTTCCTGAAAGAAAATAATGCAAAATCTTAACAAAAACTTCCTAAAAGATTTTTTTAATAGCTTTTTTTAGTTGTTTTAGCTGTGAATTCCAAACAAAATTGAGGTTAGATTTAGCAAAAATGGCGGATCGCTTCGATCGCTTCTAAACCTTTTTTCTTACTTTTTTTTTAACACTTTTCTTCGAGATTTTAATGCAAGTTACACTTCACTGGTATTGAATTATCATCTTCCAGCATTAATAAACACTTTGAAACACTTTTTATTACATTATTATGAAGAATTTTCTAAATAAATAAAAATTCAAAGTTTTTTTTGCTGATCGCTGATCCCACCTTTCTCAAAATATCGATTAATCGATTATCTCCGCGGAGAATTTCCACCGATTGACCAGCCGATGTTGCGACATTGTTTTTTCTCGGGTCGTCAATTTTTTCTCATCTGTTTTTCCTTTCTTGCATTTTGTGTGTTTTTCCACCTAATTTTCGCATTTTTCACGCGTTTTTCATTTTCAACGGACACCCAGGTGGCCCCCGGAGCCCATTCCGGTGCATTTGTGCGCACTTTCCGCGGGGAAATTGGTGAAAATTCCGTGAAATTGTGCGTGTGTGGGGGTGAGAAGATGATGACAGAAGGAAAAGATAAACAATCTCTTGAGTGTGTGTCTTAAGTGGGGCCCCTTTGCTGTTTTTTCTTCATTTTCGTGACCCCAGGAAGATGCTGCGATGATTGAGGGTGGAGAAATGGTCTCCGGGCCGCTCTTTCCGGCAAAATTCATCCTCTTTGTGGGACTTTTGGGGATTTTTCTTCACCAAAATGGTTTGTTTGTTTTTGCTGAGAGAGAGTTTTGTGTGTTTTGGGGGTGATTTAATGCATTTGGGGGCTCTTTGTAGGTGCCACAACAGAGACAGGAGGATCGATAAATTTACTCTTCACAACTTATCAGGACATCCGGTGGGCAAATGTGACGGGGAGTGAGATAAAAATTGATGTTTTGACCAAAGATCTCATTGAGGGGGCTGCCATTGACTTCTTCGCAGCCCGGAAGCTCGTGTGCTGGGCCGATCAGGGACGTGAACGTGTGGAATGCATGAAGATGAATGGCATGAAGCCAGCACGGAGGGATATTGTCGTGGCGGCAAAGGCAAAAGTCGATGGGCTGGCAATTGATTGGCTCACAGAGAAGATCTACTGGACTGTGAGTGAGACGAATAAGATTGAGGTGACGAGCCTCGATGGGCGCTACCGGAAGGTGTTGTTTTGGGTGGATGTGGACCAGCCACGGGGGATTGCCGTTGTGCCCGCTCAGAAGCTCCTTGTGTGGACAGATTGGGGGGAAAGTCCCAAAATTGAAGCTTCCAGCATGGATGGTGATCCCACGAGTAGGAAGGTTCTCGTGAAGGACAAGGGGATCTTCTGGCCGAATGGTCTTGCCGTGGATCTCGAGCAGGAGCTCATCTACTGGGTTGATGGGAAGCTCCACACGCTGCAGGTGATGCGTCTCGATGGGAGTGATCGACGCACCCTGGCCACGAACCTCATCTACCCCTACAGCCTGACAATGCTGCAGGAACACATCTTCTGGACTGATTGGCAACTCTATGCCATCAATACGCTCTCAGGGGGACAAGTCCGGGAACTTTTTAACGTTTCCGTCTCCCCAATTTCCGTCCGGATCTGGGATCAGCGTGTCCAACCGCACGGTGAGACTCCCTGCCAGGTGGCCAATGGGAATTGTTCCCATCTCTGCCTCCTCGCCCAGAATCCGCAGGGCTTCTCGTGCGCCTGCCCAACGGGAATCCGCCTCATTGACAACACAACGTGCGCTGATCACCCAACGGATATGCTCTTCCTCGTCCAGAGAACGCAAATCAGTCGCATTTCCCTCGATACGCCCGACTTCACGAGCTTCCCGCTCATGCTGAATCGCGTAAAGTACGCCATTGCCATTGACTACGATCCCGTCGAGGATACCGTCTATTGGTCAGACGGAGACGTTCACACCATCAGGCGAGTCCGTCAAGATGGTCAAGGACCCGTTGAGACCATTGTCTCAGCCATTGCACACGCAGACGGGCTCGCTCTCGACTGGTTGGCACGAAATCTCTACTGGACTGATACTGGAATGGATCACATTGAGGTAGGAAGTCTCCCTTTTTTTTTCAAAGCTTCTTTAACAGAGTTCTGAAGTAGTTGTCATGACGGCTGATTTGTCAGATCTATCAGAACAATGTTTGGTTAAATAATCTTGAGGAAGATAGGAGAATTCTTTCTTCTAAGAATTTGAATTGAAGCCTTATTCGTAGTTGCAGGCTTCTCAAAACTGCCTGACTTGACTGCAAGTTAATGACACTTTAGTCCTTTGCAGGCTACTCACAACTATAGTCTGATCTTTGATTTGCAGATTTCTTATAACTGTTAGCTTAATTTTAAAAGGCGCAAACTTTTTCTAACTGAACTATTTTTAGGAGCTGTCTTCTCATTAATTTATGCTTCTTAAATTCTGAAAGTTACAGACTTCTTATAAAAAGGTTAATCAGATCTCTGAGAAGCCTTCTGTTTGTAGTTTTTTAAGAAAAGATCACTGGATCAACTCTTTTGAATAATAATTGAAGGCTGTTTGAAGGGTTTATCCTTTACAGAGAAGGCTACAGGCTTGACTTTCTGAGTCAAACATTTAAATTCATAATTTTTTAAACAGAAGTTTTGTTAATGCTAGAAGTCTGTCTTAACTAATGTTTTGTAGTAGGCTTCTCACAGCTGTTGTCCTGTAACAGGCTTCTCACAGCTCTTGCCCTGTAGCAGGCTTCTCATAACTGTTGCCCTGTAGCAGGCTTCTCAAAACTCTTGCTCTGTAGCAGGCTTCTCCTAACTTTAGCCTTTTAGCAGGCTTCTCATAACTGTTGTATGGTAGCAGGCTTCTCTTCACTCTTGGCTTAGAGCAAGCTTCTCCTAACTTTAGTCTTTTAGCAGGCTTCTCACAGCTCTTGCCCTGTAGCAGGCTTCTCAAAACTATTGCCCTGTAGCAGGCTTCTCATAACTCCTGCCCTGTAGCAGGCTTCTCATAACTCTTGCCCTGTAGCAGGCTTCTCATAACTCTTGCCCTGTAGCAGGCTTCTCATAAGTCTTGCCCTGTAACAGGCTTCTCCTAACTTTAGCCTTTTAGCAGGCTTCTCATAGCTGTTGCTCTGTAGCAGGCTTTTAATAACTCTAGCCTTGTCTACAACTACAGGCTTCTAAGACCTATAAAAAAACAGACTTTCTGCCGAAAAAAAAACAAAGTAAAAGAAGAGCTAAGAGAAATGATTTAATGCCTCATGTAGGTCAGTCGAATGGACGGCTCATCGCGGTACGTTGTAATAAATGAGAATTTAAAGGAGCCACGAGCAATAGCAGTTGCCCCAATGCTGGGCTGGCTCTTCTGGAGTGATTGGGATGAGGAAATGCCAAAAATTGAACGTGCTGCCCTTGATGGTTCGGAGCGCGTTGTACTCGTTTCCAATGATCTCGGATGGCCAAATGGGCTTGCTCTGGATTTTAGTGAGAACACCGTTTACTGGTGCGATGCCAAGACCGATAAAATTGAGGTGAGATCGGGTTTTTTTCTTTCCTCAGAGCACGCAAGAAGAGCAGTTAAGCAGCGAGAGATATTACTGTTTTTTTTTTGTAGGTGGTCGGGATGAATGGTTCAAATAGGCGTGTGATTCTCCTGGAGCAACTTCCGCATGTGTTTGGATTGAGTCTCCTTGGAGACTATATTTACTGGTCCGATTGGCAGAGGAGATCAATTGAGAGGGCGCACAAGAAGAAGGGGACAGATCGGTTGGTTATTGTTGATCAACATCCGGACTTGATGGGGCTGAAGGTGGCACGGTTGCGTGAGGTAAACGGGACGAGTCCGTGTGTGGTTAACAATGGCGGTTGCTCCCATCTCTGCTTCAATCGTCCGCATGATTTTGTCTGTCGTTGCCCGATAAACTATGAATTGGCTGCTGATCAGCGAACCTGCTTCATTCCTTCGGCTTATTTGTTCTTCTCAAAAATGCGTGGCCTCGGGAGGATTTCCGTTGAACGCAATGAAGGGAATTACAATGATCAGATAACACCGTACAAGGTGATCAGGGAAGTTTATGCTCTTGACGTAGACGACACGTGGGGCATGCTGTTCTGGACAGATCGTCGTTCAAAGTCCATCCAACGGGCTCTTGTCAATGGGACTGATGTTCAGAAGATCGTTGACTCGGGCCTTGGGCGTCCTGAGGCAATTGCCGTTGATTGGTTGGGAAGAAATATTTTCTGGACTGATGTGGAGCTGCGACGCATTGAGGTGGCACGGTGGGATGGATCAAGTCGTAAAGTTCTCGTGTGGAAGAGTGTTGAGGAGCCAAAAAATCTCATTGTTGAACCGAGACGGGGTGCAATGTACTGGACTGAGCAGCAATTGGAGGTGATCCAAAAAGCAGGCATGGACGGGTCGGAGGTTACGACAATTGCCCGGAAAGTGGGCGATGTGAACGGTCTGGCCTTGGATGAGGGCACAAGGAGGCTGTATTGGACGAGTCAGAGCACACCAGCACGTATTGAATGGTCTGATTGCGATGGACAGCGCAAGGGGGGAACGTTGATTGATCTTCACGGCAGCGATCCGTTTGCAATTTCAATCTACGGCGACTATGTGTACTGGAGTGACTGGAAGACGGGAGATGTGGAGCGTATTGACAAAATGGCAGCCACAAATCGAACGTTGATTCATGAAAATCTCGAATTTGTCCGTTCGCTTGTTGTCTATCGCACAACACCACCACAAACGTCAGGAATTAATCGGTGTAACGTCAACAATGGTGGTTGCTCTCACCTTTGCTTGGCTAATCGCAATGGATCCGTTTGTGCTTGCCCAACGCACTACTTTCTCAACACAGATGGATTTTCCTGTAGTCCCCCGAAGGATTATCTGATCTTCAGTCAAAAATCAACATTTGGCAGGCTCTTCCCGAATTCAACGGACGTTCTCGATGCTTCCTTCCCGGTTACAGGGAAGCACATTCGTGTTATTGAATTTGATCCTGTTATGAAGTTTCTCTACTGGGTGAGTAGGCAATAGAATTGTTGGAGTTTGGAAGCTTCTTCAAAAGGAGGAAGGATCATTCCTAAGGACAGTTTTGAAATACATTTTTTTTATTTATTTGTTTGTCAGATTGATGGAAAGGCTGTGAGAAAGAGCGCAGAAAATGGTACAAGAATGTCAACTGTTGTAACTTCGGGTTCACAACCCTATGACATGGCCATAGATTTCATTGGGAGACTTCTCTACTGGACTTGTTCCTACACAAACTCCATCAATATCTCCAGGTATGTTTGTTCTTGATTTATCTTTGCTCCTTTTGTAGATTTTTTTTATTTATTCTTCTAATTTAAACTTTTTTAAAAATTTTTCTTTGTTTTTTAAAGAGTTTTACTTTTATGATTTGTTAAGACTTTTGATCACATTTTCTTCCATGATCTTTAAGACTTTTCTTTACTGATCTTTAAGGTTTTTCTTCTCTGATCTTTAAGACTCTTTTTCTCTGATCTTTTAGACTTTTCTGATCTTTTCCTGATCTTTAAAACTCTTGTTCTCTGATCTTCAAGACTCTTCTTCTCTGATCTTTAAGACTTTTCTTTCCTTATTTTTAAGACTCTTCTTCTCTGATCTTTTAGACTTTTCTTTCCTAATTTCTTAACACATTTGCTCGAGTTTTCTTCTCTGATCTATTTTGCTCTTTATTGACTTTCTCTCACCGTCTTTTATTGACTTTTCTCTGATCTCTTAAATTCCTTAATACCCTTGTTGTTTGTCTTTCTTCCTGACTCCTGTTTTGCTCTGAATTTCTTTTAGTTTCTTTGATTAATTTTTATTTGTTTCCTGCTTCATCATCTTGTTGTCTATACATAAATCTCCGTTTCAGTTTAAATGGAAATTCCGTGGGGACAATCGATACGGGTGATTCACAAATTCC
This sequence comes from Lutzomyia longipalpis, assembly GCF_024334085.1. Lineage (NCBI taxonomy): Eukaryota > Metazoa > Arthropoda > Insecta > Diptera > Psychodidae > Lutzomyia > Lutzomyia longipalpis. The sequence continues at coordinate 17,432,308 of NC_074710.1, read as the reverse complement.
TCGGAATCTCGCCATTGATTCCCTCGATCGTTACCTCTTCTGGACGGATTATGGGCAACAGGCAATATTTCGGGCACGTATTGACGGAGCTGCCCGTATTAGGCTCGTGAATAAACTATCGGGTGTTGCAGCCATGACAATTGATTCACAAATGAAGATTATCTTCTATGCGGATGGGGAGAGAATTGAGAGGATTGACTATGCTGGAGCCAACAGGTTTGTTTGTTTGTTTTGTTGTTGTTGTGGATTGGTGGTAAATTGTTGTTTGTTCTTGTAGGCAAAAGATTACTCTCCTGAATTACCATCCGGTGACTTCTTTGGCAGCTTTGAGGGGAATTTTGTATTGGTTAGATGATAAGATGCTGCTGGAGAGTTTGACGTACAATGGGGAAGCAGCAGCTGGGGATGGGGCTTCGTTGCATCAATTGACGGACATTGTGGCTGTTTCGGGGCCCCCTGAGGGTGCTATTGCGAATCACACGTGTTCGCATCTTGTCAATGAATGTTCCCATCTCTGTGTGGCCATGGGGACATTGGCAGTGGGACGAAGGGCGCCTGAGGAGGCGTGTTCGTGCCCACTGGGGTTGATGCTGATGGAGGATAAGATGAGTTGTGGTACATTGCCACCGTGTGGTCCGGGACACTTCACGTGTACATCCCTCATGCCGGGTGGGCTGTTGGATGGCGTGAATAAGGACTGTATCCCCATGTCGTGGCGCTGTGATGGGCAAAATGACTGCATGGATAAGTCCGATGAGATGGGATGTCCATCGTGCAGTGGGGATCAGTTCCGGTGTCAATCCGGGGAGTGTATTGATCGGAAGTTTGTCTGTGATGGGACAACGCACTGTGCCGATGGGCACGATGAGGCGGATTGCTGTAAAGCCCCGCAGGACTTTCAGTGTCCTGGGAATAAGGTTTGCATCCCGCCGGCATCGTTGTGTGATGGTTGGGATCACTGTGCCGATGGGGCTGATGAATCGCCCGATGTTTGTGGTCCGGCGAATAATAAACGCTTCGTGCAGACGTCGGATAAGAAGACATTCATCATTGTCATTGTTATCCTCATGCTCGTGACGTTCTTTGCGGCGTACGTGCTGCAAATTTGTCGTAGTCGCATTATGGCGCACGGAGGGCAGATGCAGAATGATCCGGCAACGGCTCCCCTTAGCCCCGCACAGGCAGCGGGGAAGATTGCACGGGGATCGAGGTTATCCACTGTGGCGGATGCTGTGTGGATGTCAACGCTCAATGGGCGTGCGGGGAGTGCAAATAGCTACGATCGCAATAACATTACGGGTGCTTCGAGTAGTACAACAAAGGGCAGTAGTAGCCTCATGGCGTACCCCCTCAATCCACCCCCAAGCCCCGCCACAACGAACGCCTCGACGCGCCACAGCGGCTACCGTCCGTACAGGCACTACAAGTCCATCAATCAACCCCCACCGCCAACGCCGTGCTCCACAGATGTGTGCGATGAGAGCGATAGCAATTGTACGTCGAAGACAGCCTCGGGGCGGGGGCCACTCCCACGGCGGACGCATCGAGGCTACGCAGATGCCGGAGAGCCGTATCCGCCGCCACCGACGCCACGCTCTCACAGCGACATTGGTGGCTACGTTCTCACTGAAAGTTGTCCCCCATCGCCCGGATCACGTTCTTCGGCGTACTTTTCACCCCTCCCACCACCCCCGTCGCCTGTACAGTCCCCCCGGCGGGACTACACGTAGCCTCCACAACCCCTCAAGGGTTATATTCTCTAACAGTGAAAAACTCTCGTGATAAACTCCCGAAGGCTTTTTTTTTTATCCTCTAAGAAAAATAATCCATCCGTGATAAACTCCCGTAAGATTTCCCGGTTTTCCCGTTTCTTTTAAAGCACTAAAACCTTCAGGAGTTTATCACGGGAGTTTTTCACTCTTAGAGAATTCATGCCCAAGAGTCAGCAGTGAGTAACAAACATTTTTTTCTTTCTTTTTCATTTTGAAGGGAAAAAAATTAAGATTAAATGTGAATGGAGAAAAAAAGTTAGAAATTAGGATTTTGTGCCTTGAAAAATTAATTTTTAATTCGTGAAATTTTTATTGAGTAGGAATACCGTCAAGCTGGGTAAGTTTGAATTATTTTAGAAGAATTTATTATGGGGAATGTTGTAAAAGAGATTTCAAAAAGAATTTTTAAACTTGCAAAAAATCAAAAGATTTCAGAATTTATTTTGTAAAATTTTTTATTTACAATTTGCTAGTTTTTTACAATTTAATTTTCCAAAGTTTTTTAAGTTTGAGGTTAGAAATTTTTAAAAATCAACACTTGGGAAAATAATCGAAGTTTGGAGGTTATAAAAATGTTATTTAACACAGAGGATCGAGGTTTCTAACCTCAAAAGTTAGACCTTAATTTTCTTTTTAAAGAAAATATTTTTCCAAGCTTTCTTTCGACGATCTTGAAAGAAAAATATCTGAATTTTATGATTTATTAGAAAGATTTTAAAATTTTGATCTTAAAGAAGATTTTCAGGTTGTGAATTTACAATTTTGAAATCTTTCTTTTGACTTTTAGAAGTTAGAATTGTGTTAAAAAAAGGAAAAGTTAAAATTTCAATTCTTAAATCTATTAATTTCAATTTAAAAATATTTTTTCTTTCATTTGATTGAATATTTCATTCAGTAAATTATTAAATTTCAACCAAAAAATTAGAATTCTACTCATAAAGTTTAATTTTCACACAAAAACAAATTCATTGAAAGTTTCAATTTTAAAAGAAAAATGTCATTTTATTCATCCACGATTGAAATTGAAAATGGATTTAAAGAAAAGTTAAAATATAGATCATAAAGGAGACAAAAGTTGACATTTGTTGCATTTTAGGGAAAATTTTTGCAGACTCCAGCCAATCTCAATGGGTCGTGTATACTAAAATTTCATTTTTTCGTGAAAATTTCAAATTAAAAATTTCTCAATGAAATTATTTGACTGAAATTTAAATTTTATGAGTTTTTTGGGTTGAATAGGTAGGATAGTTTTTGAATGGTAGAAATAAAACATTTTAAACTTGAAATTAATTCTTTTTTTTTATCTTCTGTAAGGTCTTTGTCTTATTTTTTTTTTCTGAAAGGAGATTTTTTTCTCATAGAAAGTGAATAAACTCCTTTACTCCGTTCCTTTGTGTATTGATTACTGAATTTTAAAAGAAATTATTATAAATTTTCAATTAGAAAATCTAACCTGAGAATTTGATTCAACTCACCCCGTTTGACAGTATAAGGAGCTCCGAACATGGAGCTTTAGATTTTTTTCTTTTATAAGAGAATTTTATGGATAAAGGAAATATTTATTGTACCTACTTACCTGTTTTTTTTTTGTAAATTTTCTTAATTAATTAAGAAAACTTTTAAGAGATTTTTTCTTTAAAATTAATTTTAGTATAAACCGAACAAACCTCTTTAATATTAAAAAAAATCCTTCGTTGCTCGCTCATTTAATTCAAAATAAATGAATTTATTTCTTTCACAAGCAATTTATTAGGAAAAGTCTTCCCAACAGAGGAATTTCCTTTAGAACAGGGTTTTTAAAAAGTTTTCCAAAAAGAAATGGGCCTGAAGAAGAATTTATAATCATTAAAAGAAAATCAATTTTTAATCAAAATTTTCTACAAAATGTGAAAGAAATTAGAAAAAAAAGAAGAAATAATCAAACGTTAGACTGTTTAATAAGTAAATAAAATATGTAATATCAAAGTGCCAAACAATCAGAAGTGGAAGCTGCTGTGGGTTGAAGATGAGAAGCAGCCAAAACACTAATACTGAAAAATAAATCCACGAATAGAACTGAAAAAGAGATTTTGTGGAGCAGAATTTCTCCGATTTTATCACCAAAATCGTAGAAAAATTAGGAAGTAAATTAATTTTTCTTTCTTCTGCAATAAAAGAATTTTTTTTCTCAACAAAAAATGAGGAGAAAAGCATTTTTTAAACTTTATTTGTAGCTCTTTTTAAGGTTTTTATTTCTAAATTGAGATGCTATATTTTAATGTTTTTTTCTTAAATAATTTTCTTTAGTGAGAAATGTTTAAAAAGAAAAGAAAAGAAAATAGAATTTATCTAATCATCTTACTCTTGATATTTTTACTTTAGAAAATAAATTTTATTTTATTGTGAGAGTTTATTATATTATCTACATAGATAAAGTAAGAAAATGCATTTTTGTGTACAAAATCAAAAAAATAAATAAATAAATAAAAATTATAAAATGTAGTAAAATAAAGTTATAAATAAATATTTTAAGAAAAATTAATTATAATCTTTGTTTTTTTTTGGTAATTTTTTAGTGAGATTACGAGCTTCAACAAATGCACCAGATTTGAACTTTATTCTTTTTTTTTACATGTGTTGCACAAGACTAAATATTATATATGTATATTATATACATATGTACAAAAGATTTAAATTCTATGAGTCATAATTTTTTTTAAAAAGTTTAGAGGAATTAAAAATAACAGCAAATGTGTTAATGTTAAGAAATAGGTAGGGGAACATGGGGCAAAAAGTTAGTTTTTTTGGGAGAAACATTTTCCTGATTTTCCTGAAAATATTTGAGTCTTCTCATGACGACTATCTTATAGGAAATTTTCCAGGCTACAACTTGGTCTCAGACAATTATTTTCTAACTCAACGGGAAAATGCATTTTCAGTCCCTTTTCCGAAACCTTGCACTTCTAACTTTTTTGCCTCAACCATGGGGCAAAATGTTAGTTTGTGTTTTTTGTCCTTAAATTTTAATTTTATTTTATATCGTCTAGACACTATATAAAAGCAATTGAAAATAAGATATTTGTGTAACAATTAGAACTTTTTTTTAATAAAAAACCTAAAAAACAAAAAATTTACGAAATTGCACTTTCGTAAATTGCACTTTCATCAAGACTGCAACCGAATTTTCCTCCCACACGAATATTTCACAGTCGTAAATTCAAGCACCATAAAAGGTACCTTTTGACTAAATTAGAACAATAACGAAATAATATTTACTGAGATATTGGAGATGTGTTGTCTTAACTTTCTAACATTTTGCCCCATGTCCCCCTACATATATTTATATATAATAACGGTTACAACAGAGTGGCAATGTTTTCTGTATTGACCTAGCTTGTGGAAAAGACGGTGAGATTGGAAAATCGCTAAAAGAAAAGTGTCGGAAAATGAGTTTTTCTCAACACGCAAAACGTATTTTTTTGAGGGCTCGAAATTTGTTTATTTTTTTATTCCTAAACTATTCATCGGATAATCTCCAAACTACAGTCAACTATTGAGGGTAGGTAGGACTTCTTATCATAATTTTTTCAGGTGCTTCCGATAAATAACTTGAGAGAAATTGCCATTTGAAAATTCCAGACTGTCACAAATAGCCCCGCTCTCCCCTACTATTTGTAATATTGATTCATAGCAGTGGAGCTGGGAACAAATTTGGAATTGTAAAGACGATTGTCCGAAGCATGACTTTAATAATAATAATAATAATAATAATAATAATAATAATAATAATAATAATAATAAAGAAAAAATAAAATAAAAAGTTGGTGGTGATGCTACACCTCCGGGCAGTGAGCTGCGGATCTTTATTTGTGCAGCTAGGATTCGGTCATTAAAATCGCTGTCCTCCTTCTGTTCAACTTTTAAAGCTGTATCAATAAGACGATAAATCTCCTTCTGATCGTTTTGAAATCGTTGGGAGATTGTATTCAGTAGTGCCTCATATGCTGTGAGCTTCTCCTCCGTGAAGCGTTTACGTTTGTTGTTAAGAGTCTTCTCTAGGTCTGTCAGCTTGGTTTTGGATGCCTCCCTCATGCTGTGCAGATTTTCGAGTCGCTCTTTATCCATGGCAGGGTGTACACAAGGAGCTTGAAGGCGAAAACAATGATAGGCCAGCTGAGAAGTAAAATAACTTTTAAATAAAGTCGGCCTAGCCAAATTTTGCACCATTTGATTCAAAGAATTATAAGAAACCTTTTTATACTTACTGGAGTGCTCTAAAACTTATGCTCGTTTCAGAAAATGCGTTTAAATATTCCCATACATTTTCCCATAGAAGCCATCAAAGCCATTGAACGAACAAGTGACGTCACTGGGGGGTTCCAAGAAATTGCTCACACAAACCACATAAAATTCTATAGTTTTTACAATTTCCACTCAACTGAGGATTAAAAAAAGTACTTCCTACATGAGATAATGCAGAAATAATAAGTAAACACACATTGGCTCAGAACAGACGGCCGTGGCTTTTGGTTGACGTCTTCGCGATGCAACTTTTTGGATGCGACTTTTTTGCGCAGACATAACCTCAAAGCAACTTTTTTGTGTGCAAAAAAGTGAGAAATACGGGAAAAAAATGCATTGCAGTGCCCCCGGGGGGCTTCCCGTATGCTGTTATAGCATTTTCCAGGCGGAAATTTGCACAATTCTGTTTTTTACCACAACAATATTTCGATGCGACTTTTTTGACACTTGGATGCGACTTTTTCGATGTAACTTTTTTGGATGTGACTTTTTTGATGCAACTTTTTTGGGTGTGACTTTTTTGATGCAACTTTTTTTGACACTTGGATGCGACTTTTTCGATGTAACTTTTTTGGATGTGACTTTTTGGGTGTGACTTTTTTGATGCAACTTTTTTGGGTGTGACTTTTTCGAGGAAACTTTTTTCACTTTTTTTTGAACAAAATTTTAATGATGTGTAGATTGTTATGGAGACTTTCCCCTCCCTTTTTGACGAAAAATGTGATACCTGCAGAGTGAGTTAAATTAGTTTTTTGTAATTTTCTGTGAGAATTTTTCCTTTGTGAAGAAAAGCCACCTAATGTCCAACTTAATGTATTTTCCCTAGAGCCTGAAGAAGGAAATAAACATTTCCGAAACGTCGCTGAATGCAAATAATTGCATTTTTAATCATCCCCGCTGACCGAATTCCGAACAATTTCCCTACAATTTGCACGGTCGTAAATCTTGTCTACAAGTTTTATTCGGATTAAAAACACAACTTCTCCAAAGGGACGCATTCTACACGAAGTTTTCAAGTTTTGACACGACTTGCAGCTTTAATTCTGGGCGGATATTTTCATTCTACTGGATTTTCTTCACCGATTACAAAAAAATGTTTTTTCCGCGCGCATTTGGTGCATCTTATTTGGTGGAACCTTCTAGATGCGCGTCCACAAAACGGCAATTGTTCTTCAACTTGCACACACAGCAGTGATTCGTCAACTTTCACACACACACACATACACGCGTGCTGTTCCAGCTGATGAAACGGTTTGGTGTTGCGTTGGGGGGGCTGATCGCTCGCTCATCTTTCTACGCCGGCTCAGTTGGATATTGGACGTTTTCAGCGATTAAGTGTTTTTGAGCTCTTGAGAATTTTCTGTTCCAAGAATTATGTTGTTGTGTAGTTTAAAATTAATTTATTTAATTTTAATGATGTGTAGATTGTTATGGAGACTTTCCCCTCCCTTTTTGACGAAAAATGTGATACCTGCAGAGTGAGTTAAATTAGTTTTTTGTAATTTTCTGTGAGAATTTTTCCTTTGTGAAGAAAAGCCACCTAATGTCCAACTTAATGTATTTTCCCTAGAGCCTGAAGAAGGAAATAAACATTTCCGAAACGTCGCTGAATGCAAATAATTGCATTTTTAATCATCCCCGCTGACCGAATTCCGAACAATTTCCCTACAATTTGCACGGTCGTAAATCTTGTCTACAAAAAAGTTACATTTAAAAAGTCGCATCCAAGTGTCAAAAAAGTTGCATCGAAATATTGTTGTGGTAAAAAACAGAATTGTGCAAATTTCCGCCTGGAAAATGCTATAACAGCATACGGGAAGCCCCCCGGGGGCACTGCAATGCATTTTTTCCCGTATTTCTCACTTTTTTGCACACAAAAAAGTTGCTTTGAGGTTATGTCTGCGCAAAAAAGTCACATCCAAAAAGTTGCATCGCGAAGACGTCAGCCAATAGTCACGGCCGTCTGTTCTGAGCCATTATTTCACAAAAAAAATCCCCACAAAAATGAAAATATTTACTCGAAAATTCTCAACTGTCAAATCATACTTTTTCGGAACACGAAGTTCAGCGACATCGCATGTTCGTTCAATGGCTTCGATGGCTTCTATGGAAAAATGTATGAAAAATTTTTCAAACGCATTTTCTGAAATGAGCATAAGTTTTAGAGCATGCACGTAAATATTAAAAAAAATCTTATATTTTTATGAATCAAATGGTGCAAAATTTGGCTAGGCCGAATTTATTTAAAAGTTTGGGGTCATTTTTCGCTAATTCTACTGGCCTATGAATCAGTTTTGGCGGGAGCACAGCGACAAAAGATATTCACGAAAAAAGCAGAGTCGATTTACTCCCAAAGAACTTGATGTCTTCACTCGTGAAACAAATCTTTGCGAATGGCAATTGATGGAGTTCTTATTAAAATATACCCTATTCGTAGATAAGCCATAAGTTCCAACATATTGCTTTTTTTTTTTTTGATAAGTAGTTTGTTTGAATTGACGCATTATATTTTTCAATCATGCACTCATAGAACTTTATCACTGCAAAGCGTGGAAATCTCTTATCTGAAATATTACTTGTGCAGTGGTTTACTTATCACTTGTGGTGGATAAACAATCAATTTAATTTTCCGACGTTGTTGACAATAATTTATTTCCGGGTTTTTCGTCGGCAGTTGAAATTTCTTACCTGAGTTTCTTTGGGTAAGAAATTTCAACTGCCGACGAAAAACCCGGAAATAAATTATTGTGGTGGATACTTATGATATTATAATGTACATACACTTCTCTTCACATTGATTTCGTGTTTGCAAAGTTTTGCTGACACTTGGGACACGTGCATGGCACCCCATTTTACGAACCTGGAGTTGAATTTACCCATTGGAGCATTGGAGTTACGAACATTTCACGAAATTTGACGAACAATGCTACGAACTTTTATTTTCTGTGTACCTATTGAAAGACTCTTGGTATAAGGTAGGATAGGCACGATGGACTTATGTGGTGCCTCTCCTGACCGTGTGAACGGTTCGACCTACCAAGAGTAACTGACTCAGTATCGGAGCTATCGGGACGATGGCCACCCGAAGACCATCTCCGATGACACACACATAAGCCAATCTGTCCTATACCAAGACAGTCGGTACCAGAGGTACTACACTATGTATTTAAATTAATTTGAGCCTAGAAAGGGAAATAAAAATTGAGATACATATGATAATCTTTCGGGAGTTTATCACGGGAGATTTCCGTTCTTAGAAAATCAATCATTTAGTTGCACCCCACAAAATAGGTAGACTGAAGAAAATACAGCTCCCATAATCTTAGTCAACCTAACAGTGCACTCTTTAGTGTACTATTTGGATGAAGTTCCAATTAATCCACAATTAATGAAAGTTCATTATGTGATAAAATTTTTTAAATTCTCCTTGAACTCAAACAACTTCCTTTTCCATGATTCTTCTAATTGATATTTATCCAAGAAAAGTTTTATTGATCGATTGAGACATATAGGTCTCTCTGATCTCTCATTAGTATATTCATAGTTTCGGTGGTCACAATTGTAATCAAGAATTGTCTTTTCTGATTCATCTTTAATTTTTAAAAGAAACTTCTGTAGTATCGTTCATAAAGCAACATTTCCTGAATCGTTTTTATGAAATGCGGTTTTATGAAGTTTTGAAGTTGTGAATTTTCCCGTTGAGTTAGAAAATAATCGTCTGAGACAAAGTTGTAGCCCGGAAAATTTCCTTTAAGATAGTCGTCTTGGGAAAACTCAAATATTTCCACGGAACTCTGGAAAAATTATCTCCCAAAAGCTCACCATTTTACCCCAGATTCCCCTAAATATATAAAATATAGATATTGTGAATTAAACTCCTTCCTTTCATGCACACACATAAATTTCGACCAAAAATCATATTTCCTATATTGTTTAAATAACTCGACTGCCAATGTGTCCGAAAACACTCGCATTCGACTAATACGAATAATTTTTCTGTGTGTGGCAGCGAAGGGTTAACTTTAATGAATCTGTACCCCGGTGGGATTTATAGCCAATTCTTCAGAATGTTATCGACTCTAAATAACTTTTAAGTTCCTTTTTTTGAAGTAAAAATAAAAATTCCTTCTTTGGATATGTTATATTATTATATTTATTTATTTTAAAATATATTATTATAAAGCAAACACACTACAATATTTTTTTCTTTTTGTTGTTGTTGTGAGAATATAATAAAAAGTATTCTAAATACATTTCCTTCACTTTTTTTCACTCCTCTTTTAATATCTCTTTCTCTCTCTAAAAAATTATTTTTTTTTTAATAATAAAATTGACTGGTATGTTGTATATAATATACGAAAAAAAATTTCTACAATATATAGGTATATTTTATTTACTCCTAAAATGAATAAACGCGTTGATTTGGGAAATAAATAAAAAGAAAAATCTACACAATATAGAATTTGTTGTCCAAGTCAGGTGGGAGCTCCCCCCTCCCCCCGTTTGATTGCGCCGCCCCCTTTTCGCGGGGATTTCCCTCATTTTTTTTCCAAAAATTTTCTCACTTTTTTTTTGCTCATTGTATCGTAAAAAAACTCATACAAAAAAATTCTTTTTTAGGAATAATAAAAGTTAAATTATACAAAAAAAATGAGAAACTCTTTACCACAAAACTACGATGAATTTCCTTTTCTTTTATATATTTTTTTCATTTATAAAATAAAATGATTTTATTCTCTCTTTCTCTCTCTAATAGCTAAATGTTCTCTACTATTTTAATCTTTCTTCTTTGTTGCTTCTCTTCATCATCTTCTCTGCAGTAAATTCCACCACAAAATGCATGGAGACCTTCTCATGCAAAACGCGGAGTTATTTTTCTTTTTTTTTTCTGAGGAATCATTTCTTATTCTTAATATTTTTTTTCTCTTCATTTTCTTAAATAGTTTTATAAGAATAAAAATGGCATTAAGCATCAATTTATGTATGTAAAAAAAATCTTTGCATGATGCGTTCTCTTTTCATCTCTCTCCCTTTCTCATTCCTTCTTCACATATTTATTTTTCATTTAATTTTTTTTTGTAAATTTTTAGAGGAAAACTTTGTTTGTGTCGCTTTTGCCCCAGTCTCTGGATCATGAAGTTTTTTCCCCCCCCTTTAACCCGTGCAAACCTCTGAATGTTCATCCCATGCAGAAACCTAGAAAAAACATTAAAAAAAAATAATTTTTTGTTTAAAAAAAAAATGTTGAAAGTCATTAAAGACGTTTTTAATTTACATTAATAAAAATTCTCTTTGGGATTTTTGGACCTCTTCTGGCCATTTTTGGAACTTGCAACATTTTAGACATTTAAAGGGTTTCCTAAAACCTTTCATTTGAATGTAATTTGATTAAAATCGGTCAAGCCGTTTACGAGTTATGTTTATTAATCACTTTTGGCTTTGGGCAGCCCTAAACGGCTTGTCCGATTGGAAGATTTAGCTGTCGGCGCTATTATCGGGTTTCACAAGAAAATTCAATTTTTATAGCAAAAAATGTGTCTCCACTAGAATTCTTAGTTTTTTTTTTTAAGTATGAAATGTGTTTTGTCAGCAAATATAATTTTTTTCTTTAGTTCAAAATTTTATTTTCATAAAGCAAAGTTTGTTTCAAATAAAAATTTTACTCTTTATGGCACGAAATATTCTTCGAATAGACACTTTAATTTATCGTTATAGCATAAAATATGTCTCGGCTAACAATTATAATTTTTATAGCAACACATCTCATCAAATGATAAAATGTTCAAATTTTTATAGCAAAAAATATGTCTTGAATAAGAAATATATTTAGATTACAGATTCTGTTTGAATCGTCTGAACTGGAAGTTTACTATTTTTACCTAGAATTGTGTCTCAACTAGACATTGTATTTTTATAGCATCAAACGTCGCAGCTACAAATTCTAAATTTTTAATAGCTATAATAGAAAGTATCTCTGTGCGATAAAAACCTATTTTTTTTTAGCGAAAATATGAGTCTCGATTGAAGTTTAATTTGTTTTTTTTTTATAACAAAAATATGTGTCTAAACCTCTAACACGTGTCTTGACTACGGAATATTTGTTTTCTTTTCACAAAATATACTTAAACCATAAATTCTTTTTTTTTATATAGAAAGTACCACAAAATGTAACTGTTGAATTTAATTATTATAGTAAAATTTGAGTCTTAGCTAACAAATTATTTTTATTATAGCACAAAATATGTCTTCATTGCAGAGTTTCATTTGTTTACCGCGAAATGTGTTTCGAGCAAGAAATCTACAATATTTTAAGCAAGGAATGTATTTGAATCATTCGAACCATAAATTCATATTTTTTATAGGACGAAATGTGTTTCAGGTAAAAATTTAATTTATGAGTTTCGACAAAGGAATTTGCACTCTGCAGAACCTACTGCATTTTTTTAATATTTGAAGCATAAACTCAACTATTTATAGGATCTATCGGACAAAATGTGACTCCTACTGTAATTTTTTGTTTTTTTTTTGTATAGATTGTGTTTAAACTCTCTGAACTTAAATATTAGTAAGTTTAGTTTATTTTTTTGAACTTAAATGTTTTATAGCATAAAATGTGTATGAGATACAAATTAATCTTTTTTATAGCACAAAAAGTGTCTCGACTGCAAAATTTAGTTTTTTAGTAGGTACATATTGTGTTAAAATCGTCTGAACTATAACTTTGATTTTTTATAGGACAAAATGTCTATGAGATACAAATTTATCTTTTTTATAGCACAAAATGTGTCTCAACTGCAATTTTTAAATTTTTTATACCGCAAAAATATTTCTCGACTGCAAATTTTAGGTTTTTTTTAGTACAGATGGCGTTTAAACCGTCTAAACTATAACTTTAATTGTTTATAGCACAAAATGTGTCTCGACTGAAAAAAATTTCTACCACAAAAATGTGTCTCAGCTACAGGAAAAGAACAAAAAATAATTTAAAAAAAAAGATTTTTACCTGACATTCCCGGCTGCAGTACCATTGATTCCCACAGCCAGCACAGACAAATTGTGCCTCCCTCTTCTTGCATCCCTGACACTCTGGCACCTCATTCTCATGGAATTCCTGCCCGACAATGCTGATTTGTTGCTCCTTCCCCCCACTTGTGTCCATTGCATTCCTCTCGCCGCCCCCCTCGTCAATCACCAGCCTGTCCGCTGAATCATCCGCCTCGTCGTCCTGCAAAAGGATTTTCCGGAGATGAAACTCAAACAAAGAACGAAAAGAAAAGAAATAAAAGACTCACAATATTGAAGACATTCTCCTGCTTCATGCGAATCTGCACACCACCGGATGAGGAGTTGCAATTCTCAAATCTCTGCTGCTGCTGCTGCTGCTGCAGGAGACTCTGCTGGAGATTAGTTTGACTCACAACGGGCGTTATTGTGATTTCACTGTGAGATTTGGAGAGATTGAGTGCTGGATTGAGTTGTTGCTGGAACTGTGCGCCACCACCCCCGCCACCCGTTTGGGGGTTTGTTATTCGCTCCGGAGCTGTGAGGAGGCGCGCCAAGGTGGGCGAGAAGGACGTGAATCCCGCTGCATTGGGGCGCGATGTGCTCTTCGTGAGTATCCCGTGCAGGAGGGAATTTGAGTGGGAATTATTGGCATTATTGAGCATCATCTGCTCATTGGCAGCTGCTGCCGATTGACTGCTCACCGGGTACAGTGTTACTTCGGGGTACGGTGGGGGTGCTTTGGAGCCGCCACCCCCACCCGTACCCCCAACCCCCTCGGTGGCCGTTGAGATCATCTGCCGGTCACTCTGACTGAGCTTTGCAAATTGCACGAGGACATCCTTGAAGGAGAGACTCCCCGTGGGGGCTCCTCCGGATTGCGTAGCCGCATGCCCGGAAGACGTTGCAAAGTTACTATTTGTGGCATTGCTGTGACTCGAATCAGCACTGGATGGGCGCGAATTCCCCCCACCCTCCTTGCTGCTGCTCATCTCCCCGCCCGTGAGTGGCTTCATCCGTCGCCCCCGGCGTGGCACCACCTCCGGATGTCGCTGCCGGTAGTCCGCAATAATACTCTTCACATCCTTTATTGCACCCTGCCGCCCCATTTGCTGCGTCAATCGCGTGTTGTGCCCATTGAAGAGATCATTCGCAAAGGCAGTCGCCTGGGCGGCCGTTAAGCCCCCATCGCTGCCGGAAGAACGTGTATGTGCCCCCAAATCACCACCAACCCCCGCGGCAGATGCCCCAAAGGCGGCCAAAAGGGAGGAGGAATTGCCGTCGTTTGACTTCAAATGTTGCGAATTTCTTCAAAGGAAAAAAATGTTTTTGATTTAAAAAAAATTTAAAAGAATTTCTTAAATTTATTTCATTTTAAAAAATTAGGTCGTTTTTTTCACGAACTTTTTTAGCACAAGGGATCGGTTTGAGTTTTTTTTAATTCAGGCTTTTTTATTACTTAAACCAGGCTTCATTTTTTTTTATAAGTTGAGCTTAAGTTTTTTAAATCTCAGTTTTTTTTTAAAGTTAAATATTAAATTCTTTTAAACTACAAAATTTTTTTTAATGAGTTTTAAGTTTCCTAAGTTATGCTGAGGAAGGGTTAAGTGCATTCTAGACCTGACCTGTTTTAGATATTAAAACCCTTAAAGTTATATCTTAAATAATTCTAAAGTAAGGTAAATTGTATAAGACCTTAAGCGTGTCAAGCCTGACTCAAGAAACAAGCTAAGCCGTTTATAAGACCTGACCTATTTTTCCTAGGCTAAACCATACTTCTTTTAGGTCAGACTTTTAAGACGCATTCAGACTCAGTTCAGCCTGATCTAACCTTGAAACCTTAAAGGCCTAACCTTAAAAAAAAACCTCAAGTCTAATCTACAAGAAAGATCTTGTTTAAAAGTCTTAGGATTGCCTTGAAAAACTTAAACCTAGTTTGAAGAAAACTCTAGTCCAACTTAAAGAAGTTTATTCTGGTTTAGAAAAACTCAAATCTGACTTAAGACGATTTTCCTTTAGCTAAAAAAAATCTAAACTTCCTAAATTACAGAGTCTATTTCAATTTCCGATTTTTTGGGCTTTCTTGTACTGCAGAAAATAAAAGCAAAAAAAAAAGCTAAAACCGTGTGATCCGGAGGAGTTTATCCTAAACCCGCAGCCCGGAGATCATACCTCGAAACCCGAAGTCTCCGGCTTAAACCCCTAGATGGGGTAACCCTAATCTGATATCATGCTGATTTCGACGTAAAACATCAACAATTTGTCAATTTAGAAAATAATTAATTTATTTTGAATAATTTTCTTTTAATAACAACTTTCTTTTAGAACTTTGTCTGATACAACACTGATTTCGACGAGAAAACTTTTAAAGTTGAAATTAAAATGATTTTGAAAACTTTGTCTGATATCCTGCTGATTTCGACTAAATACATTTCAATAAAGAACATTTGAAACATTTAACAATTTCTTTTCACATTTATATGCCTTATGTAGTTTAGATTTGGACGTAAAAAGCACCTAAATATAAAAACAAAGAAACTCTAAAAATTTAAAGAAATTTCTTTAACCCAATTGAGATTTCATACTTCAAACTGATTTCATACTGATTTCGACCAAATACAACATTTCAATTTAAAAAAAAAATTTAAAAGATTTAATGATTCTCTGATTTTTTTCACTGTTAAATTATCTCAAAATTCACATAAAATAAACTAATGAGGAATTTGCAAAAATTAAAGAAATTGGAACAATAGAAACGTGACTAAAGATAAATATTTATTCATATTTAAAAAAAATACAAAAATGTGTTTTAAAATGATATTTTTGTCTAGTCAAGCACACATATTAAAAAAATAAGTGCAGGATCAGGTGATTGACCTTTTGGGGTGTCTGGAAGTCAAAAGGTCAAGATATTTTTTTTTTTTTTTATTTAAAAAGAATTTTACGGGGCATTGACTTAAAGACAGACAGACAGATGCTTAAAGTTTTAATGAGATTTTTTTCTTGGATCTTTTATACGTTTTATATCAATGTCTAAGATTTTTTTTATGAAGAGACTAAAAAGTAAAATTTCGGTATTAGTCCTTCGATTTCTTTTAGAGAAAAAAAAAAGAATAAATAGATAATAAAAATTAAATGACTTTAACAATTAAAAAAAAAACTTAAAAGATTGAATTAGGATCTTTCAAGTCTTTTGATGCTTTAGGATAAATCCTTCCGATTGACGCAATCGGAAGGATTTATCCTAAAGCATCAAAAACATTAAATTTCCGTCAGTATCAACCCGAGGATCTTTCAAGTCCTTTAAAAAATTTATCTACAAAGTTCTAAAATAAAAAAAAAAATCCTTAAATATTCGGTTAGTGTCAGACTTCCAGGCAAGTACTAAAAACACAGCTTTGACAAGCTCCTGGATTTTGGGCAATTTTCTTATATATTTTGCCTTTGAGCCAAAATTGGCAAATATTTTCAGGCGCAGGAGTCCACGGAAAACAACTATAGAGCGAAAACTATCCGTGGGCCCCCCTGTGCCGGCCGTTTTTGAGCTTTTTTATTCTCACCGATTGGACACCTGCTACTACCATGCCGGCGACTGATGGGATGAGTGGCTCCAATGCAGATCTTACGCAATTGACACCTGTTGCTAGTGGCAGCAAACGAAAAGGATCTAGTCCTCCGTTGAGGGGATCACAACCGACTATTAAACAACCGACACTAACTGACTACTGGCAAGGAGCGCCTACCAGCAATCGTTTTTCCGGCTTGGAGGAGGATCATCCAATGTCATCGGATGTCAACAATGAACTGAGAGATGAGATAAGAGATGATAATGCCCAAAGTGCCGAGTCAAGACAACAACCTCGACCGCCACCAATTTTTGTGCACAAGGTTGAACATATTGCGCCTCTCAAATCTCAACTGCAAGAATTGACCAATGGAGCTTTTATTTTAAAAGTTCTCTCTGGAAATCAAGTAAAAGTGCAGGTCTCCACAGTGGAGCTATATAGGAGTGTCTTAGCTAAGCTGAAGGAAAAAAACACAGAACTACATACATATCAATTTAAAAAGGAGAGACACTTCCGCGTGATCCTAAAAGGACTACATGCACTCACAACACCCGAAGAAATAAAAAATGGGCTTCTGGAAGCTGACCACCATGCAGTAAATGTTTGTAATGTTAGACAGAGGGGCACTAAAAAGCCTCTACCTATGTTTTTTGTTGACCTTGCTACCAAGGAGAATAACAAGGATATTTATGATGTAACGAGATTCTTAAACACTGTTGTTACCGTGGAGCCTCCCAGATCCAGGAGGGAGATCCCACAATGCACACGATGCCAGCGCTACAATCACACTAAAACCTTCTGCACTCGTGCTCCACGATGTGTTAAATGTTTGGGCGATCACCACACCACCCAATGCACAAGAAAGGAAAAGGATAATGCTGTTAGATGCGTGAACTGCAATGAAAATCACCCTGCCAACTACAGAGGATGCTCTGTTCATGTACAGCTTCGCCGTAAGCTGTATCCTGCGCTCAGAGAGAGGACGACTAGAGAGAGAGTTCCCACGCCTCCTCCGTCTCCGAATACCAACAATGTCCCACCACAAGAATCAACATATGCAGATGCTGTACGGCAAAATGGTTGTCAATGTTCTGAGAATCACCCCACTCAGTCAACACAACCCAAGAACGACATGGATGATTTAAAGTCAGCAATGATAGGATTAATGAGCAAAATGGATACTGTTCTGACCCTATTAACCACGCTAGTCGCTAAACTTTCATAAGATGTTGGACAGCATAAAAATCTGCACCTGGAATGCCAACGGATTATGCGCACATGTACAAGAGCTGCGCGTATTTTTAACTCAATTTGATATTGATGTGATGCTAATTTCTGAAACTCATTTAACAGACAAAAGCTACGCGAGATTCCCTGGATACACAATTTATGCCACAAATCATCCGGATGGGAAGGGCCATGGTGGTTCGGCGGTCATCATTAGCAATAAAATTCAGCATTACGAGGGTGAAAATTACAGAGAGGATTATCTGCAGGGTACATGTGTGCACCTCAATGATCTCTCGGGCCAAACGCTTGCGGTGGCATCAGTTTACTGCCCACCGCGACACAACAACAAAAAGGAGCACTATGGGAAATTCTTTGCAACACTTGGCTCAAGATTTATTGCTGGCGGTG
The DNA here is from genome assembly GCF_024334085.1 of Lutzomyia longipalpis. NCBI lineage: Eukaryota > Metazoa > Arthropoda > Insecta > Diptera > Psychodidae > Lutzomyia > Lutzomyia longipalpis. Next base: position 17,414,049 of record NC_074710.1, on the reverse strand, counting down.
ACTACAATGCCAAAAATACAATGTGGGGCTCACGATTAACTACATGTAAGGGCAGAGAGTTGATGGTGGCAATCAATGATGGCGGTTTATCGTTTCTTAGTGGAGGGGATCCTACCTATTGGCCAACGGATAGTGCTAAAATACCAGATCTCCTGGACTTTTTTGTTACAAAGGGGATTGATGGTGGGCGCTGCAAGGTGACATCGCTTTTGGATCTGTCTTCAGATCACACACCCATTTTGCTGACTTTGCATGAGAATGTTCAAACAACACAAAAACCACCTACGCTGAGCAACAAGAAGACCGATTGGACTTTATTCAGGAATGAACTTGATAAGCTCATCTCACTGAATGTGCCTCTGAAGACGAGTGAAGATCTTGAGTTGAGTGTCGAGGAGCTCACGACGGCAATACAGCAGGCTGCATGGCGCGCAACACCGGAGGGTGGCACAATGAAGTCCAACAAGACACTTCCACACAATATCTCAAAGATGATTGCTGCCAAAAGGAAGCTGAGAAGCATCTGGAGAAGGACCAGATCTCCTGCGGATAAACATGCCTGGAATGTGGCTGCTAAGGAGCTGAAACGTGTACTCAGGGATGCAAGAGATATTTCGGTGCAGGAATATCTATCAAATCTTACCCCGACTCAGGCCACTGATTATAGCCTGTGGAAGGCGACAAAGTACTTAAAGCGCCCACAGCAACCAAATCCTCCACTTAGGGCTGGGGACGGCTCATGGTTGAGAACAGACGAACAGAAAGTGCATGCGTTTGCTGAGCATCTTCAGAAGGTATTCACCCCTTGGGACATGGGAGTGTCAGCGCTCCCCCAATCTACTGATGCCTCAATTGATTCCTCCGCAGATGATCCTCGTATAAAGTACTTTAGTCCCAAAGAAGTCCAGGCAGTGTTCAAACAGATCAATCCAAAGAAAGCCCCGGGATATGATTTGATCACGGGTCGCATCCTCAGGGAGCTTCCTTTCAAGTGCATCAGACACATCACACACATTTTCAATGCGGTGTTGAGATTGCAGCATTTTCCGAGCTTTTGGAAGATAGCGCAGATTATGATGATCCCGAAGCCTGGGAAAAAACCGGAGGAGGTAGCATCATATAGGCCTATAAGCCTGTTGCCTGTCCTGTCCAAGGCATTTGAGAAGCTCTTTTTGGAGAGAATGAGGCCAATCATTGAGGAGAGACAGCTGATCCCCAACCATCAATTTGGTTTCCGGCGGCAGCATTCTACGGTGGAGCAAATTCATCGAGTTGTGGACACCATCAGTGAGGATCTGGAGAGGATGAGGTATTGTTCGGCCGCCTTTCTGGATGTTAGTGCTGCATTCGACAAAGTGTGGCACGAGGGGTTGCTACACAAGATCGAGAAACAACTACCTGGCCAGCATTGTGAGGTTTTGAAGTCTTATCTTCTGGGACGACATTTCTTTGTGAAGCAGAAAGAGGCGCTCACTGGATTGGTGGAGATTCATTCGGGGGTACCACAGGGAAGTGTCCTGGGCCCCGTTTTGTATTCCATATTCACTGCAGACATCCCAACTACACCTCAAACAAAAATCGCAACTTATGCTGATGACACTGTACTGCTGGCATCACATGAGGACCCCGTGTTAGCTTCTCGTATGCTCCAAGAGGGATTAAATCGTCTGCAGGAATGGTTTACCAAGTGGAGAATTAGGACAAATGAATCCAAATCAGTGCACGTCACATATACCCTCAAAAAGTACACCTGCCCTCCAGTTAAGTTAAATGATGTGCAATTGCCTGTTGCGGAATGTGCCAAATACCTCGGTATGCACATGGACCGGAGACTCACCTGGAAGACACACATTTGGAAGAAAAGGATGCAGCTCAGTGAGAAAATGAGGAAGATGTATTGGTTGGTCGGGAAGAGATCACAATTGTCACTCGATAGCAAATTGCTGCTTTATAAGGCTATGCTGAAACCCGTGTGGATGTACGGGATAGAATTGTGGGGGAGTGCATCAAATTCAAATGTGGAGATTCTGCAGAGATTTGAGAACAAGTACCTCAGAACAATCACCGGAGCGCCGTGGTTTGTCTCAAATTACGCTATTAGAGGAGGTGTAGATATGCTGACGGTCCAGGAGGAAATTCAAGACAGACTGCCCAAATATAAAGAGAGAATCTCCAATCACACAAATCCACTTGCAAAGAAACTCCTAAAGGAACGTTATAAAAGACGCCTTAAAAGATCTCGCGTAGTCAATTTAGATGTTATTTAGATGTCTTGTAGCCTTTTGTCCTAATATCTTTTGTTACACTTTTTATGTGATAAAATGATAACTCCAATATAGGGTGCTACCACTGGGTAGTATCTCTCCGAAGACATTTTCATATATGACAAAATATTTCACTTATTGTTATTAATATTGTAAAACAGATTGTGAAATTAAATGGAGTTAAAAAAAAAAAAAAAAAAAAAAAAAAAATATTCGGTTAAGAACAGAAAATATTTTTTTGGACTTTAAAAAGCTAAATAAACTCCTTCAATAGTAATTATTTTATTACGCTCTGAAGAACTTTGAAAATTAATTAAAGCTCGATTAAGACTTTAAAATTTCCAAAAGTTAGTAGATAAATTTAAAAAGGATTTTATTTGGACCCAAAAGAAACTTAATTTTAATCCTTCAATTTAGCTTGAAATTCTGAAAATTAAAATTAAATTCCTTAATTTCTAAGGTCTGCTAAATCTTATTTAGACCTTAGAAAATTCTGTATATAAGATCAGAAATTTTTGTAGGACCTCAATAGGTTTTTGTGATTCCTAACATTCCCCTTAAGATCCTTTAGATTTTAATGTTTTTTTAGACAAGCTCTAAAATTTAAGATTCATAATGAAAAAAAATGTTTTTAGGCCCTTTAACAAAATACAGACTATATTAGAACACTTAAATATTTTAAGAGCCTAAAAGTCTTTTCAATCCGTTGAAAAATTATTAATTCTTTTAAAATAAAAACATGGATTATAATAAACTTCTGAAAAACTTTAATTCAGATCATGAAAGCGATGAAATTAAAATTCAGAATCAAAAAAATATTAATTAATTATTTTCAATCATTAATTAATAGGTATAGGTAATAATAATAATAATTAATCTTTTTATTGATTTAGTTGATTGAGTCATTAGATGTTCAATCTTGATTGTCACAAAAAGATGAATTAATCGATTGATCGATAATTGATGAATCAATTTAGCCAGTTAAACGATCAATTGATCAACTATTGATCAATCTCAGGTCAATTCTGATTGATCAATAATTGATTATCTTTACGGTCCTACATTGACTCAATACTGTCCAATTATTGATCAAGGATTGATCAACTGTTCATAAACTATTGTTTCTTCAATTTTTCTTATCAATCAGTAAGTCAATTTATGCACAATTATTGATAAAACATTTTTGACAATCAATATTAAGTCAATTGACCAATTTTTGTTTAATTGTTTTTTAAATCAATTATTCGGTTGTTTTATGCTCAATTATTGATCATTCAATATTAAGTCAATTTAAACTCATTAAATATTAACCATTTATTGGCCAACAATTGAACAAATATTGTTCTTCAAATCTTTATCAATCAGTAGGTCAATTTAAGCTCAATTATTGATAAAACATTTTTGACAATCAATATTGAGTCAATTTTAACTCAATCAATATTTACCAACTATCGTTCAATTTTTTTTTATGAATCAGTAGGTCAATTTATGCTCAATTATTGATCAATCAATATAAAGTCAATTTAAACTCAATCAATATTGACCATTGATTGACCAAATATTCTTCAATTTTTTATCAATTGGTCAATTTATGCTTCATTATTAATCAAATATTGTTGACAATCAATATTGAGTCAATTTTTGTAACTCAATCAATATTGACCAACTATTGTTCAATTTTTTTTATAAATTACTCGGCCTTTTTATGCTCAATTATTTATCAATCAATATTAATCCAATTTAAACTGAATCAATATTGACCAAATATTGTTTAATTTTTTATCAATTGGTCAATTTGTGCACAATTATTAATCAATTATTGTTGACAATCAATATTGAGTCAATTTTAACTCAATTGATATTGACCAAATATTGCTCTTCACAATTTTTATCAATTTATGCTCAATCATCGATCAATTATGCAATTTTAACACCTAAAATAATCTTTAGAAGCTGAAATTTCAAAATAAAACAAAATAAATGCAAATTATCTCTCTCACCTGGCTTCTGCAGAAGTGGAATTGCCTTTGTGTGTCCCATCAGCCATTCCTGCTCTACTGAGGAGAGCCTGCGTGAGTTTCGTAATGGAATCATCCCCTTTCGATTCACCCCCGAATGCCCCGTAGTCGAGTGGCGTCATCCCAAATTTGGCCGAAGCAAACTCCATGACGTGCCGCCTCCTTGTCAGACGCGCCACAATCTCTTCCTTGACCTTCTTCAGGTGCAACATATTATTCCATTCCATCTCCTTGGCACGTATCATGTCGCTCAGTGTTTGTATTTCCACAATAAGTTGCTCCACGTGGCGCTGAATGCCGCCCACGCTCTCATTTGCCGTCCCCTCAATGTAATCCGTGAGCATTTTGTCATGCGATGCAAAATTCATCTCCAACTCCAAGCAAAGCTTCTTTGTTGGATCATCGAGATGTGTTTGTGTTGCTGCTGCTGCTGCTGCATTACTTGGTAACTTCCCATCGCGCTTCTGCTTCCCTTTGTCAGGTGCTTCGTTCCCTTTGGCCACCGGATGATCTCCCTGCTGCTGCTGCTGCTGTTGGTGATGGGATGACGGGGAGATTGCTCCCCTCTTTGTGGTCATCACGTCATCATTGCTACTGCCACCCTTCTTCCCATTCTTCCTATCACAGAACACTTTCTCCGTCCCCCCATCGCGCTTCTTTGTCACAACAATCTCCACATCGTCATCCTCATCATCCATTCGGGAGCGTTTTGCCTGATTCTCCATCACTTCGAAATCCTCCTCTTCCTCCTCCTCATCCTCTTCCTCATCCTCATCCACTTCCTCCTCATCTGCATCATCTCCTTCCTCACCCCCATTTGCACCCTTCACCTTCTTCCCAACGCCCCCACCGTCACTCCCACCACTCCCCGTGAACATCTCATAGCCAAATGACGCCATTGAGCCCTCCTTGAGCACATCAGCAGCATCCTTTTGTCGCTCAAAGGCATTCCTCTCACGTCCAAGTTGATATTTATTCTTGTTTAGCCTAAAGAACGTAAAAATTTGTTTTTTTCTTTCTTTCTTTCTCAATCGGCAGTGACACAGAAACACCCAACGCGAGAAGCAGGAAAGGCGGGAGGGAGTGGAGGGAGAGAAAAAAAAAGCGCAAAGTCTCTACTTGCAATTGTTTAAACTCTTGCAACCTTGAGGTATTACCTCTTCTCGCGCGAGTACGCGATATTGTTTTTTTTTCTTCACTCAATTCTCTCTTCTTTTGAGTTATTTAAAAGATTTTTTTTTTTGAAATAATATTTTATCGTTGTTGCATTCATATGTGCACGTTTATTTGAAATTGCAATGTTGTGTGCTCAAATTGAAGGCTAATTTGCACTAAAGTATTAGTATATAGGTATGTGCCTATGCTCATTTACTTATTGTAGTCACATTGGACCCTAAGAAAGATTTAAGGGCAGTCTTTTGCTTTAAAGAAAAAAAAAAGCTTTCAAAAACTTTTAGAATTTCCTTTTTAATTATTTCAGAAAGTGAGATAATGGAGAAAATTTTTTTAAATTTCTTACTATAAAATAAAATATTTATAGTAATCTAGACACATACCATAAAATCCTTTAGCTCTTAAGAGAAGTTGAAAGAAGTTATAAGAAGCTGAATTCTTAAAAAAATACGATTTTTTTAAAGTAATATTTAAAACTGTTTTTTTTATGTGAAAGCATTAAGAAGATGTTTTTTTAAACTTTTATAGCACATTAAAGTGTCTCGGCTATACTACTCTACAATTTTAAGCAATGTGTAATACAAGAATAACTAATAATTCTAAGTAATTAAGATTCAACAGCTTTCTTCTAACTTTGCAGATCAAACCTATTGAATCTTATAATAAAGTTTTAAGAAGCATCATTGAAACATTATGTTTCAGTACTAATTGGAAGTTACATACTATTGAAAGTTGAAACATCAACAAAGTCTCATTGATGCTCTTCAAAGACTCCGAGTAAAACAATCTTAACTCAACTTTTTTGTTGAAACGGTATGTTTTTTTTTTAATTTTCTGTCTAATTAATGTTTTTAGGATTTGATTAATTCCTACAAATTGTTCTCATAATTTCAAAAACAGAAAAAAAAATGAAATAAATAATTTCATTTTGATTAGATTAAATTAGGACGATTCCATTAATGCAGCATTTTATACTTAAGCTAGTTATTATTGGAGATATCGACATGCCTTTAATTTTGACAAAAAAAATCAGCCGCATTGTTTTTTTTTTCTTTGATTTATTTTCAAAGCTTAAACTTCTTTAAAAAAAATTATAACCGAATTTTTTAACGATTTATCCAGGACACAAACCAAGAGAAAAGGATCTTTTTTAATATTATTTACTCTATATGTACTTGTTTAAGAATTATTTTCAAGTGAGTTTATTGTCCTCAAAAATGTTCATTTAATGAATTTAAAAAAAATGTCATTGAAGAAATAAATAAAAAAAAATAATAAAAATCTCTTTTTGTGAATGTTTAGCCAGGACACTGACAATTTTAGACACAGAGTGAAGTTCACTAGTCAGACAGATTTAATTTTGCTTAAAAAGACTTAAGTTTTCTTAGGATTTTTTAACTTTACTCAAAGTCTTTAAAGTTCTTAAAAGATTTCTTAAAATTCATAAGTTTTTTTTAAAAATGTCTTTATAAATTTTCTTAAGTTTCCTAAAGAAAAAAACTAAAAGATTTCTTTGGAAAAATTAAGATCTTTAAGTTTTCTTAAGTGAAACTTAAATTTTTTAGAGTAAATCGAGCAAAATGTATTTTTTGATGATTTTTTTTTCAAATTGCAATGCCTTAAAACAATCAGAAAAAAATCATCAAAAAATACGCTGACCCAAAGGCTCGATTATCCCCAAGGTCTAACAGATTCAGGAAGGACAAAGAACTGAAAATTTTAGAGTTGGAATTTTTTGTTAAAAATGTCTTATTTGGGCCCAAAGAAACCCATAAAAATTATTTTTAGTTCAATCAGCTCGCTAGATTGATCGCGGACCTTAAAGGGTTAAATCTGTCTTTCTTAAGTCTGAATTTCACCCACAATCTTTATAATCTTTTTTGAATTTTTTGAATAAATATTTTTAAAAAAATATCTCAAAGTTTTTAATTATTTTATTTTATTTTATTCAATTTCTGGTTATAATTCTAAAATATTTCGTTTATCATATTCAGCTGTAAAATGTTGTTTAGTCGAGACACACACTCAAACAGATTTGCAAAATCTTTATTTTCTCTTTAAACCACAAGAAAATATTCTTTTTTATCCAAAAAAAAAAACAATATTTTTGAGGAATTTTCCGCGCATAAAGAAGGCAAAAGAATGCATTCCTTGGAATTTTCTTGAATTCCATGAGACTTTACGCAGACGCAAAATGTAACCTTTGCACCCCATGTGGACACACAAGAGAGCTGTATGAGGTTCAATGCACTCACCATTTAATGCTGCGCTTTTTGAGAATTGTCGCTGAACTCTTCCAGCTGCGAATCCTCATCATTTTCACGGGTTGCACGTCCACCAATTTTCGCTTTGGCATCATCACTTCGCGTCCATTATTTTGCTTCTGCTGCTGCATCTCCACATCCGGACGCTCCTCCTTCTGACGGGGAACTTTGACTTCTTCTTCCTCCTCCTGCTCTGCTTCCGCTTCTTCCTTTGCATTGGGAGCACCTTCATCACTACTCTTTGGCACATCCCCATTTTCACTTTCACCACCAGCTGATGTTGCTGCTGCTGCTGCTTCTGCTGTTCCTCCATTGTTTGGCCTCACGTCGTCATCCTGCTGAACTTTTGACTGAACCTCCTCCTCCTCCTGCGGCGGCGGAGCTTTAACGTCGTCGTCTGGCACAGCCGGTGACGCCTCTGCACCATTTTCCGGTGAAGTAGTGCACTGTTGGGGTTCACTGGCCTCCACCTCCTCGACTTCCGCGCCTTTTGGACTCCCCGCCGCACTTCCCGTCTGCGTCTGCTCCGGATTTATCGCCGCCGCAGCCGCCACATCAGGCGTCACGTCCTCCGTGACCTTTTCCCGCTTCTCCAGCTCCTTCGCAGCAGCCTCCGCCACCGGTGGGGCATCAGCCACCGTGGCTATGTCAATGAGCGGAAGTTTCTCCACTGTTGCATCCATTTTCTTCTCGCGACGTGCCTCCCTCGGAGATGCACCAACTTTCCACCTCAATGCATTCACTCAACTTCCCACACACGCGCCCCCTCCGTGGCTGCACTGTTAGCCCCCGTGCGGATGTACCGACACCACCACACGAGCCCCCGCACACCGTACACGAGCCCCAAAGTCCGGAAGTCCCGCCTTTATGTCTATTTTCACGGAAAATTCACTTTAAAAAAAATCCAGCTAATGGGGACTCATAACACACGGTGACACCATAAATGCACAATTTTCACAGCTTCCGAGCCCTTTTTTCGGCGTCTGTGGGCATTTATTGCTTCCTGGGGGCACCAAGGGGGTGTTTAGTGGGGAACTTTTGCGGGGAATTGCATTTTTTGCACACAAAAACAGCGACACAAAAATAAAAATTTACACTACACAAAAATCACCACCATTCCACTCTTGAAGAGAAATTCACCACAAAGCGATGTCAAGGGGCTATTCACTAATTTTTCTTCTGTTTGTTTTTGAGAATCACATCTTTGTGATTCATTTTCTTTATTTTGTTTGAATTTTAACGAACTTTTTTTTTGTTTTTCCAAAAATGCGATTTTCTTGTTTTTCTCCCAAAGATTTGGGCACAAAACACATTTTTGAGGTTGCTGTGACACTTACGGGTGCTCCGAGGTCCCCGGAGAGCTCCTCCGTGTGGAATTTGGGGCCCGCGGAAATTTTGACGGTTGAAATTAAAAATTCGTAATTTTGACGGTTGGGGATTTTACACGCACTTTTTTTCCCGGAAATGGATTTTTGTGACTTTTGGAATTTTTTGATGCCAAAAATTCAAAAGTGTTTTCCTGGTCACAAAAAACACAATTTCCCCGGAAAATTCGGCAGAAAACGCGAGGAAATTGCGAAAAACTGAAAGTGTGAGGGAGACGGATAGCGGTGAAATGAATCCATTTCATTTTCTCTCCAACAAAATGTACCAAAAATGGCGCCAAATTCAAAAAGTAGCCAAAAAAGCATGAATTTTATATGGGGGCGCTACGAAGGGGGGCTCTGTGGGGCTAATTAATGTCGTTGGAAAAACCGCCTGGTATGAGTAGTCTCTGTACCAAATTTCATTGCGATCGGACCTACCGTGTGGAAATGCATAGAGCTGAACAGACACGAGAGGGAAAATGAAATTAATTTTTGATTTTTTTAAAGTTCTACTACCCCCTTTGTACGCCCCTGGACAGAAAGAAATCTCAACGAATAAAGAAAAAATAAGAACAAGATTGAAAAATTCTTCTTTATTTGAAAATTCAAGAAAAAACACTCCAATAAATTATTTCTTTTCATTTTTTAGGTGGAAATTCCCATTTCCGGAACTTCCTTTGCATCCTTCTCTACTTAACATTCACATCTCGGAGAGTTTGGGCACAGATGAGGCCTTTTCCGGGTACTTGGAGTGGGACATTGCGGAAACAAGCGACTAGGTCGGCATTTGTCCGAAGATCCGGAGCACAGGTCTCGAAGATTTTCTTCTTGGGATTCAGCTGGGCATCGGGGGCACGTTCAAAGCCCTCACAGTGAACGAGATCTCCCGGAAGGGCCCCTTCGGGTGGTGCGAGAATTTCCACTTTATCCGGTGAGGAGGCACACATGACCATTGCTTCGGAGGTGACTCCACGCATCTTGGCGGGCTTGAGATTGCACAACACCACCACCATGCGATTCTGCATCTCCTCCAGTGGGATGAATTTCACCAGCCCGGAGACAACAGTGCGTGGCTGTGGTTCACCACAGTCAATCTTCTCCACGTAGAGACTGTCGGCGTCGGGATGACGGGAAACTTCTATGATTCTCCCCACACGGAAGTCCAGGCGTCCAACATCAATTGGAGCTTCCGGAGCTGCAGCAGGTTTCTCCTGTTTCTCCTTTTTGGGCTTCTTCTCCACCGGTGGCTTCTGCTCTTCACTTTCAGGCACCTTCTGGGGCTTCTGTGGCACTTCTGCTTTGATGGGAGCCTTCTGCCCAGGCACTGGAATCTGTGGACGTCCACTGGCACACTCTAGATGAATTAGCTTCGCCTTGACCTTCTCAACATCCTCCCGGAGGCGTGCATTCTCCTCCCGGAGTTCCTTCTTTCTCTGCTCAATCTTCATCTGTCGCACAGCAGCGATCTTCCGGGAAAGAAAGTGAGGTTATGTACAATTGAGAATACCAGAAAAGTGCAGAAAAATGCCAAGAATTCACTCACCTCAGTCTTTAGGGATGTAATCAAACCCTCTGCCAGCTCATTGTTGGCCAAACAACGCTCCAAAGCACTCATTGTGTGTGAAAATCCAGGAAAAATACGGAAAAATCTCGTGGAAAACATTCACAGCTGTGCGGTGGCAAAGTGACTTTTGACCAACTTCACTCTGATTGGATTCAAATTGGAAAGGCGTTGGAAAAAGTTTTTTTTACATGAGAAAAATATTTTCTTGAATCTTTTGTTTTGGACAATTTTCCTCTTGAGCCTGGAAAATTGAAGAAAAATTGGATGGAAAAACCAAACCGCCGGATGCGGGGGAGTTTGTGAGATAGAGGGCGCGCACGGCTAAAAATAACAAGAAAACTTCAGCGCCACCTGGTGGGGTGTTCTTCCGTCAGCTGACTTCACACCATCACGTGAAAATTCTTCGATTTTTCTCCCTGAATTTATTTTGCAAGAAAAAATTTGCAAAATCCTCCGTGAAAGTCACGCTGTTGGGGCCCTCGTGAGTGTCTGTGCTGCCTGTGGGAGACGCAATTTGTGCAAAAAGTACAGGAAGTTGGTGAATTTGTCAGATTTCCGGAGGATTTGGAAGGAGGAGGAGGAAAATCGATAGAGATGCAGTACATTCTGGGAAGGACCTTTGTGGGGGCGCTCGTGGGTGTCTCCACAGTGCTAATCATGTACCATCTACTCACGGGAAAGGGTGAGCGCGTGAGTGTTGGGTGGTTCCTTGAGGAGACATCCCCATTCATGTGGGCCAGCATTGGGATTGCCCTGGCTGTTGCCTTGTCCGTCGTGGGAGCTGCTCTGGGTATTCACACCACGGGGGTGTCCATTGTGGGCGGAGGCGTCAAGGCACCGCGTATTAAGACGAAGAACTTGATCTCGGTCATTTTCTGCGAAGCTGTTGCCATCTACGGACTCATCACGGCCATCGTACTCTCCGGATTGCTTGAGAACTTCTCCATGACGGCTGCCATGCAGAGCGAGAGCATTCACAGCAACAACTGGATGGCGGGGCATGTGATGTTTGGCGCTGGACTCGCCGTGGGGCTCGTGAATCTCTTCTGCGGCATTGCTGTGGGTGTCGTGGGGAGTGGAGCTGCCCTTGCAGATGCCGCCAATAGCGCCCTCTTCGTGAAAATCCTCATTGTTGAGATCTTCGGCTCAGCCATTGGGCTTTTTGGGCTCATTGTGGGCATCTACATGACCTCCAAGGTGCGCATGGGAGACAAAATCATGTAAGAAGGATGTTCCGGACGGCCAGGAGAGTATTCTAGTTTATTTGGGCACCCCCAGAGGGCTACAAGGTCACACCCTGTGTATAAGGGGGCGTTCGCTTTCAATTTATCGTATCGATGTTCCCATTTTATCTGTAAATAAAATGCAGTTTAAATAAAAAATATTCCAAATCTAGTTGGTAGATAAAGTACATTTTGTTTCCATCTGTCAAAAATTTTCCACGAAAGAAAACAAAAAATTTTCCGACAGTGTTACAAATATTTATTTTCTTTTGGTGTTTTTTATGTGAAAATAGGAAAATTTCAGAGAAGAATAAATAACATTATATATTTTTTGTTTGAGGAGGCGCTCAGTTCTTCAGCAGTTCCTCCTCAGAGGGCCAGGACAGGAGCTCTGTTGGTCCTACTCCTGCCATGTTAGGAGGACAACACACAGTGTGACATCGATTTATACGCATGAAAAGTGAAACAGCGAAGCATTTACGGGGGCACACACGCGGGCCCCATCGCTTAGAGGACAACACATGAGCTCTTCTCCCGGAATGGGTTGACCTTCTGACTGCTGAAGCCCACAAGGAGGCAATCCTCCTGCTCGTGCTCCGACACGTACTTGACGATGTCCACGCACGCCTGGGACACCATAATACGCTGCATGGAGGCCTCACGGCGCAGCTGGTCCACAATGGCTCGCTGTTGCTGGAGATTCGAAGCCATTATATCCATAACCGCAGTCTCCGACAGGCCTATCTTGATGGCTGTTTCCTTAACGCACACGCACACGAAAGCCCACAAACGCCTGCAGGTAATTTCTCTCTTTGCTTCTTCTTTCCTTCGTGCACACGCCGCTCACGCACGCCCAGCGGGATGTTTTTTTTGCAAAGAAAACAATTTTTTCGCAGTGCGAATGAGTAATTTTTCACGCAATGGCGGATGACAGACACAATGGCGGACTATCCCATGACGAAAGCCTCGTGTGTGGAGTTTCCGCGGAGAAAACTCGTATGATTCTCCACATTTAATATTCCACGTTGAATTACAATGAAGGAATGAATTAAAAAGAATTAAAATTAGTTTTTTTTTATTATATTTTTAACCCTTTCATGCTTCTTATATTTTTTTTTCAATGTAAATTATTCTATCATATTTTAAAAGTAAAAAACAGAAATTTCGAAAAACGAAAAAAGAACAAATAACGAACGCAAATTGATAAAAAAAGATTTTCCTAATTTCTCTATGAAAGAAAATTGTAAAAAACGGAGAAATCCAAAGGAAAATGCAAAGAAAAGTCCACAAAAAGTATGCAAAATAAATTGAAAAAATACATCTAACTGAAAAAAGTTAAAGAAAATGATTGTAAGAGCAGTAAAACCAGTAAAAACTTACTAAAGAGCGCAAAATATTAACCCTTTCGCGTCAATTAAGTTGTACCTTTGCCCCTTTAATGTTAAATATTATATTTTCTTAAATCCTAATTAAAATTAAAGTTAAAAATTTGTTAATTTTTCAAAGAAAATGCCAACAAAGATGTAGTCAGAAATGTTCTTTAGAATAAAAAGAATTTTTAAATGTTTATATTTTTCAATCAGACGAGAAAGGGTTAAAAATTATGAAAAATCATAAAGAAAGCGAAAAAAATAGGGAAAATGAGTGATTAAACTTGAGAAAAATTTACAGAATTGTGAGATCAAAAGAAATGAAAGAAATAATAAATGAAAACACTCAAAAAACATCCAGGCAAATGAGAAATAAAAGAAAAATCACGCAAAATTTTAATCTTTGACCGTGAATTGGCTCTCAAAAATGCTGATGGGATTTTTTGGGTGAAATTGAGGTGCAAATTCGTTAATGATTTTGCGCTAAAATTTTACGAGTCATTGTCTGGGGAGTATTACCGGGTGTTGTGTGGAGCTTTGTTCATCACACGCCGTAAAAAAAAGTTCGCCCAGACCCCATTGATGGGGCTATCTGAATTAGAGAGAGAATGCGAGAGAAGCGAAGGAAGAAAAAAAAAATCAGTTGAAGAGCAAATAATTTTAGAGGGGGATATTTTCTAACAAAAAGGTACAAAAAACCACCTGTTATGTGATTAATAATGAATTATTTGCGCGCCTTTTTAGTACCCAATTTTTTTGGGTTCCCACCATCAATTGCTTCCATTTTAATCAGATGGATGGGTGGGGTGTGGGTGGTGGGTGATGTGATAAGAAAAAATTACCGTGTTTGCCCTAATCTCCAAAGAAAGAAAACTAGGAAATCAGATAAGAATGTATATATCAAATACTTCTATCGAGGAGAATTGAAAAAAAAGTCAATCATAACGCGTCCAGTTATAAGAGTTGGTGTCCCACAACGTGTAGAGGTTAATTTATGCGTTATAATACGATTTGTAAGCATTATCAGTAGGCAAAGTTGATTTTTTTTTGTGAAATTCAGTAATTTGATGCATAAAAATGGTCATATCTCAAGTTCTATAACACCTACAGACATTTCTTGACTAGTTATGGAAAGGTCTTAAAATAAGCTAGAATATGGGATAAATTTTGATAGTTTTCAAGGTCATATCCAGAACACAAAATGGCGGCTTTTTGTTTTACCAAAACAGTATTTCGCATTTTTTGTCCTGAAGGAATGGTTCTAGAGAATTTTATTGTTCTAGAAAGTTGTAGAGAATCGCAGAACCTTTAATTTGATACCAAGATGAGCAAAATCGGTCAAGCAGTTCAGGAGATATGGCTCTTACAACTTTTTAAATTCATGATTTTTTTAAATTGCCATATCTTCTAAACGGCGACATAGAATTTCTTCATTTTCGGACTGAAGAAAGATATTGAGTCCGGCTACAACATATCAAAATTTAAAGGAAATCTATAACAGATGTTCGGAGATATTGCCCCTTAAAGTTAGGCAATTTTTGTTTTTGATTTTAGTGCCTCTTGCGGATGTTTTTGAAACTTGAAATGTTCTAAAGAGTTGTAGGGCTTCTCAATACCTTTCATTTGATACCAAGATGGTCAAAATCGGTCAAGCCGTTCTCGAGTTATATCGAAAAAACACTTTTTGCTTTAGGCCGCCATATTTGCTAAACCGCTTGACCGATTGTCAAGTATGAATTGTTGATGAAAACATCTCACTGAGCTCTACAACATAATAAAATTTCAGACCTCTAGCTATAAGGGAAGTGGTTGACGGTATTTCAAAATGGCGGACGGCGGCCATCTTGGATTTTGAAAATGCGAAAAAATGAAATTTTACACCCACATTTCTATAGAAAACTTCAAACCGAAAGTCTCTATCTGTTACTGTTCTCGAGTTATAAGGCAAAGTTTGGACCACCGGAAGGCCGGCAGGCCGGCCGGCAGGCCGGCCGGATCAAAAATTTTCCACCACAATTTTTGGAATGTGGGTTGTCTGAAACGTGCTCATACTAAGTTTGAGCCCGATCTTAGGTGGTCGGAAAATCCGACGATTACAATACTTGGTGTTGGCCACGAAGTGGAACACCAACTAATTGTTCAAAAATAGCGATAAAATAAGTTTGTTTGTTATGTGAGCTGGTATACACCATAATATGGAGTAATCTGTATGCGTTGGAAATTAATTTATATTAATTTGTATTAGAGAAGGAATTAGAGAGAAGGTTGTTTAGATGTCCTAACACACATCCTAGAAATTCAGGAAGTTCAGGATTTTTTTTAGAGGTCATAAAATAAATTATAAAACATTACAGTCATACCCCGCTTAATCAAGTCTTGGTTAAACTCTTCTTACGCATTAAAATTAATGGGTGAGAAGAGTTTAACCAAGACTTGATTATGCGGGGTATGACTGATAAAGAACATTAAACGTTAGAAAAAAAACGTTAAATGATATAAACGTCGAAAAACTATCATGCGGCATTTAAATGATTTAAACTATTTGTCAAACGTTAGGAAAATATGTCAAATATTAGAAAAGAATCGCCAAACGTTAAAAAGAACATCAAAGTGTTATCGAAGATATGTCAGAGCTAAAAATAATTTATTGCAAACGATAGAAGAGTTAGAAAAACAATTTAAAAAAAGACTTTTGAGGTCCTCTGGTAGTCGTTCTTCAAAGTTTACGATATTCACGATAATTTAGGAATTTGTAGATTCTTTCAAAATCTCTAAATTGTGTCAATTTTGAAATAAAATCATCAATTAAGACGTTATCAAGTAAATCCTGAAAACTCTTTTAGTATTAGAGGGCCAAATTAGCTAAACGGCTTGACCGATTGTTGAGCTATAAAAGACTAAAATTTCAAATCTACCTCGTTCAAAATGACGCAAGGCAGCCATTTTGAATTTAATTTAAAAGAAAAACGTTGAACTCTAACATTTTTTGAGCCATTTTAGGCACAAAAACGCAACATAATTTAATATTATGTTGCGTTTTATGCGTTACACCAACTTTGGGATGAAAAAAATGATCGATAAGTGTCTGATCGCACAATCGCAAAACTGTTTGTATGTGCTGCAGAGTTTTTGAGCAATAGACTTGTGAGTGAGGCCACATGTATAGAGACGGGAAAGCACCGTGCGGGGCTTTTGTCGTGAGTTGGTGGTGGTACCGCGAGATTATGGCCAGACTCGCTGCCTCATATAAAAGCCACATACGTTGGAATTCGCAAGTTCAGTTCATTGGCAGCTATTGTGCTGTAACACGCCATAAGACAATTTTTTTTATTTCTGTGATTCCCCTTTGAGAGATTTTTTTTGGCGAAAGTGAAGGAGAAAAGAAAAAAATGGTGATTAAGATGAGTGGGAGTGAGAAGATGCAGCAGCGTCGTGAACTCATTGGGAATCGCAAGGAGTTCCGAATTGAGAAGAATGATGCCCATTTGCGTATTGTTGGGAATGACAATCGCATCCTGGTGCACCACAACAATGGCTCCGTGGACATTGTTGGGAATTCCTCAACTGTTAAGGTGGCTCAGAATGCAGGAAGTATCCAGTACACGGGGAATTGTGGACGCATCAGTCTCGGTGCAGGAAGTTCAAATACCAACGTCAACTACACCGGAAGTGGTGGACGGATGAAGCTGATTGATGGCACAAATGCGCTGTGGAAGAAAAAATCCCCGAATGATAAGAAAGAGCATCGTAAGACGTCGGAGCAAGCACGTGGGAGCAGCCCCAAGATCTTCCCTGATGCCACAAATGTTCACATCAACACCAATTCCGCCAATATCGTCATCAACAATACAATAATTAGATGAATTTGCGCACAACCGCCAACGAACATGCCTCAGGAGAAAATTTAATTAATTTATTTTCTTTAATTAAATAACGTGAGACAACGTCTTCACATGATAAGACTGATTGAGTGAAGAAACAAGTGAAGTTGTAGTTAATTTTATTTATTTATTTGTTTTTTAGAAAAAGAATTGGAATGAATGTGAATAGATATATTTTATGTGATTGAGAAATAAAAGAAAAATGACAAGACCTCGAGGATTTCTTCACTTGTAGTTAGTTGTTTCGTGCACGTAGAACCTTCGCAGGTGAGAGATTCTCCTTGCCAGCGAAGAGACTCTTTGGGGTCTTTGGGGTTCCACCACGTGGTGTATTTTTCTCCTTGCGCGAATGCTTATGCGGTGTCGTTGGGGCACTCTGTGAGACAGGATTGAAGTCAATTATATCCTTGAGGACACTTATCGTCACCTCTTGATCCTTCGTTACAAATTCCAAATGAGAAATTCTCTGAAAATAAAAATAAATCAAAAGAATAATTTAGGAGAAATTTCTTGTGAATGTGAAAAGGAGTACATTGGAAGGACATTGCAGGATCTACAGACGCGCATCTATGCAAGGGGTATTCATTGAGAAAATTTCGACACATCTACTGAATAAATTAGGAATTATATGAATATTTCGCTGATTTATTCTATGTAATTATCAAAACATAATTTTAGACAGTTGTAAAGCCCAAAATCAGTGAAAATATTAATAAAATTTTAATAATTCTGATTTTTCCTGATATAAGATGTCTCTTTCTACGTATTTCTTTCATTCCTTATCACATAATTAATACATTGACAATTTTTCAATTTATTTTCACATTCTTTTGATTTTTTAAAAATTATTTTAAAAAAATTAATTTTTGACTCATTTTTTTTTATTTTAGTTTTGTTTGATTTTTCTTCTTATTCTTTTTAGAATTTTGTTCAGGCCGAACGTCATTTCGACATCCACAAAGACCTTTGATTGATTTAGCATTGATTTTAGTATTATTTTTTAATCTAATTGAGATTTTGAGTTCATAAATTAAGTAAGAAAGATTATGAAAATTATCGCTAAATTGATAATTTTTTCTTTATGACATTCACTTCGATTTCTGGGAATTCAAAGCCAAGGAGAGGTGAAGAAATATTATTTTGTTATTATTGATTTTCTTAGAAATACTATGTCTTCGATGATGCTCTCATAAATGTGACAAATACGTAATTTATATAAACAAAGCAATTGGAATCTCCTTTTTGTTGTTTTTTTTTGCAATTTTTTTTCCTTGAATTCAAAATTCTAACGTTGATGTAAAATTTCAGTCACATCAAAAAAATAAGAATGGAAGAAAAATAATTAATTACAAGCCCCCTGTTTAGCCCTTTAGTGGTGGAATGATGAATTCAAAAAATCTGTCAGTTTGACAGCCATATTGTACAGAAGGGACGCACTTGTTTGATTGCACGTCTAAAGATAGTTCAGAAACTAAGAGTAAGGACTCACCTCCTTGAGAATCATATTATCCTCCTTGTAGCACTCAAATCTCTTCTCAACCGGTTGAATGTCCTTCGGTGCAGCACTTTCCTGCATTTGCGCTTCGAGCTTCTCCACTTTTCGCGTCATCTCCTGCAGTTGTTGGCGCAATTTTCGATTTTCCTCCGCATGGTCCGTGTTCCAATCGACAAAATCCTCCAGAAGATGAATCTGTCGCACTGTCTCCGTTTGTACGGCGTCGTCTGTTTCCTTTTCCAGCTCATCAATTAGCTCCTGAATCATTTGATTGGACTCCACACCCTCGGGGGCTTCACGTGTTGGATCAGGTGTTGGATTTGGTGGTCTAGCTCCGTCTGTTTTGCTGCATCCTTCACTTTCAAATTGTTGGCATTTGAATTTGTACGTCATACTCTCGAGTTTTATGTTGCGATTCTCCTCTTCGAGATCATTCAATTTCTGATCCTTCAAATCGAGTTCAATGCGTGCCAACTCAATGCCATCGGCAAACTCCTCAAGGAGAGCCTTCATGTCCTTTATGTAGGTCTCACGGACTTCGTAGCGCTTCTTCAGATCATTGTACATCTCTGCATACCTCCCGGCACCTTCGTCAAGACGATCCTGGAAGAGTTTCCCGAGATTATCAACCACCGCCAGGGTTTCTGCTTCGGAATTCATCAATTGCTCAAAGAGTGCTTCACGACCCTTCATTTCAACTTCAAGGGCCACGGAGGATTTTGTGAGAGCCTCCAGGGCACCACGGAGCTCTTCCTTTTCATCCTCAAGACGCAAAATTTGCTCCTTGAGACGCTCAATTTCGCAATTCATTGAGGATTTCTCGAGATTCAACACCTCAACGTCTGTGTCGGATCTCTTGAGGCGTTCCATGAGAATGCTAACGGTTGAACGGGTATTCTCCAGCGTTAATTGGTAGCTGTGCTTCTCCGTGAGGAGCTTCTGATATGCCTCCTGCATCTTCTTCATCTCACCCTCGCAATCTCGTCGAGAGCGCGTGTAAATATCATCACCTGTCTTCAGATTCCGTTCCAGCTCCACAATCTGCCTGTCTTTCTCCTTCATCAACTCATTGGCATCATCCAGGAGTACCTTGAGATCCCGCTTCTCATACTCAATCTGCAGAATTTCATTCTCAGCAATCTTTTGGCATCTATCGAGCTCAGAGCGCCACATGGCTGTTTCCCGTTCAACAGCTGCCTCAATTTCCCGCTCGAGACTGCGTGTCTTCTCATCAGCATGCAGAGCAGCTAGACGAATCCTCTCCTCGGCAGTCTCATTGATCTTCTCTATATCGCGAATTTTATCCTTCTCAACTTCCGCCAGATGCTCCACGTGACACTTCAGGAGCTTCGCTCTCTCCAGTACAGCCACAGATTCGGTCTCCTTCAGCCTCAAATCCATGTGATCAAGCTCAATTTGACACTCACGCAGCTCCTGATTCACTTCGGCATTCATATCCTTCGCCAGTTCTAGCTCAACTGTGAGATCGTCAACTACCTTCTGGAGGTGCTTCATCTCCGTAAGCATCTTCTGGCGTTCCTCCTCCTGCGCTGAACGTTCACGACGCAGAGCAATCCCGTCATCAGTGAGCTGCCGAATGCGTGTTTCGCTCTGCTCTGCACACACTCTGAGGACTTCAGTCTCAACCTGCAGAAATTCCACAAATTCCTGCTTTTCTGCTCGTTCTTCCCGTATCTGCTCATTCTCAGCCTGGAGCTCCTTCACGAATCCCTCGTAGTCACGCACGAGCATTGCGCGCTCAATTTCAAATTCCATAATTTTCTGCAGAGCCCCATCAGCCACCTGTCGTAGTAGCTTTGTGGCACGATCAGCTTCCCTGGCTTCACGTCGCAGCCCATCCAGGCAGCCACGGAGTCCCACATTCTCTTCCACTGCATCGTCATATTTTGCCCTTAGAGCCCCAAAGAGCCCCTCATACTCAACGAGTTTCTCTGTTTTATGCTTCAATTCCTGCCGAATAATTTCAACGGCTTCCTTTTGCCGAATGGCTGCCGGAAGTGGGATACCTGCATCATTTCCCTTAGCGGATGTTGGGGTCTTCTTGGGTGTTGATTCGGAATTAGCGCGGAATTTCAAGCGACGTGGCAAGGAGGGCTGGAATAATGAAAAAAATATTATTCAAAATTAGTTTTTTGTACTATTGAAAAAAAAAATTAAAAAATAAATGAATAGGAATAAAGAATTAAAAAAATAAAATTTAAAAAATATAAAATAAAAATTATTTTAAAGTTTTAAGTAATATACAGAATAAAGATAAATTACTTAAAATTGCTGACAACAATATACTATATTATTCAATTTGCTGACAGAATAGATAAATTGCTGACAGAATAATTAGTGAAAAAAAAAGAATTCTATTTGCTGACAGAAAAAATGAGTGCTGATAAAATATTATAAGAAATATTTAATTTTGCCGATCTGTAGTTCTATATTCTGGTTTAAAAAGAATACTTACAATACTAACCGAATATTTTTTTTCTCATTTAAAAAAAAATGTTGATAAAAAAATAATCAATCAGCGGTTAATCTATTATGCTGGCAGATTAAATCTTCATACGTAATTTTAACATTTTTTTTTATTCGATTGTCTGCATTTCAAACATTTATTCTATCTAGAATAAATTAAAATTCTGTTTAAAGGAATATTTTGCAAACACAAAATAAATAATTCTTAACAGAATATTTTGCTGTGTAAAATAAAGTCGTTGCTGAATATGAGAAAAAACTACTATTACTGACGGAATAATTATTTTTCTGACCGAATAATTAATTAAAATTAGAATGTTTAACTTTTTTTAACGGATAATCCATTCTCTTTGTATCAAGAATTTCCCATTTTGAAGCCTTTTCAGCACTTTTTCCTATTATAGTATTAAAATATAATGAGAAAAAAAATTATCTTACCGTTCTGAATAGTCTGTAGGCTGTGGACTTTGAACTCTTTGACTCGCTCTTTACAGCATCGAGATCCGAAGCACTTCCTGTCTTTTGGGATTTTTTATCCTTCTTACTTGACGAACTCTTCCCGCCAAAAGGTGAGCTGAACACTGCAAAGACATTGAGCGAAGATTCTTCTTTAAAAAAAAAAGAACTCTGTTTTTAAAGAATTGAATTTTAATTCTTTTTCTTTAAAGGTTGACAAAAAAATCTCCCTCTCTAAAGAAGCTCATTAAAGCAATCCCTGCTGCAATAAACCTTCCCAGAACTCGCTGATCCTTCGCGGCATTTCACACACAGAGAGGGTCTCTTCTAACACGTTTTCTTTTCACCTCTCACTGAAGACATTCAATTTAACTATTTTTTTTCCCTGTGAGCTAAAGGTGTGCTCTGTGTTGGAGGGAGAAGGGAATATTGTGTGTCTATCTCATCACTCTTCCTGTACAATCATTTTGTGACCCTCATCCGTTGAATTGCGCGGTAATTTCAGGCGTTGGGCTCAATTTTTATGATCATCACTTTATTTTAATTTTTTCTTCTACTTTTTGTTAATTAAAATTTTAATTGGGTGATTTACCTGCAATATCGTTGAATCTCTTCAATTTTGCTTTTGGAAAAGACATTGTTCTTCCGGTAATTTGTTCCTTTTTTTGAAACAATTGTTGTTAAGATGATGAAATAAAATTTAATTCCTTTTCCTTTCTGAATTGCTTTATTCTTTAAAGGAAAAAACGTTAACACTTAAAGCACATTAAACATCTTTTTTTTTCCTTCTTTTTTTTTTTAGTGAGTAACAAACACTTAAAACTTTCTTTTTAGTAAAAATATGTAACTAAATTTAAATCTCTCCGCGTGAGCACAAAAACGACCAACATCAACCAACTAATGAGAGGAAACTGAGGATTTGGAATTAAAGGTCGCAACTTGAGGGTAAATTCCATCCCTTTTTCGCTACCAATTTTTTTCCTACCTCTTCTCCCTCTCATTGCTGAGTATGTTGGTAAAGGTGGTAAAAGAGGCAGGAGGAGGAGAATTGTTCCACAATAGAAGACACGACGACCGTTAGGAATAAAAAGTTTTTGGTCGCTCATGTAGGTACTTCCTCTGGAACTCGATTTTGTGCGACGATTTTCTTCACATCTGCCGTGGCGTCTCAACTGAACGACGACCCCTCCTTATAGACGCGCCATAAGAAAGCAGAAAAGGGAATTCCTTCGCTTTGAAATGATCCCTTCATTTTTATTTTATCTGAAGCTTCTGTGCAAGAAAGGGGAAGAAGCAGAAAGAGAGACCCTCGCCTGGGATTTTGCCTTCAAGTTAAACAATTCATGTTTGAATGTATGACGAAAGGAATGCAATGGAGGACAAGAAGAATCAGCTGATTTACCTTCCCTTTCATCCGAGAATTTACTTTTTGAGAGATCCTCAAAAGCAACAGTAGAAGATAAGAAAATAGAGTCAGTTAAAAAATTGTTTTCTTATAAGAAAATTATTGAGTATTGATTGTAGCGCCTCTTGTGGTTATTTCTCAAAGTTAAAATGTCCTGGAATTTTAAAGATTTTCTGAGAATATTAATTTATAAGATAGATTTCATCACAGTCAGAAAGAGTTTTTAGTTTTTATTGAAAAGAAACTAAGAGCTATTTTATCCCTTTTCTATTGTACAGTTTATTTTTGGAGGAGTAGAAGGAAAACAAAAGAAAAGTCAATCATAACGCGTCCAGTTATAAGAGTTGGTGTCCCACAACGTGTAGAAGTTAGTTTATGCGTTATAATACTATTTGTGAGCAGTATTAGTAGGCAAAGGTCATTTTTTTTGTGAACTTCAGTAATTTTATGCAAAAAATCGTTATATCTCTGGTTCTATAACACCTACAGACATTTCTTGACTAGTTATGGAAAGGTCTTAAAATAAGCTAGAATATGGGATAAATTTTGATACTTTTCAAGGTCATATCCAGAACACAAAATGGCGGCTTTTTGTTTTACCAAAACAGTATTTCGCATTTTTTGTCCTGAAGGAATGGTTCTAGAGAATTTTATTGTTCTAGAAAGTTGTAGAGAATCGCAAAACCTTTAATTTGATACCAAGATGAGCAAAATCGGTCAAGCAGTTCAGGAGATATGGCTCTTACAACTTTTTAAATTCATGATTTTTTTAAATGGCCATATCTTCTAAACGGCTACATAGAATTTCTTCATTTTCGGACTGAAGAAAGATATTGAGTCCGGCTACAACATATCAAAATTTAAAGGAAATCTATAACAGATGTTCGGAGATATTGCCCCTTAAAGTTAGACAATTTTTGTTTTTGATTTTAGTGCCTCTTGCGGATGTTTTTGAAACTTGAAATGTTCTAAAGAGTTGTAGGGCTTCTCAATACCTTTCATTTGATACCAAGATGGTCAAAATCGGTCAAGCCGTTCTCGAGTTATATCGAAAAAACACTTTTTGCTTTAGGCCGCCATATTTGCTTAACCGCTTGACCGATTGTCAAGTATGAATTGTTGATGAAAACATCTCACTGAGCTCTACAACATAATAAAATTTCAGACCTCTAGCTATAAGGGAAGTGGTTGACGGTATTTCAAAATGGCGGACGGCAGCCATCTTGGATTTTGAAAATGCGAAAAAATGAAATTTTACACCCACATTTCTATAGAAAACTTCAAACCGAAAGTCTCTATCTGTTACTGTTCTCGAGTTATAAGGCAAAGTTTGGACCACCGGAAGGCCGGCAGGCCGGCCGGATCAAAAATTTTCCACCACCATTTTTGGAATGTGGGTTGTCTGAAACGTGCTCATACTAAGTTTGAGCCCGATCTGAGGTGGTCGGAAAATCCGACGATTACAATACTTGGTGTTGGCCACGAAGTGGAACACCAACTAATAACTTAAAAGATTTAAAATAAATTGTAGACGTGAAAAGTTTTGAATTCTTTTTATTTAATATCACATTTTTCTAAAGAAATTAACTATTTTACGCATTTGAATAGAGAGAAGGAAAACGGTTAAAAGAGAATTTTAAAAAAGCGAGGGAAAACTTTTCCTTGTCGATCGTATGAAGGTATGAAGTTGGCTGAATATCTCATTACACTTCACTGTAATATTGCTAAA
The DNA here is from genome assembly GCF_024334085.1 of Lutzomyia longipalpis. Lineage (NCBI taxonomy): Eukaryota > Metazoa > Arthropoda > Insecta > Diptera > Psychodidae > Lutzomyia > Lutzomyia longipalpis. The sequence goes on along the minus strand of NC_074710.1, from coordinate 17,389,353 downwards.
AAAAATCGCATGAAATCACACAAAAAAAAGATACAAAATGAATATTTCCAGCAATTTTCAGTACTTTTCCCGAATTTTCTTTCATTTCTTCAAATCATTTTCTCTGTTTTTATTGATTGTAATTTTTTAATTTAACCAATTTACCATACAAAGCAAACTTTTTCTTACAGTGTACCTACATTGGCGGTTTGACTAACTTCACACCAATTTGTTTGGCGACCTGAAAAAGTGTTTTTTGAGAGTCTTTTTGAAAAGCATTTTTCTTGTATTTTTCACCTTTTCCCGCACGCAAATTGCACGTAAGTATGCAGAATGAATCCCACTGAATCATTTTCCGTGTAAATGAATGCACGTAAAATGGATTTTTGGGGTGAATTTCCGGAGCGTCATTGGGCTTCAAACTAACCTCACTTTTCGCTGCTGTATGTTGTGTCTTCAACAGGAAAAAGCGATAAAGATGCCTAAAACTAAGAAGCCAGCAAGTAGCTCAGACAGTGATTCCGGACCGGAAGATGTATGTTTTGTTTTTATTGCTAAGACGGTGAAAATTCTTAAATGTGTTGTTGCTTCCACAGAGGAATCCCGTGAGTAAGAAGCCCAAACCAACGACAACAGAGAAGAAACCATCCGGAGGCGGAGGAGACGGTCCGGAAGGGGAGTGGCACATCGAGGGGATGCGATATCTCAAGGTCAGGGAATTCCGGGGACGTCAACAGATTGACATACGTGAGTACTACGAGAAAGATGGGGAGATTTTGCCGGGGAAGAAGGGCATTGCTCTCACTCCTGCTCAATGGAAGAAAGTTCTTGGCTTTGCTGAGGAAGTTAACAAGAAACTCCACTAGGAGATTCCTGTCTCTGGACATTTTTCTTTCTCTCCAAATTCTCTCCCACCATTGCCCATTTGAATTACAACAAAGGAGGAGATTTTCTTGAAGTTTTTCCACAAGTTTCCCGAAAGGGATTCTATTGAAGTTAAACTCATTCATTGTTTTTTAATTAATCTGTAATGTTTTATAAAAAAAATGCTGAATTACTTGTTTTGGATTAAGTTATTTTTTCAAACTATTAAATGAATTTCATAAAAAGGTTAAAACAGTGGAGCTTATTCTGACAAAAATATTTTCTTTTCTATCTATTTCGTCTTACAAGGGATTTTGTAAGATTTGGCATTCCCACAAAAATTTCTTTTTCATTCTTTTATAGTAACACATACACAAACCTCCGAAATTAGAACACGAAAACAGATGTCGCTGTTAAAATTTAAGTTTTATCAAACGAAGTGAAACCGAAGATAGACGAAGTGAAATAAGTTTATGTAAATAAAGAAAAAGAGGTTAAAATTAAGTGAATTTATCAACACAAAACAATCGATTATTCTGGAATTTTGGTAATATTTTATGTTTCCCCGCATATTGCTATTTCTTTTTTTACAAAGTAAAATAAAAGGAAGTTTTTTTCGTTTTTATTCTAGATTTCGGTGAAAAAAATTGTTATAAATTAAAATCATCTGGAGCTTCCGGGAAGGATATACCCGGACTACTCCTAGGCAGAATGAATACAGGGGCACTCGTTTCGGATTCTGACGTCTGTTTGCGGAAATTTAAATTCTTCGAGCCAAATTCAGAGCCTCCTGAAATAAAGTTCTTTTTCATACTCTAACAATTTGATTTTAATTGTTTGGTAAATGTCCTTTAATGCATGTGAAGATACGGCATATGCCTCATATTCATCCACTAAATCCAATAAATCATCAATTGGCAGTGAAACGGAATATATAAATGAAACGGAAATATCTCTAGAAAGTAATTACGTTTATTGCCGTAAATGACGAAAAATGGTCAATTTTTTTCCACATAATTCACTTTTTTTTTGTGTTAAAAAAAAACCTAAAACAATTCTAAACACTCAGATTCACGTAGAATAATCGTCAAAGTAGTCGATTGCTGCCAACAATGACGATAAATCATGTTTCTATAGACACAAAACCCGCAAAAAGATTGAAAAAGCACCTCGGCAGGTCCTTATAAAACATATGATTTTGTAAGATTTTCTTACAAGTTATAAGAAAAAATTCGGCCGGAATACCAAAACCTTTTCTTTTCTATTATAGCAAAAATGTTTCTCGCGACGTGGTCTAAAAGTTGAACTGTGAAACTTTTTAGATCTTACAAATTTATAAGTTTTTTTTGTGAGAATGCCAAAAAACCTTATAACTCACGAATTGTAAGAAAAGAAAAGAAAATATTTTTGCCAGAATTAGCTCCAGTGTTTTTTCTTTCAGAAAAATCCATTAAAAGTAAATTTTAAAATTAAAATATCCAATTAAACTAATTTAAAATGATTTTTTGATAAAGGAATAAAATTAATTTATAATTTCCACAAATCCAAAATCCTGTAAGTCCCATAAATCCCATAAATCCAACAAATCCCAAAAATCCAGCAAATCCCATATTTCCAGCAAATCTCTTTCCTTTTAGTGTAAATTCGTTAAATCTTTCGGTTTTGATTGTGCTCTTTCTAAAATGTTGATTTTAAATCCCATAAATACGATAAATCCTTAAGGAGAATACCACAAATACCATAAGTCTTATGATATTTCTTCCAAATTATTTCAAAGAAATTACTTAACGTGATAAATATTTCCATTTATTCAACTATTCATTGTGATAAGACCCATGAATCCCATAAATATTTAAAAAAAAAAAAACAATCTGTGGATTAAAATGATTTTTTTTAGAAATCCTACAAATACTTAGGGGAGAGCGGGGTTAAAAAAGTCACTTAAGGGTCTAGAAAAAGCTCAAAATATCATATTTCCCAAATGCACAAAGCGAAATGTTTAGCTCATTTCCTTAGGAAATTTACTGCCCTACAACTCTTTCTCAGATCATTTTGTTCTATCTAGCTAGGAAATATGATATTTTAGGCTTTTTCTAAACCCTTAAGTGACTTTATTAGCCCCGCCCTCCCCTATAAAAAATCCATATTATGTATTTTTTTTTAATAATTAAATACGTCTTAAATATTTTTTCCAATACCACAAATCCCATAAATCCATGTGAAAAGAACTCGTTAGTATTAAAAAATATTTATCAAGTCCTGCAAATACAATAAATCCAACAAGTTTTAAAAAAAATCTCTTAAAATTCAATACTTGAATCCTTTATTTTTTTCTAAAAGAAAATCCGAGAAGGACTTGATTCCTTCATTACCAAAAATCTGTAAACTCCTTGCAAGTCCTTCAAATCCTATAAATACTTTCAAAAAATAAATTATTTTGACTCTAAATAATAAAAAAAATCTCAATTAATGTTTTTATTATTATTCAGTATTTCTAAAGCCTTGAAAATCCCATAAATCTTCAAATCTCATTAAAAAACAATGGAGAAGTTTCAAATTCTTCAGCAAAAACAATGAATATTTAATAATTAATTTTTTTCTTAAAAATATTCTAACGTTCCTTTAAATCCTCGTGATAACTCCCACAAATCCTTTCATAAAAAAAGTAAAAGTAAAATATTTAGTGAAAACTACATATTGCAAGGAATTTCCCTTTGTTCTTTTCTATTTCTTTTTGATAGAAAATTCTCTCTTAATTTGTTAGAAGAATCGATTATACTGCACACTTTCATCAGGGACAACAGAATATTTTATTTTTATAACTAATGAGAGTAAAAAAGAAAACATTTTCTTTAAATTTCTCTAACACAGTTTATTTTGATCAGACCACATATTTCTTTTATACTAAATTAAAATTTGATTTGTTAATGAGAATGTTTTTAGTTATTTTTACATAAATTATTTTTTAAATTAAATTAAATTTTTTCTTCAACTCCAAGAGAAATTAAAAATTTATAAATGCTTCACAACATTTTTTTTTATGTTAAATAACATAAAATTCAACATTTTAGCCGTTTAAAGAAGGGAATTAAATCATAAAATTCAATAGAGATTTATTCGAATGAAATAATTCGCTTTTCAGGGGGGCTTTCGTAGAGCCTTCTTGTGGAGGCTTCTTTTTTTTATTAGTCTACCTGACGCACTGACAATTCCATGTGGGGCCAGTTGATTGCCCCCCTCTCCCTCCGGGGAGTATGATCACATTTCCTGCGCAATGTACTCGCGCGCGCGAAATAAATAACATTGATGGTAATCATAATTAAGTGGAGAGGTGATAGCGCACAAGCGAACTTATATATTGAGCAAATAAAAATGAAATCTGTGACAGGGCACAGAGCTGAAGGATGATTAACAATGATTTTCGAATTCTCTCTCACTCTCTGATATCGCGTGCGGGCGCGAAGGAGATAAAAAGGTGAAGGCGGGGGTGGGTGGGCTCCTCACAGATAGTAGGCAACAATGCCACAAATGATGCAAATTATGATAAAGGGAAGCCAGGTCTTCACCACCCCACCGGGTCCAACGTACTTCCCGCAGAAGAACATCCAGAAGGCCAGGGTGACCATGTTCCAGTTGCTGCGATTCCGATACTTCATCAGCGTCAACGCCATCCCGACGTGCGAGTGGCAGTTGTCGCAGAAGAGATTGTGCATTCGCGTGCCGTAGACAACGGACGCCTTTGAGACGCACTCATCCCACTCATGGGCACCCCCTTGGACGTTGTAGGCGTCCAGCTGGAGGTAGCGTGTGGGTCGTCCGAAGCCCATGTTGTCTTCGGAGACAAAGTAGGGCCCCGCAAAGTCCCGGATGACTCCATTGGACATGGCAATGCCCATGTGCCCGATAAAGGGAAAGAACCACGTGAGGACCGGGATGGGGGTCCACACAATGCAGAAGGGGAATTTATCAGTGGCAAAATTTATTGTTGCCTCACTCGTTGATGAGAGACGCCTCTCCATTTTTTTTCTTTTCTTTTATTACTGCGTGGTTTTCCTTCTTTTTTTTATTCTTCACAATAGAACCTCACACGGAGGAGGAACCTCTTTTCTCACACCAATCCGTCAAAACACTGCAATTTTTCCCTTTGCTGCTTTTCAATGTTTATATTTTGTTTCTCTTCTTCGCTGCTGTGCCGCTCAATTGGCGCTGTTGTCACTAAGAAGGTTTTGGCGGGAATGAGAAATTATTCTGTTAACCGTTTTAGCTGTGTTTCTTTCAGACACAGCTTTTGTGTACCGAGCAAAATCGAAAGTCGTCAGATCGGGCTCAAACTTGGGATGAGCACGAATTAGGGTCCCCACATTCCAAAAAACGTATGCGCCAAAAAAAAATTTTTTCCGGCCGGCCGTCCGGCCGTCCGTCCGGCCGTCCGTCCGGCCGTCCGGCCGGATCATAAACTTAAATTGCAAGAGAACGGTGATAGATAGAGACTTGCGGTAAACGGCAAAGTTTAAATATCGACCTGAAGAAATCCGATTATGAGGTCAAATCCACCCCCCCACCCCCGCGTCCGCCATTTTGAATAACCTCAAAATTTTGTTTTCGCTATATCTCAGCCGCTATTAAAGCTAGAGGGCTGAAATTTTGATATGTTGTAGGGGCCATCAAGACCTTTCCAACGATACCTCATTTTCGAAAATCGGTCAAGCCGTTTAGTCAATATGGCCGCCACAATTTTTCATCGAAAATCGACCATAACTCGAAAACGGCTTGACCGATTTTGATCAACCCGGGGTCAAATGAAAGATCTCAACAAACCCTACAACTCTCCAGAACATCCGAAGTTTCAAAAGTGACCGCTAGGGGGCCAAAAATCAAAAACAAAATTTTCGATGAGTTTTCGATGAATATCTCGAAAATGCCATTATCGATTTGCTTCATTTTTTGATATGTTATAGCTGACTATATTATCTAGCTCCATGCCAAAAATGAAGAAAATCTATGTCGCCGTTCTCGAGATATAGCCTTTCAAAGTTGGCATGTCATATCTCGGGTTCTACAAGTCCGATTTTAATCAACTCAAGCGCAAATGAAAGGTTTCGTGAAGCTCTACAAATGTCTAGAACATTGCAACTTCGAAAAATGACCGCGAGAGGCGCTAAAGTCAAAATAAAAATTTTCGAAAATTTCGAACTCGAATATTTCGAAAATGCTATTATCGATTGACTTCATATTTTAATATATTATAGTTGAGGTTAAGGCCTTTCCAACAATAGCTCAAACTCGAAAATCTATGGAGCCGTTCCCGAGATATGGCGTTTTTAAGATTTCTTGCGGGATGACTTTTCAACTTTTCCCGACTTTGCGCGTATTTAAATGAATTTGCGTTCTAGTTTGCTCTCACAAAATTGGTACACTGAAAGAAACACAGCTCTCGTAAGCTTGGTCAGCTTACCAGTACATTTCTTATTGTTCTAACTATCTGGGTGGAGTCTCGGTGCATTCTTTGTGTGAATAGAGTTTAGAGAAAGTTTTTCATTTCCAAGAGGTCACAAATTAATTACAAAATGGCGTAATTACTAGAATTTCTCACGTTTTAAGATCAGGACCAAATCTTGACTAAGATTTGGTTCTAATCTTAATGAGCCTAGATGGACTAGATTATGAAAATAAAGATTGATTAAATGGAAGAATGACTAAATTAGATACTTCTCAGTTAAAAACAAAAGATTACAGACCTATTTGAACCTACGTAACGCTATCTGGAAGATCTGACCCTGAAATTGAGCCTACGAGCTTGATTTTTACATAGAATTTTTAAATAATGAAAGAATAATCAGATTATAAAATTTTTAAATATGTAAGCATTTAAAAAATATGCATTTCGCCTGATTAAACCTGACATAAGGAACCTTAACCTTCCTTTAAAAATACTTTTAAAAAAAAATCTTCAGTTTTTCTTTTAATAAAAAAATTAAGAATTCCTTAAAAAAACCAAAAAAATATATTTTGAAATCTCAAAGAATCTTAAAAACCTTTTAACTTTCGCTTAAAAAATTTAAGAAATCTCAGGTTTTTGTTAAGAAAACTTAGGAAATCTTAAGAAGTCAAAACTGTCTGACCAATGAATTTTATTACGTAGTTTTCTTTAGTGCTAAACGTCTTGATCTTACAGAAAAGTTCAATCTAAAGAAAAAGAAAAACAAATTCAAAACTTATCAGACTAAATTGAACGATGCAGATCTATTGAAATGCCGTTTTAGGGGACTAACTTTAAGAAACTTTAAGGATAAAGCTCGTTTATTGTAAGAACTTAAAGCAATTTCAAACTAATGAAAAAATAAGAACTGAAAGAAACTGTTAGGTAATGTAGTTATTTAACCGTTAAAACGTAAAGAATGAAGACTTTCTTAGTCTGATCTTCTAGACCTTCTAGACTCCTAAAACTAAAACGTGTCTCCGTGCCTTACAGGATTAATCAGAAGAATCCTTAGTTATGACTGAATACGTTCAGCTTCAGAAAGAACTAAGGCAGTCAACACAAGCCTTACTAAAAGATAACAAGACTTCAGTCAAGACTGTATCCAGATCTAACTCCTTGCATGAACTCCATCAATTTTCTTACAACGGCAACAACAACAACAAAAACTCAAAGAAAGTTCTCATTTGGTTCTCATCCTAATTTATTCAATCACCTAAATTTGAATCACTAACCACAAAACACCCACAAAATGAAGGAAAATATATTTTTTAAATAAATTTGAATCTCCAACAATTATTCTTTTAAATAACTGACGATTCCCTCTCAATGTGAACCGTCACGTCGCAAGTGTTGCCTTTGGTTGCATCATCAGCAGCTTCAAATGGAGCTCCTTCGCACTCAGGCTCTGCGCCTTTTTGCATGAGTTCCTTCTGTGAATCCGTGAGATTAACAAAGGAATTCTCTTCAGTTGATGGACTTGTGGTGTCCTCCTCGAGTTCATTCTGAATGGCCAGTAGAAGATCACATGAGAGTGTCTTGACGCCACCATTGAGAACGCGCTCCTTTACTTCTGACCACTTCTGTGGCAGCCCTGGTGGTGAGAGTGTGTGCTTCTTTCGTCGCTTCTTGGAGCCCTGAGTGAGGAGTGTAACAGCAGGACTCTCCTGCGGCAAGGCCTTAATAACGGCTTGCAGCAGTTTTGGTGGTGTCTTCTTCCTCCGTGGATTCTCAATTACCACATCAGCCTCATCCCCACTTGCTGCATTCCTCTGAGCTTCTCGTGCAGCATTGCGACGCATTAGGCTCTTCGCACGACGCTTAAGCACCGCCTGAGCAGCTGGGTAGTAGACAATGGCTTCATTCAGGTCGGATTTGGAGAGAACAAAAAGATTACTGAAGCCACGGGATCGTACATCAGCCGTACGACGATTCCCACCGCCATTAATGGCTAGAAGACTAATCTCCCCGAAGACAGAGCCTTCGGAGAGAGTTGCGAGGACTTCATCGTTATTCGGGCCCCCCATCACTTGTACTTGTCCCAATTTGACGATGTACATCTCCTTGCCAACTTCCCCCTTGCGACAAACATAATCTCCCGGGAGGAAGGTCACAGAGCGTAGCTTTAGTACGAGTTCACGCAGCAAGGCTTCTTCACAGTCAGCAAAGAGCTGAACCTTTGACAATGTTTGAATGTGAACGGAAATTGCAACATCGGTTTTGAGATTCGCCGGCAGGGAATCCAGGATGTGTCGCTCATCGAGTGTTCGCTGTTGCTCCCACGTGAATGTGAACCACATCTTCACGCGTCTCCGGAGATCTGTTGGTAAATTCAAGCGACGCATGTACTCCAGAATTTCATCAACGAGCTGCTTATACTCCGATTGTGAACGCGTTGCCGTTGCAATGATGTCTCGTATTTGACCGATCAGCAGGGCAAAGACAAACACTCCCATTAGCCAGGCAGCAGTCATGAAGAGGAGCTCCCCATCATTCTCGGGCTTTGGATTCTTCCCAATGGATGTTGCAGTTTTCGTTGCGAATGCAAAGCAACGCATATAGGGATGCCCCTTGCCGCTGAATACCCAACGATTTGTACCCAAACCCTGAACAGCACTGTACGCATAGTAAGCACAGGCTGTTAGGTGAATCATAAAGAGCATGTAGGTGAGAGTTTTTGCCACACGCACCACATGTGGGGATGAGAGGACACGATCGAGAAGCTTGAAGAATTCCCAGAAACTCTGAATCTTCAACAATCGCGGTATACGCAGCAGAACTGCTTTTGTGCCAAAGATTAAGTACAGGATGTCCAGGGGCAGCAATGACAGCATATCCATCTGCAAAAAGACATGAAAAACATTCAGAGATTTGCAAAAATATGCTGCTTTTATTTTATTGAAAAAAGTGAGGTTAGCGTCATTAGGAGACGCCATTTTGCCGCCATTTAAAATAACCGTTAATTTCATTTTTTATAGAAGGAAATGGATCGGTGTCACCAGTTGGGACCACCGAATTTTGAGTATGAATATGGGACAAATTAGTGCTTAGAGTGAAGGATTGGCGAACGCGCGCATCTTGGAAGTGTTAGAGAAAAAAAGGAGGATTTTCGTGTAATAAAAGGTAAAAAGGACTTGATTGAAGTAGTGAGAAGTAGTAAGAAGTGGACAAACAGTGAAGTGAAGGTGAAGGCGACATCCTGTCGCGAAAATTGAACGTGAAAGGAGTAGCGTGCATCTACGTAACCTCACAAAGCAGCATCCGGAAGGAGTCGGCACACACGATCCTTAAAAAACTTGAGCTATTCAGCAATAATTTACCTTAAATTGCAGCTTCCTCACATAATTCTGCCGCGTTCTCTCTTTATCACGCACCCAAAAGCCATCCAAGAGAAACATGAGGCGATGCTTGATGAAAACAATATCAATCTATGTGGGAAAAATAAAGATTTAATTGGTTCGCGTGAATGAGATTAAACAAAAACGAAGAAAAAGAAGAGAAACACGCACCAGGTAGATTGCATCGGCACAGAGATCCATAAGAATCCAGGAGAAGGTATTGGCGTCCGTTTGGAAGGGAAAGGATGAACGCAACGGGATGACGTAGGCATTGTAGAGGAAGGACATTGTGACGACAAAGAGCCAGGAAATGTAGAATTGCCCTTGAGGATCGAGGACGTCATCGTTCTTGCCACCACCGCAGAATGTTGGGCAAACAAGGTAGCGGCAGGGTTCCTTGGTTGGTGTAGCCGGAAGTTCTGGGCTCTTCACAGGGGGGATGCACTCCTCAATGGGGGATTGTGTCGGTCCAAAGGGTGGCAATGGCGGTGGGGGGCCACCAGGGAGGGATGGTGAACTTGCACTGCTGGATGGGGTTGCGGGGATCTCCAGCTTCCGCTTCATCTTATGCGCACGCAGAGAGAAGCGCGAGATAAGATGCTGCATCCGTTCACGGACAAAATGATCTTTTTCCGGATCCGGAGTTGGACTATTTGGCGGGGAAATTTGCTGAATGCTGACAATTGTGGAATCAGGCTGGGGGGTGGTTGTTGCCTCATCCTGGGGCACACAGGATGAAATGTCAGCCTCAACGGGCACTTCGGGAACTTCCTCCTCGTACATGGGCACATCATTCTCCGATAGGATGCGACTAACACATTCCAGCGGTACGAGGGGCTCCTCATTCTCCTTGGCAATGATATGCCTCACCAGGGCATGTGTCCGTTGAACATTGTGTGCATCCACATCCGCTTCGGCGCACCCAACGCGCCCATTGCGGAAGTAGAGGCGCGTCCGGAGACCCTTGGGGCTGCCGGATTTAGTTTGACGCACCACCGAATGCGGTGGCGACAGGGGCTTCTCCTGGAAAGACATCAATCGCCCCACGGGACGTGTGTTGCACTCCTTGAGTGGCACCATCTCCATGCCCGTCTTGGAGCCACGTCGTGACTCCCGACGACGTTCCTGCTTCAGCACACGCTCCGTGGTTGTCATGAAGTTGGCCACATCGTTAATTTTCAGCGATAACTCCTCAATATCCGGCAGGCGCGGATCGATGAATGTGGAGCGTGTAGCTGATGGGGGTGGTGATTGGATGACGCGCTCAATAAAGAGGTGCTTCTGCAGTGTCTCCGATAGATCCGCATGCTGTGTGGCGCGCATCTTCCGGGAGTTTTCTTCACAAAGGCAAAAAAAAACCAATTAATTAATTAAAATGCATCAACTCTGTGAATTTCTGAAAGTTTTGAGAATAAAATGGTTTTGAATTTTCTTTTAAAATGATTCTTTTTTGAAAAAAGAAATAGTTCTTTTGGATTTTTTTGGTTTATTTTCTAACTTTGATTTAAGAAAATTAGGTAATTTATCTATTTTTAAACCGATAAAACCAGAAATGTTGCATCAAAAATGGCGTCATAACGGACAAAACAAAGATGTATGAAAATTGAGCAAAATTTGATTGAATATTGAATTCAATTGATTAAAATTAGGACAATCATAGAATTTCAACGTGGTTAAATCTTAAGAAAACGTATAAAATTAAAGAAAACTTGCTCAAAGATTAATCAGTTTTGTTGAATAATTGGAGAAAAAATATTTGAGACAGTATTGAATAGATTTGGGCAATATTTGGTAAAATGTTTGTTTTTGAATCTTTTGTTTTTGGACATATTTTTTTCTTATCTTCTGGTCAACCCTTAATTAAATTCTAATCAAATTTTTTAATCAATTTTTGAGCAAAGATTTAATAAATTATTAATTTTTAAAAGAAAACTTTAGTGAGGTTATGGAATGATTTTCATCGTATTCAATATTGAGTCAATCTGTCTACAATTTGGAATAATAATTGGTCAATATTAACGAGATCCATTTTAACGTTTTTTGGCACAATTTTAACTCAAACTGTAGTCAAACTATTTGAGGAATTAATTTCCAATCAAACTATTTGATCAATTCTTGAGGAAATATGTCTCAAAAATTATTTTTTTTTTAAAGATTTCTTACTGTGATCAAATATTCTTTTATTCTGAGTAAATCTAGCACCGTATTTTATGCCAATTTTTTTAATCAATCATCTGTAGATTTTAAGTCAATATTATTCCAACGTTTGCTGGCACTATTTTCACACAAACTTTACTCAAACTATTTGTTGAATTAAGTTCAAATCAAACTGTTTAATCAATTATTGAGCAAATATATCTCAAAAAATTCTATTGAGTTTTATTTGAACGATATTCGCTCAAAAATTGTCCTTTTATTGAGGAAAACTAATAATTTTCTCTCGAAAAAAATCACAAAGTATAAAATTCTCAAATCTTTCGGTGCAACGCGTGCAATTCTCGTGAACTTCAAGGTTACCAAAGAGAAGCAATATAGAGATTAATTTGCACGAACGCACCAAACGTGATGATGAAGAATTTTTCTGCACAAACACTGCACAAATGTCCCACAAGTTTGAGAATTATTTGATGAATTTTCTTGATGATTTTTTTGGGAGTCCTGAAAGCCTCAAATAGGGCACTTTTTGGAGCTCGTTGAGGTTGATTCGAATTGTTGAGTGAGACTAAAACTTGTAGGTGGGAAGTTTTTCACATTGTTGGATTGTTTTGTTGGAGATATTCCGAATCAATTACACACTCGAGACGAATATTAATTGCTTCGTTTCAATGATGCCACCACACACTGTTGTTGCCTGCTAGGAGGCCAAGTCACGCACATCCCGGGGGCAATATTTGAGGCTTCACTCTGGTCACACTTTTGTGCTTTCTTGCACCACGAAATTCTTGTCCCTGACCAACCCTATTTCGTATCTTTTTCAGCGAGAACTTTCTTTTTCTTCCCACAAATCTCTCCTCTTATTTAGCTTTTGGGAAGCTTGAGAACAAAGCTTTAGGCACCTCTACAGGTAGCAATTACGGCTGAGAAATTTTTAATTATTGCATCACAATTAATTTTCTTGAAGTTTATTTTCTTCACGCACAAAGCTTTCAATGAAGTGAAAAAAATGACTATAGGAAGAAAGAGAAGGACGCTGAAGTTGAAGTTTCAAGAGCTTTTGGGGCGCATGTGCCAGGATATGTGATACAAATACCTAGATACATAGCACAAAGAGTGTAGACTTTATTTTCGAAAGCACAATTAAGAGACGATAGATAAATAATTCAATACGTCTTTATTTACATGTATATATTTCATAGTTTAGGGGGAATGAGGGAAGGGGGTGGGGAGGAATTAAATATAATTTATTAACAATCCAGGTTCTTTTTTTTATAACTCTTATCGCGTGAAGATTAAATATTTATTAATTATTTTTTAATTTTATTTTTACCTACAAATTGCTCATTTTTCTCTCCACAAAGAGGGTTTTTGCCTATCACAACCACCCTCGCAATGTCTTTTAGCCACCACAGGAAATGCATGAGAGGGTTTTAGCATCATAAAATATATTTTTTTCTTGTTTATTTATATTTTAGTAATTTAATAAATATTATACATACAATTCTTTATTCAGAATAAGAAATTGTCATTTGATTAATTGCAGCATTTCGTTGGCATGTTAAGAGATGATGTGTTAAGAATGTTGAAAAGTTATCCAAAGAAGTTCTTCTTCGGCTGAATTTATTGCAAACAAATGGGGAGGGAAAGTACTTGTTGTTTGAAACAACTTTGCACAAAGGCTCCAACATTTTGAAAGGAATTTGACGAGAGTTTTGTTAACCAATAAAATTGCATTTAAAATTTAATTTTGAAAGTTAAATGATTAAGAAGAAGAATAAAAAATTCTCTGATTGGTTGATTACTTATCAACCTTTCGGGAGGGGCTTTTCTGTGTAAAGTTTAATTAAAATATAATATTAAAGTTTTATCAACAATACGTATGTCATAGCACCCTGATATAGGTTTATAGGAATTTTCTTTAGGCAGAGAATTCTATCATCAAAATCATCGAATGACACATTAACAAAAATGCATGGACTCCTTTTGAAGGATCTCAAGAATTTTATGAATTTATTAGAAAACTTTATAATTCCTTTACGTAAATATTCGGAATTTGATTTTAAATAGACGGAATGTTTTAACTTAAAACTTAACGTACAAAATGTATTTTTTACGCCATGTGTAACCAATTAATTACACCCTCTTTTAAAATTAAGCCCGTCTGACCCAACAATGTACTTTTATTCTTCTACGCTTTGAACTGAAGAAGGACGTAAATTCAAATAAAAACAATTAAAGTTAAAATGAAAAGTAAATAAATAAAAAGAAAAACATATTGCTCAAAGAACAGCTGTGATTGGTTGATAGTTCAAGGAAAGCGGCGTTTTCATTGGATATCGCTTTTTTCGTAAAGATGAAAGCTCAATATAACACTTATAGGAATATTTAGTCTTAGGCTTACCCGTGAAACATTTTAATTACTCTTTAAGTTTTTTTTTTAATTGGAAATATGTAAGTTTACGTAGAATAGGTCAAAGAAAACGTTTTGACTGAAAAATGCCCACTAAAAGCATCAGGAGCATGTTTCAATGATTCAATGTTTTACGTGGACGTCAAAGGAATAATGTTAACTCTTCAATGCTCACGTAAAAGGCAGAAACATTGAAACATGCGTTCTTTTTATCACGATATTTATTCTATAGATGCTTTCAGAGGATATTTCTCTGTAATGAAATCTTCTTTGGCCACATTCAATGTATTTTTGACTTGAAAAAACAATTTTATTAATTTTAATGCGAAAAATATAAAATGTTTCACATTTGCGTCAAGGTAAGACCCAAAGAGGGTGAAAGGGTTAATTTGAATTGCGTCTATATTTAATTTTTCGGCTTAAATCCCTGAAAAAACTAACTGAAAATCATTCGAAAAAATAATAAATTTAGCAATAGACTTGTCAGCCGGGTTTAATGTCAAAAATAACAAAAGGTAATTTATTACAGTGTAATAAATTGTCAAAGTAATCAGTTAGCACCGTTTGCAACGTCAAGTGGGTGCCAATATGTTAACGCGGTTAACGCTCATTAATCTCCCCATTTGTTGCATTTTATCCATTTTATTATACATTTATTTTATCATTCTATTTTTATTTTTCTTTTAAATTGAATCAGCTAAAGCTTCTCTCTGCACTTTAATTAGTTAATTACACTTTAATATATCTACGCTTAATTACTAAAACACACAACAAAAACTCAAATGCAAAATTGAAAGAAAAAAAGGAAATAGATTCTTTTTCAAAAAAAAATTCTTCCATAACTTCTAATCCTTCTAATATTGCTAAATGTTCGCATAATTGATTAAGGCATTAAAACTTGATGTTATACTCATTTTTTCCTGTTTTATAAAATGTTTTTTTCTCATCTCAATTGAGGTATAAAATATGAAATACTGACTTTAAGGCTACCTCCTCAAAATTATTTTAAATTACTACGCTAAAGATTTTTTTAAATGTTTTTTTTTAAGGTTTCCTATCCTTTCTTTTCATTCTAAGTTTTTGAATTTTGCTAACTGATATTCCTTTTTTTTTAAATTCTGTTATCTACATCATTTTCTTTTTAACTAAACTCCACTTTTTTCTGATAAATATATTGTCATACTTCGTAAAGACTTATTTTCTTACTCACAAAATGTTTCATTTTTAGTGATTAAATATTAATAATAGATTAAATTTTCTCCATCCACGTGCAGAGAGTACGTGGAGGGGGAATGTTCAGCACGCTGTGTGGGTGGATTTACAATACAATAATGAGTTGTGATAAGAAAAAATAAAATGAAATCCACGCCAAAATGGGAACGAGAACACTGCCGTGTGTCTACAAAAAAATGAATAATTAAACACTAACTATTCACTTTTCGCGCCTTTCCCAGCGGCAGCGCCCTCCTTCGGCGCTACAATTGTGTTAGGACCATTCTGCGTAGGCTCAATGTCCTTGCCAGGAATGGCTTTATCACAGTACATTGTTGCCGTATCGATAATTGGTTGAATTGAAAGTGGTGGCGTTGGTGCAAAGAGGCAATAGTAGATTTTGCCAAGGAGTGGACACAGAATGGCTTGATGTAGGACCGCCCACAGGCGATAGCTAGGTCCTGTGAAAGGATCCAAAAGAGCTGGGCACAGCATATGATTCAAATTCACCTGCGTTGGCTGCAAAAGGAAAACAAAACGTTTTTTTTTCGTTTAAATTCAAATTTTGATAACAATTTAGGATTATTTGAGGTTAATTTGAATGAAGATCCAAGCCAATAGCATTAATAAAAATATTCAATTTAATTTAAGAAAATAAAAAATACTCACAACGGCAAACAATTCGAGGATCACAAAGTGATATATTAAGCAAATAGAGTAACTTATCACATTCCAACTGATGTCAGTTAGTGGTTCCATCGTATAAGCACCTCCTAAGCGTAACAGGTACACAGGAATAATGAACATTAGACCATGTTGGATCCAGTAGACGGTGACCTCCATTGTCACCTGCCTTGAATCCGTTTCAGGGAAGAGGAAGGCCAACATTGGTCCATTTAGGTAGTTCATTTGAATGCGGAACATTATTGTTACAAAATTGCTCGGTTTAGCAGCCAGCAAGTAGATCTATGTCAGGGTAGATTAACATTTTCCCGAAAGGAAAAAGAAAAAGAAATCATTTTAAAATAAAAATGAATTTTGAATGAGAGAAGCTTCAATATGGCGTCTTAACAGTTTTTTTGGTTAGTTTTCATTGAATTTTATTGCAAAATAATTTTTGAAGCTTTAGTCGTCTACCTGGCGCAGAATAACCTTCCCACGATTCAATGATACTACTTCGGGTAAAGCTTAGACCCTTTAAAATTATTTTGCTTTTAAAATTCCTTCAAAGAAGCAACAAAGAACTCCCTTTAGTTTCTCACCTGAATAATCGTTGTGATATGGCATGGATTGAGGACATAAATGACGGTCCTCGAGGCAAATTTAAATCCCAATTCCAGCCCAAAAGTCAGCGTCATGCTAACAAGGAGCAATTGCTTGAGCCACGGGGCGGTGTCTTGTGTCTTCTGGATGGGCTTTGGGATTTGCTTGATGTGTAAAATACCCCAGCGGAGGGTCCAAAGACTCAGGCTGGTTACGAGAATGCTTTCGCACCATTGGCGGCGTGTTGAGAGGAATGCCGCACATTCGGGGCCACAATTTCGCGGCACGGACGCATTGACGCCGTCATATGACCAACCCCAGTCCATCTTTACGTTGGGAGTCCTCTCGATTTGAAAGTTTCACTAACCGTCGAGTCCCTTAAAATAGAAAAAAATATTGAAATTCATCGAAAAGTCATCGTAAAGTATGATTTTCTTTATAAAAGCCTCTTGCGGTCATTTTTCGAACTTTTGTGGTTCTAGGCGTTCTAGGCTGTTGTAGAGTTTTTTTAGAAGCTTTCATTTCAGCCTGATTTTATTGAAATTGACCAAATAGAACTAGAGATATTCTATCCTAATCAGCGACCCATTATTCGATTAAATATTCTATGGGTTGTATTGGCTAAACGGCTTGACTGACATGACAGATTTTAAATTTTAACCGTCGCCCCGAAGATTTTTTTGAATTGTGATACCTTTAACGAATAAATCAGAGCTTCTAAAAACGTCCTCCAGAAACACATTGAACAGAAAATTCCTGGAAAATAAATATAAAAGAATAAAATCAACACGGAAAATGTGACTCATCCAGTTCGCCAAGATGAGAGGAAGAGGAAGTTGAATGTGGAGAAAAAAAATAATGTGGAAATGGATCGATTTTTCCCATTAATTTTAATGAAAGCGTGCCTCAGTTGGAGGGCTTCCACGACGGATTCTTTCACTACCTCAGAAAATATTGATTACTTCCAGAATTTTTTTTTCTTCTCTCTCAACTATTCCAGTGACCACCCCCCGACCACTCAGCGACCTTAATTTCTCCCTCATCTAATTGGTGGGAATCAACATACAAAAAAACGCCTAAATTTCACCTACTAAACTATGTATTACCTACTTTTCCTCCAACTTTTCCTTCCTCTGGGTTGATTTTTATTCTTTTTTTTATAAAGACCGAATCGTACGATATCTGAGAGAGGCGAGAACACGTGAGCTCGTAAAGCTTCCCTCCCCATCGACCCACAGCCTCGCACTGACTCTGCAATTTTATATTTCCGCCAGAAATGGCAAAAGTGCCTTCTTTTTTTCTCTCTTAAGAATGAAAATCCGTGTCATTTTGCGTTTTTTTATCATTCATTTACAAACACATTGAATGTTGTTTATTGAAAGTTCTTTACTACTTATGAGAAAATAAGAGAGAAGAACATAACACTGCTGGAAAGAATGGTAGATCCAGGAGGGAATATTTAAGAACTTCTAACGTTTGACAATTTCTTTTCTTACGTTTGACATTTTTTTCTTATAATGTTCGTCGTTTCTTTTCATAACGTTTAGTGTTTATCTTTATTTAAAAATGGTGTAGCGAAAAAGAATATTTGGATGCCTAAACTGCTTTAAAATTCAGGATGTTAAATCTTTTTAAATGTCACAATGACAATTGCTAGAAAAATGTCAAGTCAGAAAAAATATTGAACGTTTAAAAAGAAAACTTCAAACGCTGAACTAACGTAAAATACTAGAGAAGAAACGACAGATCTTTGAAAAGAAATGAGAACCGTTAGAAAAGAATAATCAAACGTTCGAATAAATAAAAAAATATTAAGAGTGTTAAGAATGAAGTCAAACGTTTGATATGAAACGGCAACTGTTAAAAAATAAATGTCAAACTCTAGTAAAAAGTATTGTTTGTTACAAAAGGCTAATTTTACGTTAGAGAAGAAATGTCAGGATTCTAATCTTCAGTCTACTATTTTTAATGCATTTAAACTTATTTTTTATTCTACCTTCAAGATTAAGTAGTAGAGAGCTCTCAGGATACATAAAAACGTGAGGACCCCTCTCTTTTCTCACAGATTCTTACGTAATTTCAGAGAAAATTCATCTGCCCCTAATCTTTTCCACCATTACTGTACAAAAAAAGCTTTTTATACGTCGTGACAAGAAGCTCAATAAATCTTTTCTTTTTCTTACGTTTTTTTTGCCACCCTGTAGCTGAATTTCAATGTCTTTCTCATTCGTTTTTTTTTGTCCACGCATTGCCTTATATTTGGCTGAATTTGGGGCAATATGTGTATACATGTATGGAGATTGCCTTGAAAAGGGTGCAAAGGGTGGTCCCCTCTACCACCCGGCGTCCCCATTAACTATGACGTACCAATGTGCCCCACTCTCTGCATTGCCGTAAACATTAATCTTTCCATCACCCTCTGATTTTTTTGGACAATTTTTCACGCACAAATTCCCCATGCAAATATCATCCATTTCTGATGCAATGCAATTGAGTGATAATTCATTGCCCCAAAGACATATTGATAGCTTTGATAAATAAACTGCGCGATAAGCAAACTATATATAATACTAAACTCCACCCCCAACTTACCAAATTCTTGGGAGAATTCTGAAGAGAATTTTTTTCTTTATCACAAAATCCTTTTAATTTCGAAGGATCTCCGCAGATTAATCACAAAAGAAACATTTTTCCCACCACAGTGGAGTCTTTCAAATCCTACGTCGGGATGTCCTTCTTTTGATTTGAAAGCCCTTAAAGAGACTTTTTTATTTTTAAATATTTTTCTGCAAAATTCACATGTCGCTTAATCACGCGAACTTTCTCATTTTTAATACTGAACTGCAATATTGCCGTTTGTGTGGCTTGATGAGGAAGCCAATTTGGGATTAAATGGACATGGAAATCAGGGAGAAAAATGAAAGAATTCACCAGCAATGAGAAAAAACTTCACAAATCAGCCTTTTTTAGGCTCCAGGTGAGAGCATTCGTACCATCGTTGTGCGATTGCGCGCAGAACATTCTTTCCACTCCCGCCACGCTAGAGGGTGCTGCTGTGTTCAAAGGAATCTTCTGCCCCATGGCGATTGAAGCGCCACAACCGCTTTGAAAAAAATCTCATTTTAGCATTAATTTGACACATTGACGTCACGAGCAGCGGACAACAAAGTCACGTCATTTTTCTCATTCTTGTTCTTTATATTTCTGTGGTAAAACTTAATAAATTTTAGACGTAAAATAGTGAAAAATGGCAAGAAATTTCCCTTTTGCGGGCATTGTGGTTCTCTTTGCTATTACACTATCAATTAATCAGTGCTGCGGGAAAAGTGCTGTTGTGGAATTATCGGAAAATAATTGGGATTTAATGCTAAAGAATGAATGGATGGTCAAATTGTAAGTTGGAATAAATCTCTGTTTTTCGCTTTTTTATTACAATTTTCATGAAAAATCCCTTTAAATTGAACTTCTTTTAAGAAATAAATACATTTTGTAGATTTATATCAATTAGTTTTCTCGATAAAAATGATTTTTCTTTTGTGAGGTTATGTTATACTATAGGGGGTAGGTACACCCGGAACATTGACCTCCCGTGGAATGCGTCACATAATCTTTGCAAATGAATGAGCTAATTGAACAATGAAGCTGCACTACCTTCTACTACACTAGCATAATTATCATGTTTTCCGCAAATTCTTCCAGCTATGCTCCTTGGTGTCCAGCATGTAAGAATATCGCTTCGACTTGGGATGAATTCTCAACGTGGTCAGATGATTTGGGGATAAAGACAGCTAAGATTGATGTTACAACTTCCCCGGGTCTCAGTGGGAGGTTCTTTGTCACAGCCCTACCAACTATTTTCCAGTAAGAAAACCGTCCAAGCCGTTAATGATCTAAAATTAGATTTTATGTTTAAACATCTTCACTCCCCCATGCTTTAGTGTTATTAATGGAGAATTCCGGCAGTATCGCGGTACAAAGGATCTCAACACCCTCATGTCGTTCATTGAGGAGAAGAAATGGCAAGCTTTGGAGCCTGTTTCGGCGTGGAAGAGACCAGATTCCATCCAGATGTCCATTGTTTCGTACTTTTTCAAACTTTCTCACTTCTTGAAGGTAAGAAAATTCTTCAGCAATTGGCATGACTGCTGCCTTTTGCAATACGGAATTAATTGGAACTTCGAATAGACTTAGCCGTTTTTACAATTTAGCCCTCAAATGAATACAGAAAAGGTTTGCATTCAATTGCTATAAAATTGACAAATAGCGTCCTTATCTTCAGTTAACGCTCCAGGTGGTGAGTTCTGTAAGCTCCATGTGTCAAGGAAAAAGGTAAGACACAATTAACCACTGAAGAAGATGCACAGAAGTGTCGAAAGCTCTGACTAAAATTGAAAGGATGCGTTTGGGTTGATTCACCATCTTCTTGGCTAACGTTTCCTGATGGACTTAGTCCTATCTTTCCACTGATTTTTATCAGGCTCTACGGCAGTTTCGTAAGCTCAGGACTAAGCTATAAAATGCTGAGCTTCCAGAATTCACCGCTATATGGGATTATGGAAGATGAGGGCGCTGTTAATCAAATTTATAGCAATTATAGGCTACCTTTAACCTCTTCGGAATTAAAAGAAATAATAATTAAATTCCTGACGGAATTTCCTTATTCACAAAGGAACTCAATACAATGCTCCTGGAGGAATATGGTCTTCCAGCGTGGGCGTCTTATGCCATCTTTGCCGTTGCCACAATTCTCATGGGTGCCATTTTGGGGCTCCTCCTTGTCTGTGTGATTGACTGCCTTTTCCCACCAAAGCACCTTCAGCGTACGAGCTTCTCCGAGAGTCAAGGTCAGGGACGCGATCAAGGTTCTGGGGATGATATTCGCGGCGATGAGCTGGAAGATGAAGAAATCTCATCGGGATCGGATAAGGAAAAGTATTCCGGAACTGATACGGATGATGAACGAGCGGAGGAGAAAGCCTCCCCACCGCCATCACCACGCAAGGGGACACCCAAAGGGGGTAGCCCCACATCCAGCCCAGATGTCAGGAAGCGAAAGGCACGCAAGGCTGAATAAAATGCCCGAAGGAAAAACCATTTGCAAAAGAAAATTCCAAAATGATGATAAAAAAGGAATCAAAGGATGAAAAATTTTTTTGTGACTTCAAAAGACTTGTACGCGCCCCCGAATAAACTAAATCGTATTGTATATAAATCAATAATTAATTGATGGATTACTGTTGAAGAAAAAAAAATGCATTTAATTAGCGAGAACGGGGGATTTTATAAGATCTGTTTCAAGAATTAATTTCTCGCATTTATAAGCACATTTTGGCGCACAAATAACCCAGTAAAATGTAGTATTTTATTTAAAATAATGTTTCCAAAAGCATTTTCAGTACGGAGATTTTTTTTTTCAAAATGGCGTACTCGAAGCCATTAACGCCGGAGGCCTATCTTCGTCGATATTTAAAAGAGAAATGAAAAGTTAATTGAACTAATACGTAGTTTGTAAGCGTTTTATGTCAAAATTTTTGCTTTATAAATAAAAAAGAATAATTTTAAAGAAGTTTTTACTCGATTTCCTTCTTTTTCATTGATTTTCCTTAATTTTGGAATGATTCAAAACCGTTGGCGCCAGTTTGAATACGCCAGGCAGCGGAAGCTTCTGTAGCTAACTTCATACCAAAATAGAGCGTCAAACTTGTTTTCCTTCTGCTTTGTGTGATTTTTGTGCTTTTCTCTTGCAAATTCTAGAGTAATTAACGAATAATTCTTCTCAATTTCCCATGAATTTCCCAAAATACACCTCCTGCCATCAGATAATTATAAAAAACTAATACATTTCCTTCATTTTTAACACAAAAATTCACAAAAAATATTTCCATAAATTCTTAACCTAAAAACTAATGAGGAAGTTCTGAAGATTTATTTTGCATTCTCTAAGTGATTTTTCCCATTGAACTAGGCCTAGAAAAGTGACTAAAAATACGCAAAGAATCAATGGGAGGGAATTGTGTGTGAGGAACAGTGTTTGTGGTATTGTTGGCTAAGCGCCAGAATTGTAAGATTTTCCCAAAAAGAAAAGCTGACTTGTGGGAGGAATGGAGTTCCGGAAGAAGACTGTAAGTTGCCCCAAATTTAAATTATTAATTAAATGAATTCACCACATTTACTGGGAATTAGTAAGAGCTAATTTTATCCCAAAATTCATTGATATATTTGACCAGAAAATCTTGGTTTTTGCATTGCTTATTGACATGCCAAGAAAGATTTGTACGTAAAGCAAAGAGAAAAGTTTTACAGGATGTCCCAATTGAAGTGGTCAATTTGAGCTCCAATAATGTTCAATTTTTGATCAATTTCTGCTCAATTTTAACTAAAATTTCGGTCAAGATAAATCAATTAACCAATATTCACTAGATAAGTAAAAAAGGAACATTTTTGTATAAAGTATCTAGCGACACGTTTCGATTAATTTATTATTTTAATCTTTTGTTTGAAAGAAATATTTATTGATGTTTACGTTCTTAAATTTTTTTGAACGTCAATGTTTATGGTTTCTTGTGTTTCGGATTTTTAGTTTCATTTCTATGTGTTCCGTTAAACTTATTCAGGATTTCTTCGTCGTTTCTCATGTTCTTTTGAACTAATCTCGTATTTTCTTTATTTTCTGCAATTGTTTCTGCTGACTTATGATTCCATTCATTTAATTTCGGTTTTTACTGGTTTCTCGTGTTCCGTTAAACTAATTTCGAATTTTCTTCACGTGTTTAGCGTTCGTCCTACCTAATTTAAGATTTTATTCTAGTTTCTCATATTCCGTTTATTTAATTTCTAATTTCACACATTTTTCGGAATTCTTTCTGGTTTCTTGTGTTTCGTTCAACTAATTTCAAATTTTATTTCGTTTTCTATGTTCCGTTGAACAAGTTTCTTATTTTCTTCACGTTTTTCGTATTTAGTTCAACCAGTTTCGGACTTTTAATATTTTTCGGAATTGTTTCATGTGTCTCGTGTTTCGTTAAACTAATTTTTGATTTTATCTCGTTTCTTATGTTTCGTTGAACATGTTTTTTTTTATTTTCTTTTCTTTTTTTCGTATTAATTTTAACTAGTTTCGGTCTTTCAATGATTTTCGGAATTCTTTCTGGTTCCTTGTGTTTCGTTCTACTAATTTCGGATTTTATCCCGTTTCTTATGTTCCATTAAACCAATTTCCATTTTTCTATTCGTTTTTCGTGTTCCTTTAAAATATTTTTAGATTTTTTTACATTTTCGAAGTTCTATTTGTTTCTCGTTTTCCGGTTAACTAATATCGGATATGTTTCGTCTTTCGGACTTTTCGGTTTCTTGTGTTTCTCTAAACTAGATTCAGAAACTATCTTTCATTAAATACTTTTGGTGCAAAATCTACAAAATAAATTCTATTAAAGATAAAAAAAACATTCCATTTTTCCTTAGGGAAGACAGGGTAATGTTGATCACGAAATTAAATCAGAATAATTTCGGAAACAAATGCAATTTTATTTAAAAGTAAGGCAAAGTTTGCTTCTTGAAGAACTTTATTCAATCTCAAACGAGTAAAAAAACAATTAAATTAACCAACTATCCCCCTACTTTCCCCTAAAATTAATTAAGTGGGAAAAAGGATATTTTTTAAGAAAGAAATTTAAATGTTTTTGCGCGTAAAATTAGAATAAAATGGGGAAGAAACAAACAATGGAAGATGTGGTGCCACTGACCAGGATCATCCTTTACGTGTGCGGGATTCTCTTCCCAAAAGCCCCATCGCATGCATTTCCACTGTTCCTCCTTGCTGAGTGTGTGGTGCGTTTCCGGAGGCTTCGAATGCTGCGCTTGCCGCACAAGAAGCGCCACCGGATGTGCCCAATGCCCAACCGGTTGTGTGATGTACTGCAGCAGGAGAGCATCATTCAGTCGGATCACACAGTTTTTGTCGGGAAGAGCGTCTTTGGGGCCTGTGTACCCCATCCGGAGGTTCCCTGGGTTAATCTGACCATCCTCATGGAGGGCACGTCGCGG
The DNA here is from genome assembly GCF_024334085.1 of Lutzomyia longipalpis. Classification (NCBI taxonomy): domain Eukaryota; kingdom Metazoa; phylum Arthropoda; class Insecta; order Diptera; family Psychodidae; genus Lutzomyia; species Lutzomyia longipalpis. Next base: position 17,364,608 of record NC_074710.1, on the reverse strand, counting down.
AAGGGAGGCAGTGAAGGCACGGCAAATGGCATGGTGGGGAAGATTCTAAGTAGACAGAATAGCTCGATGTTGGTGCCAATTGTGGAGGTGCCCAACACACAGGCGGGTGTAATCTTTATCAGGGAGTCCATTTATAGCAATCACACGGCAAAGTACAAATTGCCGCCGAATCATGCCTTCTCCGTCGCAATTGCTGCCTTCCAGGTGAATCACAATGTGCCCCAGATTGCCACAAAAGCCACCATTGCCCTGATAAATGTTCCCTTTGAGGTGCCCACTGATGTCATTGATGGCATCCTCGGGAGCTACTTTGAACGCCCACGTTTTGTCTATCGCAACACAACCTACAGCATTCACCTCGATGGTGAGCTCCTGGGCGCCGCCTGTCTCTCACGCTACCACAACATCTTCAGTCGTATGCCGAGATTGCATTTCCGGTGCGTGAGCCTCGAATCGAAGGCCAATAGCTATGAGAATCACGCAATTGTCGTGAAGAACTGCACGAGCCTCCAGCAGATGTCTTCCGTGAATCTTGGGGTGCCAAAGCAGCTCCTTCATGAATTTGCGTTTGCAAATGTCTGCCCTGATGGGCTACAGAAGTACTTCGAAGCCCTCCTGGGCAGCCTTGAGCCATTTCTCGTGGAGAAAAGAGCTTCCCTCCTTGCTGCACGCAACATCCATCCAACATTCCTCCTTCACGGTGAACGAGGATGCGGCAAAAACACCTTAATCACAGCTCTGGCCAATCATTTAGGCGTCCATCTCTACGCCGTGGATTGTGCAGACATTCTCAGCAGTGTCTCAGCACAGACAGAGACCAAATTGCGTCTTGTGCTAGCACGGAGTCGCCTCTGCAGTCCCCTCATTATTTGCCTGCAGAACTTTGAGGTGAGTAAGCGCGCAAAGATTTGCAGAAAAGAAAATTCTCAAGAAGTTCAGCAAATTCCTGGTATTCGCTGCATTGTGGATGATGCAATGAAAGCTAATAAAATAGAGAGAGAAAAAGGGGATTTTTGAGATCATTAATTTCCGCAAATGCATGCGGGGAAGCAAATAGAAAAAGATCTGAAAAGTAAATAAAACAAATATTAATTAATTGCGAGGATTTACGTGGAAGATGATGCAAAAGTTTCTGGCTGAAAGTTTCCTTTTCCTAATCTTGATTTTTATTCTTTTGAATTTTTTGAATGTATGAATTGAATTCTTTTAATTTAAATTGAAAAAGAGATTAAAATTGAAGAAAAATAATTTGTGAAAAGGTTTGTAAAGAATTGACATAATCTTGGACAAAAAAAATCTTTGATTTGAATTTTTTTTTCAAACATTTTTTTTTTAATTAAAAAATTTAATTTTAAAGTTTATCCACATTTTTTTTTGGAAAGAAGAAAAGGATCTAAAAATTAAAACAAGCTTTTTTGAGCTTTCGGCGCCCCATAAACTATCATAATACGAGTTTAAAATGCTGAAATAAAATTAAAAGTCTAGAAGATTATTAAGATTCATTTGTTTTAAGGGGGGTCTCTTTTGAGAGCTGATGAAATTCAATGTTTTTATTTTTCTTAACGTTTTTCTTAAACTTGATTTTCAAATGTTGGTCACATTTGAAGACTTATTATTGAAGAATAAGAAAATCACTTTCCGCCATCTTAGATGCGACGCCATCTTGAGATTTTCCTCAAAACACAAAGGTAGGTTTTTCTCAGGATCTACTGGATGGATTTTGATGGGGTATAAAGCAAATGAAAGAGGAAATAGCAAAGGAGATTTTGATTGATGTATCAGAATTTTGAATTTCCACTCTGGGGCTGGGAAAAGTGGAAAAACGTCAAAAAATCTGAACAAAAGTCACATTTTTTCACTTTTCTCAGCTCCAGAATGGAAATTCAAAATTCCGCTACATCAAAATCTGCATTGATATTTCCTCTTTTATTTGCTTTTTACCCCATCAAAATCCATCCAGTAGATCCTGAGAAAAACCTACCTTTGTGTTTTAAGGCAGTTCTGTGGAAAAGTCGGAAAATCACAAAATGGCGTCGCACTTAAGATAACGAAAAGTGATTTTCTTACACTTCAATAATTAGGCTTCAAATGTAACCAACATCGGAAGACCAAGTTTAAGAAAAACCCAAGAAAATGACAACATTAAAATGGGTTAATTTAAACAGTTTTCCCAAGAGACCCCCTTAAGCTTGAGAATTATTAAATTATTATTAAAAAAGTAAAATATCCAATTTAAAATTAATTCTTTAGGGAAAATGTTTTTTTTATTTAATTCAATCTTATTTAACTGAATTATTCTATCAATTTTACAGAAGAACTTTAAACGTTTTAACCAGTTCAAATTTTGGAAGATTGTGATTCATTACTTCAGTCATTTTAAGCATTAGGTACTTAAGAACGATTTTATTTGTTCAAGCTTAAAAATTAATAAAAAGAATTCTCAAGGAAAATTAATTGAAAGTTAGCAAACTTTTAGCAACTTTTTACAAGCTTTTAACGCATTTTTTCAAGCTTTCGACTCCCTTTGAGCCCTTCATCAGGCGTCAGAAAAATTCGAATTGTATTTTTATTAATCTAAAAAGTTTTGGTTTCTCTCCTCGTTCTCTCCTCGAGCCCCCACTGATGCAATCTCCCACGCAAATCCTTATCATAATAGAGTAAAATAAAAGAAGAGAATAAAAAATGAAGAAGTTATCTGTCCGGAAGATTGAGAATTTGTAAAGCACGCAATTAATTTTTTGCTGCGTGGTTGTGTCCTCACAGGTGTTTGGTGTTGATAACGAGGGGAATGATGATCAACGGCTGATTGGTGCCTTCCAGTCCGAACTTGGTGAGTTATTCACCAAATCGGACCACCAGCCGCTCTTTCTGATAGCCACCAGCAATTGTCGCACCATTCGGCCGGCTGTGCGACGTCTATTTCTGGATGCCATTGAAATTGATCCACCCACAGCTGAGGAACGCTACCACGTCCTCAGGTGGCTGGATACAGTTCACACAGCCTACCAGGTGGGCTTTGCATCTGATCGCAGTGGTATTCAGGTGTTCAGTACACGTCAGGGGCGCCTCCCACGTGTCACAGATGCTGCCTTCGGGGCTATTGCTGAGCGTACGGTGGGATTTGTCTTTGGGGATCTCAAGACGTTGTATTCGAATGCCCGGAAGGCAGCGTGGGGACGATGTTTGTGTGAGGAGGACTTGGTGGAGCACCTGAATGCAATGCAGGCGCAATTTTCGGACAGTATGGGTGCTCCGAAGGTGCCAAAAGTGCTGTGGGATGACATTGGGGGCTTGGCGAAGATTAAGGATGAAATTCAGAGTAGTATTGGGCTCCCACTGAGGCATGTTCACCTCATGGGGGGGAATCTCCGACGTTCCGGGATCCTCCTGTATGGGCCACCGGGTACGGGGAAGACTCTCGTTGCGAAAGCCGTCGCCACGGAGTGCAATCTCAACTTCCTGGCTGTTCAGGGCCCGGAATTGCTCAACATGTACGTGGGGCAGAGTGAACAGAATGTCCGGGAAGTCTTCACACGGGCACGAGCTGCAGCCCCGTGCGTCCTCTTCCTCGATGAATTGGACTCCTTGGCACCCAATAGGGGGGTAGCTGGGGACTCAGGGGGTGTCATGGATCGTGTTGTGAGTCAGCTACTGGCTGAAATGGACGGAATGGGGGGTGGGCAGAAGGAGATCTTCATTCTTGCCGCAACAAATCGACCAGATCTCATTGATCCCGCTCTCCTGCGTCCGGGAAGGTTCGATAAACTCTTCTACGTGGGCCCGTGCATGACGTCTGAGGATAAACTTGCCGTCCTCCAGGCACAAACGAAGAAATTCCTCCTGGACAAGGATGTGAAGCTCCGGAGAATTGCGGAAATGCTCAAAAGTGAAATGACTGGAGCGGATATCTATTCAATTTGCTCAAATGCCTGGTTAAGTGCAGTCCGGAGGACCATTGCTGGTACTAAAGGTAAGTTCCTTAATAAAAATTATTTGAGAAATTTTTAAAAAATTTTTTAGGAATTTCTTAAGATTTTCTTTCAATTTTTATTAATATCTTTCAATTAATAAGAATTTATTTGAATTTCTATGATTTTTTAATTGATTTTCAATGGTTTTATTATAAATTTCGAAAATTCAATCAGAATTTAAAAGATTTTCTCAATTTCTATGAATTTCTATGAATAATTCTTTTTTCTTTTTTTTTATTTCAAAAAAATTCTGATTTTTTAAAGGATTCTTTAAAGTTTTAAAGAATTTTTATAGAATTCAGAGAAATATAAAATTTTCTATGACTCCAAAAGTAATTTCTATAAAATTATGAAAATTACATTGAAATTCTATGATTAAAAAAAAGGTTTCTATGATTTTCAAAAGAATTTCTATGAATTTATAAAAAAAATAAAACTCTGAGAAACTTTTTTCTAAATTCTATGTTTTTTAATGGTCTCTCAAGAATTAAAAATTTTATCAATTTCTATGAATTTCATAAGAATTTCTATGCCTATTTTAATGATTTTACGAATCTAAGAATTTTTAAGAATATCTATGAATTTGAGAGAATTTTATTGAAATTCTATGACTTATTTTTAAAAGATGCTTATGAGTTTTAAAGATTTTCTATGTTTTTTGATAAGTTCAAAGTTTTTTTTTAAATGAATTTCAAAGTAATATCAAAGAACTTTGATGATTTTTAAGAATTTCATATATTTCTCAGTAATTTTGTCTATTTCTTTGCTTTTCATAGATTTCTATGAAATTTTGTGATTCTATGATTTAAAAAAAAATTCTAGAAATATCAAAAGGATCTTGAATAACTGCAAATAATTTTTTTTCTTTCAATTTTTGTCTATTTCTATGAATTTAAGACTTTCTATGAAATTCTATGACTATATTTGAAGTTCTATGAGTTTTTAAAAATTTTCAAGATATTTGAAAAGAACTTGAAGACTTTCAAGAAATTCATAGATTTCTCTGAACCTGTCTATGTCTATTAATTTCTATGAATTCCTATGAAATTTTAAAATTGCCGTTAATGTCAAAATGATTTTAATGAACTTGAAAGATTCCAAAGAATTTTACTTAATTTTTGTTTGATCTATAATTTTCTATTATTCTATGAAATATCAATTTATTTTTGAAAATTTCTATGAATTTAAAGAAATTTTAAGATTTTCAACGAATTCTAAGGAATATTCTTTGAGAAAAACTTACTAAAAATTCAATTTTTTTCCTTTTTCTTTTTAGAAAAAGAAAAATTAGATGAATTAACGGGAAAATCCGTAATTGTTCACATGGATGACTTCAAGAGCGCAATTGGGAAATTTGTGCCGTCAATTAGTAAATCCGATTTGGATTATTTTACAAATTTAAGAGATAATTTTGGTGCATAAAGTGTTCAATGTGGTGTTTGTTTAACAAAGAAAAATGTTTTTTTTATTATTAAAAAAAAGTGGTTTTGGAAAAGATTTTTTTCTTTGAATGTTCTTGTCCTTGAAAATTCCATTGAAAGGCAAAAAGAGAGAATTTTCTCCCAACTATTGCTAAATCTTATCAGCATTAGACTCTCCGCCAGATTATATTTAGTAAGTACGTAGAAATTTCTTTTGATTAGTGTTCGTCATCAGTGCAGGTCATCAGATTATGGAGCAGGGTGTCATGTGTCAAGGAACTCTATGGGAATAATGAGGAATTTTTCTTGGTCAGGGAGGTATTAGGATTAAATTTAGAAATTATTTTTCTTCATTTTCTGCAAAGAATTTTAGGAAAATCAATTTTAGTCGTTAAAAAAATTAAAGCTTCGTAAAAACATTCTGAAAAGGACTTTATGCATTCTGGTGCATTCCATGAGACAAACCTTTAATGAAAAATGTTGAAATCCCAAACAGATTTTCCATTTTTCCTGCAAAATCAGTCCAAAATGAAACTAACGAAATAAAAAGAAATTATTTCAAAGTACAAAAAAAATCAGTTTTTATTTTCACAATTTTTGAAAATGAAAAAATACAAAATAAATAAAATTAAATGTCTAAATACTTAAATAAAAAAAAATCTACACAATATACCTCAATGTGGCTTATTTTATCGGAAGACGTGGATTTTTTCTGTTGAAATTAAGTATACAATACAAATCACAGTCAATTTTTTTCTTTAAATATTGGCTTGGAAAATACCTAGAATTTGTGGTTAAATGATGTGCGAATGTGAGGTTATGTTTTCTTTTCTTTTTCAATTATTCGAGATTATTTTTTTTTAAACATTTTCTTGATTAAATAAAGAATGGGGAGATGAAGATGGCAATTAAATAGAATTGAGATTACACGACTAAATGTGACGATACTTGGAATACATTTTCTTCTTTTTCTAATCATTTTCTGGCAGATTTATCGGCCATTTTGAATTTTTGACTACCTACGCTACCTACTTATTGCTAATGAAAAAAAAATTCTAATATATTTGAGAAGTAAAAAAAAGACAGAATTTTAGCCACTTTTGGGCTGAAAAGTCCTCTGTCGGCGTTTTAAAAAACTAATTTAGTGGAGATTTCTGTGCACAAGATGGCGCTGATGGCTGACTCCTTAATACTGTATGCCGTAGTAGACGTAGTCTTTGCACCAATCCTGAACGCCATCCTCATTTGAGCAGCACATGGGGAAGGCATTCCTAACTTTTGTCGCCTTGGCGCACCTCTGGCACAATTCCATTGTGTCGTCATCCTCATGACACTTCCGGATCTGCTCGTATTCCGCTGGATCCATGTCATGGAATTCCGCCACAATCTCCTGCGTCTGCCCCCGTGGGGGCTTTGAATTTGGTCTGCAGGATACAGTCTCAATGACAAGAAGTATCAGTATGCACAAAATTGTCAGGGACTTCATCTGCAAGGGAAAAAGAAAGGAAGAAATTTGTTAGGTTATGCTGTCAAATTACGCGTTGTTTGTCATTTTTAAATTTAAAGGATTGTTTTTTCCTCTCAATTCACATTCAAAAATACTTTGAAAAAGGTTTAAAAAAAAATTATACTCAAAACTAAAGAATGATTTACATTTTCTATGTTATTTGTATGCTACAAGCAAAAATTCTTTAAAAATTGCCTTAAATATTCAATTCCTCTTTTTTCCTTAATTATTCAAAGGAAAAACATTCTGGTTTGTCTTAATCATATTATAAAAAGAACATAGAAAATAACATAGAATCTTTAAATACAAAACATAGATTTTATATTATTTTTAAATGAAAATTATTTCGATTTTTTCAAAGTTTCTTATCACTAATTCAATAAATTATTTTTCTATAATCAAGAAGAAACATAGAAAATTATTGGTAAGAATATCAACTAATTGCATAGATTTCAATAGCATGGTGAATAGTCTCCTTTTTTATTTTATATTAACCGAAAGCGATTAATTTAAAAAAATGATTTAATTAGGAAAAATCTTGCTGAAATTATTATTCTTTGCAATTTTATCTATTAATTCAAGACTTTTATAATTTATTTTATAACAAAACCTTTTCCGCCGTCGGCTAAAATTCTTAATGACTTGAATGAGTGAGAAGATTTCTTCAAGCTTTTCCAAGCAATTTTGCATTGAAAAGATTAATGAAAAGAAGTCAGAATTCTTTTTTTTTATTCCTTTTCATTCATTTAGAATATTCTTGGTCTTGTTTTTTTATTAGGCGATAAATGTCTCAAAGTTCTGAGCAAAAAAACTATATTATCTATTAAAATTTTAAGTTTTAAACCTAATCAGACATTTTAATTCTTCAATAAAAATTTAAAAATTCCATTAAAATCTCATGAAAAAATTAATTTAATTAAAATAATAATAAATCAAACTTTTTACTTAATTCTACGAATGAATATTTAAAATTTTAATCACCCCGTCGAGACATTAAAATTAGAATAAAATTTATTTTATTTTAAGTTCTGAATGATTAATTTTTTTTTATCAAGAGTCTGCAATATTTTCTTCAAATTCCTGCAAATCATTCATTTCTATTACATTAAATGCATGATTTATTTAATATTTATTCTAGCTCAAACTGAATTTAATCAATTTCATTGATTAGTAAGGAGAAAGAATCCTTCACAGACAGCTAAATAGAATAATTTGTGATTAAATTAAATTTTATTCTCTCTCCTTTTTTTAGCTATCACTGACCGTCAAAATATTCTTTTTTTATCAAATAAAATTGATAAAAATTAATTTTTCCACTCAAATAAATTAATTTGCCACTGAATTTTTAAATAAAAATAAAGCAAAGAAAATAAATAAAAACATTCGCGATTATTGAACTTGCTGGGGTGGGAATTTAATGACATATTTTTGTCATTTGATAAGGAAAAATAAACTTAAATTAAATTCAAAATTCCTTCTTGTTTCTATGGCACTTTCACTCTCTTTCTCTCTCTAGTAAATTTCACCCACAAACGTTTTTTTCCTTATGATCTCTTCACTTTTTTTTTCTTCACTTGTCCGTCAAATTGGGAGGCCACATTCATGTCTCGGGTCTTACCCAAAGTCTCTGTACAATTTCATCATTATTTGCAAATTGTACGATCACTCATTCGCGCTAAAATTAGTTGATACTTTTGGCTGAATTTTTTATGTGAATTGAGAGGATTTTTTAAGGGTAATCGATCCTATAAAGATCATAAAAAGATCCTTTTTGCTCACCTTGATTATTTTCTCCAGCTTAAGATCCATTTGAAGGGGGATTTATTTGTAGATTGTCTGCTCACTTGATCGTGAAAGATCACACAGAAAATTGCAGAAGATCACTTCGAAATTGACGAAGATCACTCAAAAACTGATGAGGATCACTCAAAAATTGAGGAAGATCACTCAAAAAAACAAAACAGTCAATCCTTTCGGAAAACTTGGCACAAATTAATGTCTCTTAATGCTCTCAATGCACACGATCGCTATTGGGGGAACCTTTCAATGCTCTCTGAAATTTATTTTCCTTTCTCGCGATGTTTCTCATCTGACGGTCTGGTGTGAACTAAAATTTTGTAATCATCTTGAAATTTATATACGGCGACTGTCGCGCTTAGACCCCTGACGTTCACTGTATGCGTGATTTTTCATTCCTTCCCTCGCGCGTCGCTGTGTCCGCACAATAATCACGAGTATGATTGATATTAGATAATTTCCCGCACACAACTTCCAGCTTTTTTATCATCAAACTCCTCAGCTCAATAATCGGGCAAATTTTTTTTTCTTATTTCGCTTTCAACTTGAGATCAATCGTCCCACAAATTGATCATCCAATGATTTTGGGCATTTGGAATGGGGTGTGTGTGATGTGATCGCGTGTTGTGATCGTGATTTTGAGCAAATGTGATTTATTGGGAGGCTCGTGCGGTCCCCTCACTCTCTCTCTCGGCCCTATCTCCGTGTCTTAATCCAAAGTTTATAGAGTAAAATAAGCTCTCGAAGATAGGCCAAGAAAAGCCTTTTTGTCGCACTTAAAATTCCTCTTATCGCCTCTTTTTTCATCTTTAAAAACAAAGCCAAGAAAGTCAAACAGCTTAAAATATATAATTTTTTCTTTATTTAATTCAATAAATCACACGGCAATAGGATGTGAAACAGGGTGGTTGGATACATGATACAAAAATTTTCCAATAAAATATCATTTTTTTGGAATGAGAGAGAAGGGAAAAAAAACTTTTGAACTTCACTCGGTGATTTCTCTGTCGGCTGAGTTTGACCATGACCCAATATCATGATGAAATTCCACAAGCTGATAAATTGGATTTTATCCCCCGCAGACAATTGTCGCGAAATTTCCCACGCGCAGTTTACGGAGAAATTAATGCAGTTTTTAAATAGATTTTATGCAAATTATAATTGTGGAAAATACGTGATTTTTCATGGAAATTCCTCAATCGACGCACAAGCAAATGAGTGGTGTTGACCTAAAGAGAAGTATGTAAACAGAACTGTTAGTTTGAATTATTTTTTAACGATTTTGTTGAAAAGTTAAGAAGCGAAAAATGAGAGAAATAGTTAGAAAATTAAATGATTGCCTGGACGATATTTTCTTTCCATAAAAAACGTTTAAAAGCCAATCTATGCCAAAAAAAATTAAAAGGACAGAAAAATTGATTTTAGATTACATTTTTCTTTAGTTTTTCTATAAAATTCATTCCTTTATTCATTCAATCGTTCAATTTAAATAATTTTTTGCAAAAGAACTTGAGTAAATGCTTCTGATTTATTTATTTATTTGAATATTTTATTCTTTTTTATTGATTCATTTCAATTGTTTTTTTTTTTTTGGCTAATTTTTATGGCTAATTTTAGTTTATTTAAATGAATAATTTTCGTTACCTATTTTAAATGCTTAATTTCGAAGCTTTTTCTGAATGAATTTTATCATTTTAAGTGATTCAAATTAATTAACTTCTCGGCTCTATGGACATGAAGTTCACGGCCGTAAAATATTAAAATTAAAAATTAACTTCTCTTTTTTTAATAACTTTTTAAACTTTTTTTTAACATGATTTTAATTTTCCTAAAGGATTTATTTTATTTTTATGTATGTTTTTACTCTTCTATTATTCTGTATGATTGATTCACTTTGGTTATTTTCACTGATTTTTTTGTAATAACTCCTCTAATTTATTTCTTTTCATTTGAACTAAATTTCCAAAGAAACTAAAATTTTTCCTGATAAAAATCCAGACAATTCCTTAAATAGTATTAAATGAGCAAAGAAAACTGATTGATTAACCCTTTCGAATAGCTCTTCATTGATGCACTTATGAAAGCATGACAAACATATTTCTATTTTGCGAATGATGATGTTATAGTATATGATTAGTCACTCAAGGTTATCACAGCTTTCACTCAATTCTCCTACAAAATTATCAAAATAAAAATGATAAGAGATCACGAGGAAGAGTTAATTATTAGAGAAGATTTATAGAGATTTTTCATTAATTTTCCTCTATAAAATTCTTCTAAAGTGAAGAATTCGATTCCTTTTATAATGTTCTTCAGTATTGGGAAGAGGAAGGGTTAAGGGAGTTAAATAAATTGATTTTAGCCAAATTAGTTTGAATTTGGCGCCCATCTTAAGCAGGATAGGAAAGATGGTGAATTTGAATGGTGAAAACGGAAATGTGGGGAAAATGAAGCATTTTGTGGGAAATATATAAGATCGGATGGCAAAGGGAATATAAAAAAACTTCTCGTACAATAAAGAGAGAAAAATATTCGAGAAAAGCCTTAAAGGCTTTCCAATTCATTTTCATTTGCTTATAGAACACCCATAAAAAATCAAGTATAAAATATCACAGATTCTGTGCATAGAAACTTCATCTAATTATAAACTAATCTTCTATTAATACTAATAGAAAATATTTTTATTCTTTCACTCCTTTAGAACAAAAGGGGTGTGTAAATTCGAGATAAGACGATATACAATAAAGTATTTTATGAGAGGCACGATGCTTACGCACATTTGAATCACAAGACATGGTACTAAAATGCAGGTGCTTTAGTGAGAAAATCAGGTGAATCATCAGCAACTTCTTTAAAAGAAGTTCTTCACTTAAAATTCTTCTCTCGCCGATTTTGGTCCCATCGTGTTGGACTTTGAACCATTTCCTGGGGGTATCTCTCTCTATGTAATTTATTGACTCTTTCGGCTAATTCCCATAAAATGCCTCTGTAACAATTTTTTTCGCAGAACATGCGAATGGTTGATGGAGAAGAAATGCCAATTCACTCACGACATACTGATCGGCTATTTCGTCATTTTGTGAAAGATGATGGAAAGGCCTGACGGTCGGCGCTCACACATAAAATCCATTCATAACTTTGAAAGCAAATAGTGATTTTTATGTATGCCCGATAACCATCGCACCACACATTACTCCGTGTTTTAATAGTAAATCATCGTCGACGTCGTCGCGTCAACGTCATGAAACGTGTGTGTGGGGTAAATGATCCACCTCATTGTGAAATTCTTAATGAATTAGCTTGTATAGACACACAAATTACAAATAAACCGGCCGGCCTGTGGGGGCTTCTCTTCCTTTCCATTAGTTGCGATTTTGCACGAAATTCAAGGGAAAGACTGACGCCAATTTTTTTTTTGCTGGAGCCAACATTATAAAAGATGATTCAAGCCTCTAAGGGTGTTTAGTCATCGCACCAACACAAATTGGTCAAAATCATCCTGATAGGAAAGATCAATCGGGGCAAATATTTGAGGAATTTTTATGTGATATTGAAACGATACGTGGGGCAAAGAAATTACATTTTTTTCTTGTCAATTTATCTCTCTCTTCCATTACGCCCTACTTCTGTCACATGCGACCGCAGAAATACTTTAACCACCCCACCATGATCACGTTGACCGATAAAAATACGCGACTTTACTCATCACATCGAGATTTCTATATTATTTACCACCTGGCGGCTCATTTAGTTGCTTTACAACCGATTATTGAAGCATTTTAAGGCATTATCTCTAATTTAAAAGTCAGAAGGAGGTGTAAAAAAAATGCTTTTAATGGGACTCGATTCTTTGATCTGTAAGACTATAGCATTGCGTTTTAACCGATTATACCAACTATAAGGCAATTAAAACTTTAATAGGGGAGGGCGGGGCTAATAAAGTCATTTAAGGGTTTGGAAAAAGCCTAAAATATCATATTTCCTAGCTAGATAGAACAAAATGATCTGAGAAAGAGTTGTAGGGCAGTAAATTTCCTAAAGAAATGAGCTAAACATTTCGCTTTATGCATTTGGGAAATATGATATTTTGAGCTTTTTCTAAACCCTTAAGTGACTTTTTTAACCCCGCTCTCCCCTACTGTTAATTTAAAATGCTTTAAATGGTCTTTAAAAAATTAATTAAGAAAGGTTTTGTTCGTTTTGGTTAGATTTTGGGGAAAAAAAACTTTAAAATAAGAATTTTCAATGAAAAAATCCTTATTGGAATGAAATATTTCTCTTCAACACGCACTGAGGTAACTCATATTAAATGTTAAATCTCTTCTGGTCTTTCCTATATAATTTCTTAATTGAAAATTGTTCTGGAAAATCCCCAAATCAGCCATCTACTCTATATATAAAATTAATCTCTCAATTGAAAACCGGGAGGATTTCTTTGTAATCAAACAGAAATAACCTGAAACATTATGAAGAAGTGGGTGGGAAACCCCCAAAGAATTTACGACAAAATTGCGGAGAGTCTTTGAGCAAGTTAAAGTGTTGGAGTTTCCATGAATTCAACACTTGCAGTCATTTTATGTAAATTTAGTCAATAAATATAAGTCCAATGGGTAGAGTTCACACCTGCGTAAACCCCGAGTAAATTGAGAGTTTGATGACATCAATAGAAATTCAGGGAGATTATCTAAAAATCCCATTTGATAGATTCTTATTTCTTCGGGGTTTCTCATCATAAATCTCATAAAGATTGATTTTTTTTAAAAGAAATTCGGAAAATTCTTTATACAGGTTTTTGAATATTTTTCGTTACATTTTCCTCTAGTATTCAGCCTGATGAAGGTTAAAAGTAGGACCGAAATGTTAAGAAAATACTAAATTGTCCCATAAGAAGCCTTATTAGTCCTCAATCAATCTATATTCTGATTTTTTAAAGAAAAAAGTAGATAATGGGTTGTATTCTACGATCAAGAAAATCTAAAAAAAAATCCAAGATAACGGAAATTTTTAAACCGAGAGGTTATTTTCAAAATTGCTACTGTCATTTGCTTTGACATTTGGCTTAAATAAAAGATTTCAAGAAACGGATTCTAGGGCTTTTATTTATTGAAACTAACCTTAATTTACTTTTTTTTTTTATTATTATTATTATTATTGATTTTATCTTCGATTTATGTCAAATTTCAATTGAATTTTCATATTGTCGTGTTGTAAATTCAGTGATTTGTTATTATTTTTTGACGTGATTAATTTGTCCATTGAATGCCCTGAAGAAGGACTTAAATAGTTCGAAACGTCGACCTTTAATAAAATTTAGTTAACCGAGCTTCAGACTAAAAATCCGATCTTTAAGAAACCCACCAATTGAATTTTTGCGTTCTTTTTTTTGAAAAATCTTAACTTTTATAATTTTTTATTTGTCCATTTTGTCATAAGAAATCAAAAAATTAAATTATCTCAGGAATCCCAAAAAATCAAGAAAATTCCAAGATTCCAGAATACCAAATCTTGATTTTTTTTCAAACTCAAATTTTCAAGCTTTTTTTAGCTCTATACTCTATCACGCAAATTTTCATTTAATATGTAAAAATTTTTTATAAAAATTTCCAAATTTTTCCTTAAAAATAGATTGGAAAATTTTCATAAAGCCCAAATTAATGTTTTCCGGAAAATTTCACCCAAGAAAAGCCCTAAATTTCCCTAAGAATATTCCCAAAGTTTTATATTCAATCTACTATTGTGTGTGCTTGAGAGAAGGTCTTTGCTCTTGTTCGGAGTATCCCAATGAAGGTAGCAAAGTTTCTCATTTTTTTATGAATGACTTTTGCCCACCTACCACCCCCTCTTCCGCGGTACTTGAGCTCTGTGTGTGCCCATGTGGACGGCAAGTGGATGAGTACAAAAGATCATGTGAGAGATTTTATTGGGCACAATCAATTCATCAACCTAAACTTGGGGACACCACTATCAAAAGAAATTCATTTTTTTCTTCTTCTTCACTTCTCCTCTTCTTCTGTCTATAAAACAATATTCTGTCCATAAAATAAATAAAAATGTTAAATGATTATTTTTTATATTAGACAATTTTTGCCCTGGGGGTAATCAAATGGACGTCAGAAAAAATTTTAATGCTCAATCACGGAGAATTTGCGTCAGAATTTTATCAATCAAATTAGAAATCTTTTCCAGTTTTGTCTGCAATCTTCTTCTTTGTTTTGGTATTGCACAATTCCGTATTTTTCTTTTTTTTTTCTTGTTAGAAAGTTAGATTTTCCATGGTCAAGTTAAAAATTTTTCTTGTTTTATTCTTCTTTTCTAAAATTGAATAATTTTCATATAATTTGTAACAGTTTTTGTATGTTCAAATAAAAGATAAATAGCTTCACAAATAGAAAAAAAATTATAGAGAAATTGTAGAGAAGCGAAAGAGGAGGAGGAGGTGGGGGAGGAGGAAGTATCTAATTACCCATCCCCACTTTTCCCCCGCGCACGAAATACGTGCCTGATATGATAAAATTGATTTAATAATTCCAAGATTGACCGAAATGTCTTCCTGGATGGCAATTTGTGTGGCGGTTCAATTTGGCAAGCTAAATTTGGTCAATGGCTCGCTTTAGTCGTTCTGCATCGTGTTCTCGCGTTGACGAAAGATAAAAAGGGGCCACTGAATTTGTTATCTAAATTATGAATTTTATTCATTTTCTCATTTCACAGTTTAAAACCTACATTTTTGGCAATAATTTTAACTTATTGCACCATCAGGTGGGTGTGCCGCGTGATCGTTTTCTTTTGATTGATTTTCGCGCCATTCTTCTGGCCATGCTTGTTGGGTTAGTCATCGCAACAGTAACTAACCACATGGCTCTGTTATTTATATAAATGTCTTATCGTTGTTATTAGTTTTTTCTATCTCACTCACTCTGCACTCCTACATGCCGCGCTTTCTATGCTCTCAGATGTGTCTAGACCGCGTAGATGTGTGTAGTAGCCATGGGGCCGGCATGCCTTCGCAGCATCGCTCTTAACACTTTTTTTTTTAAAACGTTTCTTGTTGCTGTATCGGCTGTTCAAGTAGCGGATCGCGTACTATTATTTCCCATTTACACCTGTCCGATGAAAAGTGAACGTGAATGTCACGTGGAGGTAATCCACGAGAGTTGGGAACCTCGAAAACGTGGTTTCCCCTTCTCGCTCTTTCTCTGTTTAATGTCCAAAATTGAAATTTAATTTTTTTTGTAATGAAAATTTCAGCAAAGTTTTACATTGTTTAAGATTTACTTTAAAAGTTTTGAGTAAATTTTTTGAAAGGTTTAAGGGAAAAGACGTTTTTCTTTTTACTTTAGTTAGGCTTATACTCTTCGGACTCATCTCTATATAATGCAGCATATGCTTACAGTGTATAAGATATTTAAAATTCCCCACCTAAAGCTATTTGGCGCTGTTGTCGAGCAAGCTCTGGACGGATTTGTGCATCAAACTCTCAACTAGTCCAATTGAAAAAGTATTTTATTTTATTAAATAAAAATTGGAGATAATAAGAAATTTAATTTTTGCAATAATTTCATTCTCAATTAACAAATTTGAAGCTCTGAAAATTTTGCAAAAGCCTTTGAAATGTAGCCTAACTAGATTTTTTTTTATTAATTATCTTAGATGCATTTGAAAGGTCTTTGCTCCCAATTGCTCAATTATGTGATTTGATGTGCTAATTCTGCAAAAAAAAAAGAAAATCATAAATATCACCGCGACCCCAAACATTCAGGCGTGTGCGCTTTCAGACAAAACTCAGCACTAAGGAGAATTTCTATGTGTTGATATTAATTCATTTACACGGCAATTACTGCAAATATGCGAAGTAATCGACTGGGGCGGGAAAATAATTAACAAAAAAATAAAATATCAGCTAAAAAGCACGTAATATAAAAAAAAGAAAAATATTAAGTACAAATTCCACGTGAATGTGAATTATGTGGGAGAGGGGGGAGAGATAGATTATGAAATGCCGGACTTTATTAATTTGTCATGCAAATTAATTAATTTAAGAAATTGATTCAAAGGAGAAAATATTCAGATTTGTTTGAGTAAATGATTTTAATTTTTTTTTTGAGAACTCAATTAATTATATTTTTTACGAAAATCAGTGGAAAAAATTCTTTAATGCTTGCAAGATATTATTCTGTTCGGTTTTTATTCCTTATTGCCAAATGGTTCAATAAATGCTCGAGAAATCTTTTTTTACACATTCATAGGAAAAAGTTCGAAAGCAATAAAAATTCTTTTTAGGAAAATTCTCTACGAGATTCTTCCTTAATTTCTAGGGAGATGATGGACTTATTTAAAATTTATTTCATATCATTAAATTCATCCCAACTTGCACTTGCAATGGTTCTATTTATTTTCTAAAATTATCCTTATTATATACAAGAAAATATTGCAAAGTTGAGTGCAAAAATGATCACAAAAAATAGGTAGGTAGGTACTTAATGACTTAAAATAAAAATGAAAACTTTCTGTTCAATTTTACGACGATTTAACGACTTGGAAATTTTCATAGATTAGAAAAATATGTTGCATAAGTTTCAGAAAGCATTAAATTGTTGAAATTAAATACATACAAAAATATACAGAATTTCCTTAATTATCGCAACTCGTTCACAGCAATTTATTCCACATGGGTTCTAACGTAAAATTCGGTCCATTTAACCTGAATAGTCAAAGGGGTCAATTCTGATAAAAAATCTTTTCTTTTCTTTTTTAACTTAAAAGTTTCTGGAAGATTTTGACATAGTTAATGTTTTAAAATCATTTTATTGTCGGTCAAACGAAGAATTTGTTGTTCCAGAAAAAAGTCAAAAGAGCCAGAAAGATCTTTAAGATTTTTGGAAACATAATTAGTTGGTGTTCCACTTCGTGGCCAACACAAAGTATTGTAATCGTCGGAAAAACCGACCACCTCAGATCGGGCTCAAACTTGGTATGAGCACGTTTTAGACAACCCACATTCCAAAAATGGTGGTGGAAAATTTTTGAATCGGCCGGCCTGCCTTCCGGCCTGCCGTCCGGCCTGCCGTCCGGGACTCTAAACTTTGCCTTATAGCTCGAGAACGGTATTAGATAGAGACTTCGGGTTTGAAGTTTTCTATAGAAATATGGGTGTAAAATTTCATTTTTTCGCATTTTCAAAATTTAAGATGGCCGCCGTCCGCCATTTTGATATACAATCAATCAGTTCCCTTATAGCTAGAGGTCTGAAATTTTAGTATCTTGTAGTGCTCAGTGAGACGTTTTCATCAATAATTTATACTTGAAAATCGGTCAAGCTGTTTAGCAAATATGGCGACCTAAAGCAAAAAGTGTTTTTTCGATATAACTCGAGAACGGCTTGACCGATTTTAATCATCTTGGTATCAAATGAAAGGTTTCAAGAAGCCCTACAACTGTCTAGAACATTCCAAGTTCCAAAAACATCCGCAAGAGGCGCTAAAATCAAAAACAAAAATTGCCTAACTTTAAGGGGCAATATCTCCGAACATCTGTTATAGATTTCCTTTAAATTTTGATATGTTATAGCCTGACTCAATATATTTCACCAGTCCAAAAATGAAGAAAATCTATGTCGCCGTTTAGAAGATATAGCCATTTGAAAAATTCTAAGAATCATATCTCTTGAACTGCTTAATCGATTTTGTTCAACTTGGTATCAAATTAAAGGTTTTGCAAAACTCTACAATTTTCTAGAACATCAGAAACCTCTAGAACTATTTCTTGAGGACGAAAAATGCGAAAAACTGTTTTGGTAAAACAAAAAACCCCCATTTTGTGTTCTAGAGGTGACCTTCAAAAGTATCAAAATTTATTCCATATTCTAGCTTATTTTAAGACCTTTCCATAACTACTCAAGAAGTTTCTGTAGGTGTTATAGAACCTGAGATATGACCATTTTTATGCATCAAATTACTGAATTTCACAAAAAAAAATCAACTTTGCCTACTAATTCTGTTCACAAATCGCATTACAACGCATAAACAAACTTCTACACGTTGTGGGACACCAACTCTTATAACTGGACGCGTTATGATTGACTTTTCCTTCAAAAGTGCGATTAAAGCGAGAAATAAAATGTAAAAATCTTTAACTGACGAATTGCAAGAAAAGAAAATATTTATATCAGAATCTACCCTAGATTTTATTTAATTAGTTAATATTTAACAAAATTTAATACATTTTTGGCAATTCAGCGCTGTAAAATATTGCAAAATATTCCTAAAAGAGACTAATCGTTAAAGAAAAAATAATAAAAGTCGTAAAACAGTTCAAATAGTGGTTATGTCGGTCTTGAGGTTGTTGCTGATTCTTTTGAATCTCTTAATTAGCGAAATTAAATTTTAAATAATCTTCTCTATCAAAAGAAATGATTTTTTGAGCTGGTTTACATTGTTTAGGCAGTCCTTGGCTCTTAAGAATTATCTCAAAATTGAAATTCTGATTAGATTTCTCATCTTTACCACTTTTATTTTTTTTTGTTCTTGCTTATCAAACTACGAGAAACTACGCAACTTCCAAATTTTATTAAAAAAAAAAAAGAAATATGAATCAATAAAAATCTGTGAGACTGTTTAATTAAATTCACCCCCAAATATTTCTTTTTTTATCTCACGAGACAATGGAAAAAGAATGAAATGTTGTTTCTTTTTTTTTGTTGATGAATTTTTCGGCCTCCCTGAATGGTCAATTTTAATTTGACTGTCCCACATGATGCTATGTCTTTCACATGATCACCTCTTTGCTCGTGGATTGGTGAATCTTTGGTCATCTGACTGCTGAAAATGTGTACAAAAAAACAAAGCTGCGATACGTGAAGGGGAAAAATATCATACGATTATTGCGAAATGGCGAATTTTTTTTAAAAGCTACACATTACCACCATATGTATGTATGCGTTCATTATGCACATAAATAGGTATATAATTTATTAAAAATTTTTGTTAAGAAGAAAGAGGAGAAAATTATCGTGAGGATTTTTTTTTAAATTTTTTATTGGCCGTTAAACTGTTACATTTGTTCAAATTCAAATTCAAACCAAGCGGCATCTCCCGGCTGTACCCAATGCACGAACTTTTTTTAACTCAACCCAGTGCGCACACTCTGACTCACCCAGTGGGCAAGGTGTGCGAGAAAATGGTTCGCGGATTAACTACCAATAGCGGTGGGTACGCGTACTAATTTTTCTTGTAAATCTCATTTTGGCATATTAAGAGCGGCCCCGTGAGTGGATGTTGTCAGTTCCACCATCACTTTAGTTGTGTCTCTCAATGGGACCAGACGTGTGAGAAAGAAAAGAAAAAAACATTTAAAAACACATCAAAAACCTTCTTTAAAAAACAACTTCAAGTCCAAAATTGACTTGCAATTTTGTCTTGAGGACAAGGACAACCTTCTTGTGTTGGTTGAATTTTCTTTTAACCAATTATCCGCGACCCTCTGTGTGTTCGGGGAGAAAGTGAACGATTATTTTTGGTGTGAAAGAGTTTTGAGAAAAGACCGAGAAGAGGACTGAAAAAAAAATCGCCGAGACAAAGAAACCGGAAAGAATGATAAAAAAGTGTTTTGTAATAAACTTTTAGAGACTTGGCGGGTTTTTTTGTTCTCAAACTTTTTTTTTAACCTAAAAAAAAACAAAATTTGCGAATTTCGCGGAGTTTTGAGAAGAAAAAACAACTTTGAACAAAAAAATAAGGAATAAGAAAAGATGAAGATTCTCGTGAATACACCAAATGGTACAACAACACTGTGTGTTGACATCGATCAGAAGGCAATAGCACAGGAGTGTCTTGAAAAGGTAAAGAAATGAGAAACAAAAACAATTTCCAACTGTTTTAATTTGCAATCTTTTCGTACATTAAATTTACATATCATGTGTGTACATTTTGAGCGCAAAATCAACAACAAAACGCACAAACAACCTGGATGACAGGTTCGTTTTTACTTTTGACATTTTTTCTCCAAACACTAATAAAAAACTTTTATGACAAAGTTTTCTTTGTTTTTCATTCAAATAATCTATATTTAGACATTTCTCATTTAACTGGGAAAGATAGGAAAAGTAAAGAGACTTACATTGAGGAAAATTACATAAAATTACACGTGTTGGGGAAATTGTGTTTAATTACATTTTCTATTTGCGGAAGTTCAGCTGCTGATTGAGCGTAGAAAATTTTTCACGCTCACCTGTGAGGAGTTTTTTTCTTCTTCTAACGTGCCTAAAATGTTTTAACGATCCTAGAATTTTTTTGAAAGATATTTGGCAGCCGGGTTGAATGTTTTTTTTTAAATGGTTTAGTGACTCAGATTTGTTTGTAAACTATGTCAATGTGATTAAAGGGAGACTTTTTGACAAAGGTGTGAAGATATTAATGAGAACTTTGAGTGTTTTATTCCTCGGGAAATTTTCCATTTAATCGAGTTAAAACGATAAAGATGTCAAACGTTAGAATATTTTAAATGTCAAACGTAAGATTGTTGAAATTGTCAAAAAATTGAATAGTAGGTACAGTTGTCAATTGTTTGAGTGTCAAAATTTTCAAAGGTCAGAAAACCTAAGATGTTAAACGTTAGAATGTTAAAGTTATCAGACGTTTGAATACCAAAGACGTGTATAATTTGACAAATAAAGATGTCAATCGTTAGAGCAACTGAAATGTCAAACGATAGAATATTGAGGTTGTCAAACACTTGAAATGTAATTAATATCCTTCGTTAAAATGCTAAAAATTTTAACGATGGCATTCATAAATAGAAAAACGTTAAGATTTTAAGGAACGTTAGAATATCAAGGAAGTAAAACATGAAAACATTCAGTCCTAAAGAAAAAAACTTAAAAGGAAGAAACAATAATAAATATCAAATAGTAGGTAATAAGTTAAAAATGTTATTCGTTGGATTAAGTAATAGTAGAAGCTGTGAAATGCGTCAAAATTATAAATGTCAAATGTTAGAATATTTTAAATGTCAAATCTTCTAACAATTGAAAATTTTTATTTTTCCTTTGAAAAAAATTGAAAATAAATCCTTTTTGGTATTTTATAACAATAAAAGAGGGCGCTGGAGGGATTCTTACCACAAAAATCCTTTTAGTAGTAATTTAGTAAGTGGTTAGGACCATCAATCCTTGTCAGCCGGGTTGCAGCAAATACTTCCTTATTTGCCTCAATGACATCACTCAAAGGACTAATTAGTCAACTTCCGCCATCTATTGACGGCAATCATTTGCTAATTTTTAATTCTTTTACTAACAAATGATTACATCATGCATATAGAGAAATTTCTTCTTTAAAAAGAAATTCATTAAAATGAGGAATAAAGAGAGAAAAAAAACAGGTGGAATGCAGCTCTGCGGGAAAGCAGGAAAATAATAAATAGCGACATCTTGTATTACCATTTTGAAATGTGAACCACGTATAGAGGGTCCAATTAACATATTTTTCTCCTTTTTACCTTTAAAAGTAATTTTTTCTCATCTTCTCTAAATAGCTATCTTGCACGATTAAATTATGGATAGAATTTGTGATTCCTTATTCATTGGCAATGACCATGCAATCAATCACGTGAACGTATCGTGGCAATATGTTGCATTTTATCTTAAATTGATCGCACGCTGCTGGGCGAGAGAGTGAATTGAGTTGAAAACTTTGATATACATACAATCCACATAAAACAGCATTTAATAGCTCGAATTTATATATTAACTACCTTAGAGCTATTTTTAAAAGTTTCCCAAAGCATTTAGCTATTTTTATTGATGATGCAATATTTATGGGCAATTAGATGAACTTTTTTTCCGTTAACTAACATCTTTAAACTTCTTTAAACAATTAAATTAAATTAAATTATAAATGCCACTGGAAATTCATCCAGTTTCTTATACGTATCTAACACACAGGAAAATATAAAACTAATGTATGTTGCTTGAAAAATCAAACAAAGAGAGGTGCGGATTTATGTTTGCAAAGTCTCCATGCTTGAAACACTGTCCTTGGAATATTTTTTCATATGCCTTTTTTTCTCAACATCTTCTGATGCGTAGTTTTTTGGGCATTAAAAAGAAACAACCCACAAATAGATAACTCCACTTGATGGTGGATTTTTTTTATTTAATAATTTTCGCCTCTTTTCACTCTTTTGTGTATTACATGTGTAGTATGTTCTACACACGGAGGCACTCTATTGAGGCATCCTTTGTGAAATACAAACCAACGATGACCAATTTAGAGTTATGCCCGCTTTTGCTGCCATCGTGTGAATGTATTTGGGTGCGAGTTTTTAGCGGTTTCACAGCACGTTGGCTCTTTGGCAAGGAGTCGCAGATTTTGTAATTAACCGAGGAAGGTTTAATTATTTTCACAAGGTTTCTATTGAGATTGATTAAATCATGAAGAAAGAGTCATTTTGAAGGTAAATTCGCGGCAAATTCCGCCATTTTGAACGTGTTCTTTGGGCAGTAGCGTCCCCTTAGGCGATTACAGCGCCAATTCTCTTGAGATTTATCGAAAATATCTTAATTGTTTAAAGTAAATTGCTTAAATCTATCCTTAAGTTTTAATATAAAATAATTATAATTTTAATGAAGTAAGTCATCAATTGAAGTCAGAAAATAAGGCGAATTCTTTTTAGAGAAAGAATTAAGGGCAAGAAACATAGAAATTATAAAATTATAAGTATTAGAATTAGAAAGTTCTGAATTATAGATTAAAAATGATTTAAATAAAAAAGTTCAGGAAAGCCCTTTAAAAATTCTAATAGTCGTTTCAATTTTTGTCCAGGATCACAATTTCAATTTTTTGAGTCTTTAGAAAACGTTTAATGTTCGAATTTGAAGTTTTACAGTTAAATAAAAATGTTTAGGGTCTTCATTTTAAAATCTAAAATTGAAGATTTTGCTATGAATTGTAAAATTCAAATCTTAAAGAAAAATATTTAGGAATTTTTTTTTAGCTATGATTTTATATTGCCTGATAAAAATTCTAGAAGAACCTTCTAATTTTCATTTTAAGTTCAAAAGAATTTTTAGGCTGTGAATTTTTAACTTTCAAAGTGATAATTTAGAATATATTTACGTCTTCTAGAACTAATCTATATCAGAATTTAAAACTTCAATTTGAAAATTTTAAATTTTAGTGCCCTAAAAATTGTTTAGGAGGTCTAGGATCTCAAATTTTGTATATTAGAGCCCAAATAGAAATTTTTATGGTTCTAATTTATAGATTTCAAGTCTCATAGTGAGATTGGGGTGCTTATTTTTAAATTAAAAGGTCTTAAATAAACGATCAAGATCTCAAATTGAAACTTCTAATTGAAAATTTTAAATTCAGAACCTGAATTATTTTTTTTAAATACTAAAGATGCAATTAAATTTCAATTTAAAATTTTGAAACCCTGAAAACCATATCAAAATATCAATTTTGAATTATAAAAATCGTAAAATTCCGAAAGAAAAACCGTTAATTGTCTCAAGGAAATTCCTTCCGGTATTTCTCTGCATTTTTATGAATCACCATGCACTGTGGGCTGTCTTGGCCATTAGCTGTGCGTTTTACCATTGCTCGTACCTCTTGACGGTGTATTGGTGGTGATCAGCACGTGCTCAATGAGTGATCATCGAAGATGGTCAACTAAAGGTTATTTATCACGGGCATGATTTTTTCTTCTTGCACTTTCTACTTCCATCGAGGCGCCCCTCATTAAATGAAGGCAAAAACCAACCTGCAATTACAGGCTGTACTTGGGCGGCGGGAGGGGTGGGGAGGCGATTTAGTAATGCAGGAAAAGTGCAATGATAGGTAGTCAAGGCTCTGCTGTAAATTACGCGGAAAAATGGAAACAAATTAGAAAATTTTTCAATTTTCTTTCAATGAATGTGGGATCGTTCCCAGCTGTTTGCGGGCTTTGATGTGATTACAGAGAACGTGTTGAATTTAATTTTTGTGATTAGGATGAAAGGGGGCAATTTGGGGGCATCACAGAGCACACTCTGCTGGGTATCTCTCAACTCATTGATGTAATTCACGAGTAATTTTTTGTAGTGAAGGACGATACTACGTGCCTGTTGCCATGTCCGAGTCATCAGCTGGTTAAATTGCAAATTACATACATTGGGTGTGATGAAACATTCGTGTGGCAAAAGTGCCTCCAGTTCCACCCATGAATGCCTCCCCAAATGATTGATTTTGAAATTTTATTTTTTTGAAGAAAATTCTCAATAAAATCTTCTCTCAAAAAATTCTTTTTGAGCCTCTTGGCGGCTTCAAACTATTTTTTTTTGACGAAAAGTCTGTAAAGTAGTAAATGCGAGCGGCATGTTGTATTGAGTAGAGAGAGAGAGTCCAAAGTCCATTTGAGCTGCGGTACGAGTCCAAAGTACAAAGTACAGCAAAATTTCTTCATACAAACTTGGAAGAGTGTTCAAGTTGAAAATGAATGTATGAGGTTGTTTTATAAAATGTTTTCATTACCCATACTTATGTGTAGGTATGTAGTGATCGTCATGCCGCAGCATGATGGGAAGGGGGGTGCTTTGCAAAAGAGTACGAACTAAACAAAAACTATCGCTGGTAGGAAAAACCTACAAGTTGGAGTGAGAAGAAAGTCTCTAAAATAGTTTTTGGGGGGATCTTCATGCGGTTTGATCATTAAGCCGCATGCTTTTGTACATAGCACGCAACATATATAGCAATTTACTATATATACGGCAGTTCTATGTATAGTAAGTAATAGACAAGATCCCAAATAGAGACAGAGAGATAGACGAGGTATTGATATAAGGGATTTGTTGATGTGCCGCAGCCAGACTAGTTGGCTCAATTGAATTATATAAAATTGTTGATATATGTGGTGTAATGTGGAAGGTGCGGATGTGAATATTGATCAATTGGCAGATGTGGCAGAATGTCGTTGTGAAGTGTTTTGATCCAATTGACCCAAATATGGCAAACAAAACACCTTAATTTTGATATTCTTTAAAAGGTAAAGAAAAAATCAAAAAAAAATTTTATTTAAAAATAAAAAAAAATCATTATCAATGTCGTGCAAAACACGAGTCACTCCCACGCCTAATTCACGCGATTATGATGTATCATGCGTAGGATTAAGCAGGGACTTATCACTTCGCGAGGATTTTCACCTCAATCTCTATTAGAGGTGTTTGGGTTTTTCCCATATGTGGGTTCGTTTAGCCAAAGGAGGTTACTCCACTAATCCACTTTAGAGTTCTTTTACACACTTCTTTCACTATCGCCCCCGAAAAAGAGCATAATCCTCCAAATCTGACCAATATAGGATAACTCATATTTTATTTTAAAGCATGATGACACACTTTTGTGCCCGTCAAGGTGTTCAAACTTTGGACCCAATTAAGTTTTCTAAGATAGATTTAAAGGGCCAAATGTTTAGGCATTTAAAAATTAAATGGATATAGTTTGTGACTTAAAGGGAACTAATTATGATTCATTATGAAAAACTTTGAAAAAAAGAACAAAATAATTAATTTCAGGACTAGAAATTAGAAGATTTTGAGACGTTCTTGAAGTTCCTGAAAAGAAATTTGACAAATTTCGATCATTTAAGGAATTTGCAGCTAGGAAATCAATAAGATTTTGCAGATTTATGAATATTTTTATTTTAAAAGAATTCTGACAGATTTTGTCAAAAATCTTCTGTTGTAAATCAGTCAGATGTTGTAGCTTATAAATCTAGTTAAGAATAAATCAGATTTTAAAGATGTCTTAAGTTTTTAGTCAGGAATCAGTCAGTTTTTAAAGTTATTTGGAATGAAAGTTAGTCAAATAAAGAATTTTTAAATTTCAGACTAGTAAGCAATAAAACATTAGTGAAGTTTTGTACGTTTCTAGCTAGAAAGTTAGTCTGAGTTTTATTTTTCTGAAATTTCTGGATGGAAATAAATTTTATTTTCAGATCAGTCAGTTTTTACATATTTCTAAAATTTCTAATCAAAAAGTTAGTGAACTTGCTATAAAGTCGGTCAGATCAGTCAAGTTTAGTATAATTTAGACCAAAACAGTCGACTTTTACGTAGTTTTAATTTTTTCGACCAGAAAGTTAGATTTTTTATAGTTCTGAAGTACTTGGATTGAATTCTTTAAATTTCTAGACTAGAAATCGGAATATTCTTTGGGTAAAATATAAACTTCTTGACCTCAAATTTTAATTTCTATCTAAAAAAACTAAATTTATGACCTAGAAAATTAAATTTCTGGTTGGAAAATTAATTTCCTGACCTAAAAAATGAATTTCAGAGGCATAAATTCAAATCAGAAATCAGTTAGAAATCCTTAACCTCAATTTTATTAAGACTAATCTAATAACCTGAAATATTGACCTGATAAACCAAATATTTGGCTTTAAGTTACGTAACTTAAATCTTAAGCTTAGTACCTACAAAAAAAAAAACAGTTTAAAGCCGTGTCTTAAACCCTTAGGCCTGTCAAGCTCATTACCATCTTTCCCTTATCTTAAACTATTTGTTTAAAAGATTTGTTTTGCCGGCAAAATATCAAAATACCAACCGCAAAGACCACAAGCCACTGAAGCCACAAACAAGCCGCATAATCATTGCCCAAAGGAGGCGTACGACATATAAAAATCCTCAATGATCTCCTAGCTGAGTTATCTCAAAGGTTCTGATTGTCTATCTCTCGTTGAATCTCGTGTTTGACACCCCCGCCTTTAAGACAGGTCGGCTGATTAGCTCTCTGCTTCTTTTTTTTCTTAAACTTAATGAGGATTTGTACTTTCCCATGATGGGTAAGGAACGATAAGGTTTGGAAAGAATTCTTTTCACTGGATTCAGTTGGAAATTTTACTGAGTAATTTAATGGGGTTTTAAGCCCCACACCTAATCCCAAATGAGGGAATTAAAATGACGACCTTTGTTTTCATTGAATTTATTCTGTCGCATTAAATATTCATTAGTTTCATGTTTTGCTGGTCACGTTTCAATATTTTGGACTTTTTCCTTATTGCTTTTTCGTTGTTGTGGCAAAAAATGGACGTCCTTCCATGGGACGCGCGTCCCTTTTAGCGATTGCAGCGCCAACATCCTTTCTGTGAAAATTCTCTGTGGGTTACTATGTTTTGGTTTAAAGAGTAACGTCTTAATAATAATTTTAAGAGTTTTTATTACCATTTAATCCTTTTTTTATGACTCTAAAATAAAATTAAATGCTTTGTAATCATTCGAAGCAAGAAGAAGTAATTTTTTGGGTGTTTCTTACGCACACAAAGGCATGTAAAAAACGTCTTTAACGCCCATTTCATAAATTTATTATTTGCAAAAGTCATCAAATACATCTATTTAGAGTTCAAGGATTTCTTTTTTCATTGACTCTCGTGTCTTTTTGTCTTCTTTGTGTAAAAGAAGTAAAATAGTCATGTATTTTGCTTTTTGTTTGACAGACTTTTTTCGCTCTCTCGATGTCTCTCATTTGGTCGGTAGAAAAAAAAAGAGCTTCTCTCTCGCAAGTTTATTTTAACACATCCTATATAAAATGTGAGATGCTAATACTTTTTTGCAAGAAAAGTTATTTGCACACGTCGCATGAGAAAAACCGGTTGATTAAATATATTGAAAATTGAAAATGGTTAACACCTTGATGGTGAGTCGCATAAGGGGGCAAAGTTGCGAAAATAGAAAAAAATAAATAAAATGAGGAAATTGGCATAGATTGTTGTTGGAAGAGATGTTCAAGGAAAACAAATGGACATTTTATGGACATTATTGTTTTCTAGACTGGCACATGAAATTTTATATATTGATTTGCAATCGTGAAATGCAAGCACGAAGGTTTTATGTTTTATCAGTTTACTTTTATGATTAGCTTTGACGAGACAATATATCATAAAATGCCCGTAATGAGTTTTTTAAGTTTATATGTACTTATTTCCTTCATAACAAATGCGCATTATTTGTTGGAAAAGAAGTTTTAAGTTGTTGCTATTATGTTAAAAATGTGAGGTTAGAATGGCGCTGGAATCGCTAAGAGGGACGCTTAGCTGTATATTTCTCTGTTTAATATTTAAAACTAACAATTTTCTTCTTGAAAAACTCTAAGATCATTTTTTTTCAAGCAATTGACTCATTTAGTAGATCATTGAGGTTATGTTGGCGCTATTATCACAAAGAGGGACGCGCAATTTCCACCATTCTCACAAACAAACAAAAACCTCGCAGAATCCTCATTTTCACCGAAATCTTGATATTTTTCTTAAGACAACTTTATAATTAGCACACGAAAAAGAGAGTTCATTGCCTCTCTCTGTGTGTGGGGCACGTTGTATATACAAGAAAGTCCCCATAGTATAATATTTTAAATAACATATAGTGCGAAAATTCTCCTTGTGGACTGTTGGCTGTGAAATTTTGTTTACAAAATAATCCAATGTGAACAAATTTGCTATCAAAAGCAATTGAGTTGTTATTATTAAAATATTTCATGGATCAACAGAGAAGGGGGCTTGTAAGATAGAACAAATGTTTATTTTTCTTTACTCGATATCTCTTGGGACTCTTTTTTTTTCTTTTTTAATTTTATTCTCTTTTTCCTCCGCGCATTTTTCTTGTTTAAATGACGATAAGTCTTATCGCTTTTTTTTGTTATAAATTCTCTCTCAATTGAGTGTGGGGTGTACCAAGTAAATAAGGTTTGGTCGCGTTGTATGAAAAAGAGGTGAAAAATATAATAAAATTTCTCATTAAAATCACAAAGAGGAACCACGGAATATTTCATTGGGGAGATGTGGGTCAAATTAGGAGAGGAGACAAAGAAACATCTGTTTGACATTTATTCAAAGTATTTATTTTTGCTTTAGCTTCGAGACAATGAAAGTTTTCGTGAGGAAAATGGAAATTTGTATGAAAAAAAAAAGACAAATTAGATTAGAAAATAGTCGTTCGACTCTGGATTCGAACCCATGGCTTTTTGTTCATGACAGTCATGACATAACTGCTGCACTAATTTTATCTTCCTTTCCTAACTATGAAAGTTGAAATTTAGGGAGCAATTTTGGACAAAATAAAAGACAAAATATTTTGAAAATACAAAATATTTTGACATTAAATGTAATTTTGCACAAAATATTTCTCTAAAACTTTTGTCAATCTCTCCACAAAAGAAATTTTTGCAATTTTAGGTACAATAAAAGGTGAAATATTTTGAAAAACTGAAAAATTTTGACGTTTAATGCAATTTTAGACAAAAGACAAAAGATTTTTTGTGTCAATCTTTTGACAATCTTGTGAGAACGTCTCCACAAAAGATTTTTATAGGAGAATTGTAATTTTGCACAAAATAATTTATACATTACACAAGAAATATTTTGTGTTTTACAAGCATCTCGTCGAGGTGCTTTTGTAAAATCAAAATCTTTTGTCAAACTGGTGTTTACGCGTTGCATTTTTTAGAAGTTTTCGGTCATGTTTCTCGAAATAGCAATGGACATTAATGCAATTTCGGTTAATTGTGAAGCTTCGTGCAAAGGGAATTTGTGGTATGATATGAAATTCAGCCAATTTAGCTGTGTCCATTTTCCCTTTTCGCGGTGTTGGGCAAAAATGTTATGGAGAATTTCTGTGTCTTTCCGGCAAAAATTTGGGAGATCGCTGACAAGTTCTAACCCTATATAATCAGAATTTTGGGTCAGAGATCTCGTCCCTATGTTCCCGATGCGAGTTTTTATGTGCAAAAACGAAATATGTAGGGCTAATTAATGCAATAAAATATGAGTCAATCAATTCATGTAAAACAATCATATCAGAGTGACTCCATTAACATTTTCTTGGTGTAATGAAAATCGTACTGATGAGCTAAAAGCCAGATGGTTTTTTGGCCTTCCCAACATCCTTGGGGTACCTAATAGACTACACGCATGTTTGACTTGAATTTCTGAATTTCCCTAAAAATTGATTCAGTTCAGATTGTTCAATTGCCCCAAACGTAAACATAACCTTATAGGAATGTTATATTCTTCTTATTTTTTCCATCTGTAAACTCTCCACTCGAAAGAAAAACACGTCACAAAAGGCGACAAAATATATCAAAAGTCTCCCAAAAGATATTTTATTCAAAATTGCTCTTCATAAAATGTCTTTTGTAGACTTCACAAAAGACAAAATATATTTTATTTTGTCCAAAATTGCTCCCTTAATTTGTTTTTCAAATTAAAGTTTTCCGTTTCTTTTTCTCTGAAAAAAAAAACTCATTAAGAAAATTTAATAAAGAAACTCCCGTATGTCATGTGTTAAAATTTTAACGATTTTCACCTTAAAAAAAGTCCGTAATTCCAGGTGAACATTAAATCTGACTCACTTCTTTAACGGGTGTTTGTTTGCTTCTTAAAAAAGTTTTTATAGTAAATAAATAAAATTAAAATGAATTGCAAAATATTTAATGATTTCGTACAAAATAAACTTTTTACTCTACAACATGGACTTTGATCGCTATGCTCTATAAAAATAATTAAGTTCTTATATTAATTTGCATTTAAGTGGCGTTTAGCATTGTAATGACCTTATCTTTTAATGAGATATTTTCTTATCATAGAGAAGTGGGAAATTTTGTTGTTGCTGTCGCCACTTTTTAGCGAAAAAAAACCTATAAAATGGATTAAAATTATTTATCAGTTCCTATGGAAGAATAAGTTGCTATAAAATTGAAAAGATTCTTCATTTTGTGGGTGAAAATATTGAAAATTTCATGCCATAATTGGGTATTTTTTGGAATTTTTATAGCAAAGAAACCTTTTTAATTTGACGGCCTGGACAAAATAATTAAAATAAAATGTTTTGAATTTAGTTTGTTCATTTTTATAGCACAAATTTAGACATAATAAGGTCAATAACAATATGTTATTATTGTAGCCGCATATGAAGAGCGCTGCTCGTCAATGTTATAGCAAAATTATCAGTAAAATCAATTCTTTTTCTTTGCTATAAAAATATTTCAAAATTAAAATAGGTTCTTAATTGCAAGCACAAATTTTAACATTATTAATTATATTTTTAATCACAAAATGCTATAATATGTGGCATCGTTCTTCTACTTTATAGCATTATTCTATGTAGATTGATTTCTAACTGCTATAAAACAAGCAGAAAAAGTTGCTCTCTTCACCAGTAAATCCCCATGGGGTAAATTTCAAAGGTTCAGCGTTTTATAGCAATTGAGAGTTTATCATTATTCCCACTTATGGTTGCTATAAAAATATTCTTTAATTAAAAGAAGCTTCTATTTGCTATAATTTTCATCCGTTTTTAAATTTACCACTAAATTGAAAATAAATGTGTTGTTGTTTACTTTTTATTGCAAATTAAAAAGTTTTTTTTGCTATAAAAATTCTCCAAGTAACTCAAGATCGACCTCCAACACCCAAAAATGTCTAAACTTTTTGAAATCTCCACTTTATGGAAAATGAGGGCTCTGCTCATCAAGTTTAGAGCAATTTAATCCATAAAACCGTTAAATTTGCCATAAAAATGTTCACTAAATAATTCAAAAAAGAAAAATTGATATGAAAACTTTCCAAAGTTCACCTATAATCAAAATTACGTTGAAATTTGCGTTCATCTGTGCTACGAGAGAATGATAAGAAGTACATTTTGTTTTTGCAATCTCATCAGTGTTATCAATCATTAACAATATCTGTGATTTTTTTTTATCATGTGTAGGTTTGGAGAGATTTGGGGATTGTATGCGAAACGGAGTACTTTGGCCTTTTGGTCCACAATCGTCGCTCATCTGTGGCAGGTGATGCCAATGGGCAGGTGCTGGCCAATTCTGTGGATGGAGAATCTCGCAATAGGCAGTGGATTAACTTGCGGAATCCACTTGGACGGCATAGCATTGATGGGAATTACCACAGCCTGGCGCTGAGGGTTAAATTCTGGGTGCCTGTCCACATAATCCTCCAGGAGAATGTGAGGAATCTCTTTTATATGCAGGCAAGGCAGGATTTACTGGAGAATCGTCTCTTGGCCACTGATTGGACCAATGCTGCCCTCTTGGCTGCCCTGATGGCACAAGCCGATGGAGTGAAGTACAAGGGGGCTCTCCCTGAGGGTGCCAGGGAGAGCCCCACGGTGGTGGCTGTGCGGACGCAAGAGAAGGAACAGCGTCGTGGCTCGAAGAGGAAGTGCTCCGAGGGTAGCCAGGAAGCAGCAACAGTGTGCCAGATGAAGAAATGTGATTCAAACCAAATGTACGAGGTGTACTGCAGCATTCGCCCACAGGGGGATGCTGCTCAGCAAATCCCGCGAGATTTTTGTGCCATGGTGGCGAAGGAACATGCCAAACTCACCAAATTCCCAGCTAAATCAGCCAAATACTGGCTCCTGGCGGAAATCTCCAAGCTCGAGGGGTACGGCGAGGAGATTTTCCATGTGCCCAAAAGTGAATTTGGCACACAGGGGCAGATGGACATTGCCGTTGGGCCCCATGGGCTAGTCATCTACACTCCAGGGGCTGAGAAGAAAGAGTAAGTTCTGGGATTTTTTTCTTTTGTTGGTCAGAACAGTTCCCTTTATAATAAAAGATTTATTTTTTTTGTAGAATCCCCTACAGTGCTGTGGAGTCGGTGAAATCCAAAGGACGCAGCTTCCGGTTGCGCTACCTTTCGCACGATCACACAAGTACGGAATTGGATCTGAAGATGCCCTGCCACAGGACAGCCCATGGGCTATATCGTGCCATCACGGAAAAGCATGCATTTTATTCCTGCGAAACAGTCGGAAGTGCCGTCCAGACGCAATTTATTCGTGATCTTAAGGTAAAACATTTTGAAAATCCCGCCATTTTGAAAATGATTTTTTTTACATTTTTGAAATAATCTTAAAGATGCAAGAAATAAGGAATTTTTAGCATTATTTCATTGGCTTCAATTTGAGTCTTCAATTCTTTAAAAATCGGTTCGGAAGAACTTGAAAAAAGTGAGGTTAAAGGAATCTACAATAAAAGCAAAGAATACAAAATGGCGCCGATGGCGTCCTTTAAGATATAAGAGGAATCCAAAGAAAACTATTCTGAATATTTAAAAAAAAAGATGGTTTTTGTTAAATAAATAAATAAAATATTATTGAAACGATTAGTTAAACTGCTTGAAAAGAATATTCTATTTAGAATTCAGAAAATTCTTCAATTTTTAAATATATTCTCTTAATATCTAAGAATTTTAATGTAGATTGAAGATTATTCTTTGTAAATATTGGAATATTATTTTATTATTCCGAATATTATTTTAATATTCCGATTATTATTTTTATTATTCCGAATATTCTTCAAATATTTAAGAATATTCGTGAAAATTGGAAAATTTTTGAAAGATTTGGTAATATTCAAAAATATTTCGAAAATTCATAAAAATTGATGAATCAGATATTTAAGAATATTCTTAAAATCTTTCGAATATTCTTTGATTCTAATGAATATTCTCTAAATATTAAGAAATTTCCATTTGTTTTTACCATTTGTCTTTGAAAATGAATTCGTAGAGTTAACCAGCAAGCTTTGCATTATACAACGATGTACGTTGCACAGTATGCCATGCAGCTAACGAATTTATCTTACTAAAAAGGACGCCCCCGGCGCCATTTTGTTTTCTTTCCTTTAATTTGAAGCTCTTTTATTTATTTTTTCACCTTCTACTGAACCAATTTTAAAAATTTAAAGCTCAAATGAAAGATAATTACAACCCCTTAAAGTTTTCTAATAAGATTTTCCCTGAATGCTCATAAAAGTTTTAAAAATCCATTTTAACGGAAAAACTTCATGAAAAATCTTGCTTTTGATGGAATTTTGATTTATTTTCAATCTTTTGAACTTCTACAAAAACTTTTTTGACTTTTCCTTCAACAGGGAACCTTTGTGTCAATGTTCAAGGAGGACACAGAACTGGGCAAGCGATACGTGTTTGATATTCAACGGACATGCAGGGAGGTGTACGACAATGCCCGGAGGGTGCTTCACGCCCAGGGAGTGGATATTCGGTGCTCTGAGGATGCTGGAGCTGATCTGGAGAGTCGCCTGAGTGCCATGGCGGCCGATGTGACGGCTGTGGTGGCCGAAGAGGAGGCTCGACGGGGACAAATGGAGAAGATGGTGTCAGATCGCATTTCGGAAGCCTTCACCTGTCGCGTTTGCATGGATAAGGCCATTGATACGATGTTCTCACCCTGTGGCCATGTTGCGTGTTGCCGGTTGTGCGCTGAAAAGTGCGATAACTGCCCCATTTGCCGTGCAAACATTGCCCACATCAATAGGATCTTCCTGCCGACAGAGCTTAGGCCAAATCAATAGGAATCCACCCATTTTCTGGCCCAAAAACCCGCAAAGAACTTTTTTTTATGAAGTTTCTTAAAATTCTTTATTAAGTCCAAAATGACGATGATGATGCATTCATTGATTCAAAAACTTTTATATTAAAAAAAAAAATCTGATAAAAAGATTTGAAAAAAAAAAACAGATTTAAAAAAATGTGATTATTAGATAGATTAACTAAGAAATTACTAATATAACAAAAACTATATTATTAAAAATTATATTTATTTGATAAAAGTGATTTGTTTAGAAGAGCTTCAATGAAAAGATTTTCCTTTTCTTTAGAAATACTTGAATTTCTGCTTTTTCGCTGATTTTTAAGATTTTATCGTTTTATCAATGAAAAATATATAATTATCAATGCAATTTTTATCTAAATAATAATATATATAAAAGAAAAATCTTACAGTATTTTCAATATAAAATGCATTATGTTGAGAAATTGGAGGAAAAAAATGTGAAATAAATTTATATTTACAAAATAAATTGATTGTTTTCTTGGTTTAGCTGTGATTCTTTCGAAGAATTTTATTGTATGAAAGTGAGGTTAAGTTTGTCTCCTGTCGGTTATATTAAATTTAAAATTTTGATTGTTTCTTTTAACTATTTTGTAATTTTTAGTAGAACAAGTACAAAAAAGAACATTTCTTGAAGTTTAATTAATCATTTTCAATCATTTTAATAGAAAATTGACGTCAATTTGTTTTTTTTTTTCATTTTATCTTTGATTATAAGATTCCCAAAAAGTATGAAAAACGCAGAAAACTTTAAAAAATAATTAATTTAATAATCTATGCCGCCCTCTGAAAATATTTTACAATTTTTTTCGCAGAATTATTTATTGAATATTCTAGATTTTTTATGTCAAACGCATAAAAACTTGAAGAAATCCACAAAGATCCGTAAAAAAAACGAGAAAATCGCGAAAAATCGGAAAGAAATCCACAAAGATCCGCAAAAAGCGGGAAAATCGCGATAAATCGCTAAAAAATCCATAAAGACCCCCAAAAAACGAGAAAAGCGCGATAAATCGCAAAGAAATCCACAAAGATCTGTAAAAAAAAACGTTAAAACACCGAAAAATCACAAAGATCCGCAAAAAAAAAACGAAAAAATTGCGAGAAAAACCTAGGAAAACCGCTAAGAAGTTCGCGAATAATCCACGAAAGTCTGTGAAAAATTCCGCGGAAACTGTGAAGAAATTCGAAGGACCTGGGAAGAAATCCACGGAGGATCCACGAAGAATACGTGAAAAATCAAAGGAATCCACGGAGAAAATGCGAAAAACTCCGCGAAAAGCAAAACTATTTTGGATTCCGGAATCATTGGAATCACAATGCGACTAAAACATTGTGTAGTGAAACACCCCTTGGGAGATTTTTCGCCAAGGGGCATACTCATTTTTGCATCATGCCAAGGGAGACAACACTATTGGTGCCATGTATTGAGTACGAAAGAGATGGTGATGTGTTGCAAAATGGCCGCCACGAAGATTGCCGATTTTGGGTAGAAGGTGAATTTTGGAGTGTGTTAGACTTTTTTTTATCAACACTTTTCCAAGGAAAAACCCGTGAAAATAGGGATGTTTTTCATGTAAATACACTGCAAAGATCCCGTGGATAATGGTACGAGTGTATTGGTGATTTTGTGATAGGTTTTGGGGGTGATTTTTGGGTGTTTTTGTTATGTAAAGTGGAAAAAAAAGAAAAGGAAAAGTTTCCCCCATCATGGAGACGCAGAGGAATGGCATACTCATGGTGTGAAAATTTCAACGATTAATTTGTGCATTTTCTCCATTGCGGGGGAAGAAAAAGTGCTGTCGACGGGGGAGTAGAAGGATATTTTGTGGTTGTGCTGCGGAAATTGTGTGTGTAGTGCGTGAAGGAAGTGCCCAAAGGCAGACCCGAACGTAGTGTGCGTGTTGGGAACGGAGGAGCAGAGTTTTTTCTGTTGGCGCAGAGTTTTTTTCGGGGCACGGCTAAAGGACTCTCAGCTGTGTTTTAGTGGTAAAGGGATAGTGCGGGGTGCTGCAGGGGCTTTGTTGTGTGTGCAGGAAGGCCCCCCGGAGGGGCTACACACCACCGTACGCGTGTGGATTGTGCAGGAAAATGGATACCAGCACCCACGTTCCAGCCACTGACGGACTTTTTTCTTTGTGATTCCACTGACGCAGCCCCGTGAAGAAAATGTAAGTTTTTCACGCCTCCCCGGGGGCTCTCTCCGTGCCTTCCGGAGGGTGTTTTCTGTAGCCCCTTTTGGGGCCATTCATACGGTGTGTGTGTGTGTGTGCGGCAAAGTCAAAAATGGTGGGTCATTTTGGAGCTTTTCTCGCCAAAAGAAGAGAAGCAGCAGCAGCAGCAAAAAAAACCTCAACGCGACTTGCTTTGTTGTTGGGGCCGAAAGTCTCGCGTTCTTGCAAATTTTTTTTTCGTGGCTCCTCCATTGTTTCAGGGCGCTCCTCATGCTTCCCAATGAGCGTCACCATCTGCTCCACTTTTCTTGCTCATTCGCACGCGTTGCCCTCAAAAAATCTTCTTCACTGCAAAAAAACAAATTTTGGTGCTCCACAGTAGCCCCAGTGGGTGCCCCCTCTTCGCCCAACGTATGGCCTAAATCTCAATCGTCTATTCACATGGCAAAATCTCCTGACCTAGATTTCAGCATCTCCTTGAACTACTACCCCCAGGAACCTCCACCCACACCCTTCGTTCAAAGCCTACTATTGCAAAAAATAATTAAATGCTTAAAACTAATGTTGACTCAAATTTACCGTATTGTGACGCAGAAAAAGACTAATTGAGACTCAATTCCATTATTTAGACTCAATTTTTAACTAATGTAGATTCAGCCTTTAAAAAGAAAATTAGCCCATCGTAAAATGTCGAATAAATGATAAATTTTGCACCCCAAAAAGGATCTCTATATTCACTCTAAAATTGGAACGATTCGGCGCACTGATGACCTTCCCAAATGCACCAAAATGCAACTCTTTGCCACTTCCGCTTCCACCCACCAGCACCCGTCTCTCCTCTCTCCACCCACCCACCTAAAAGAGGAATCCCAGGGAATTTGCCCCAATCGCCCTTCTCATTACTTCTTCACTGCACCTCCTCCAGTCACGAAAAAACAATCTCACGGCAATTAATTACAAACTCGTGGCATTATGCAATTATGCTTCGTTTTTTTTTTACTTCTTGTGCAGAAAGATTCCTCCAGTAGTGTGAGAATTTGCAACGAAAAAAAATTAATTTCATTGTGGGGCACAATGAGACACCCCCTCCTGCTACTTCAACGTGGCCTATATAAGACAATAAAATTAATTTTTTAATGAAATGAGCAATTTTGGGGAAATTTTGCGGAGAAATTAAAGGTAATTTGCAAGCATGGAGAGGCTAAAATTTATGTAGACTTGAGGAGAAATTTTTGAAATGAAAGAAATTTTGTTTCATTAAAAGTTTAATCATTTTTGATGATTTCTTTGATGATTTGGTTGATTTTGAATGGAATACAAGAATTCTCAAGAGATGGCGCTAGTTGTTTTAAAGAAAATGCAAAGCCTTTATATACATAGAAGGAAGAGAAATCTTTTTATCTATTTGTTTTATTATATTCTGCATAAATAAAATTATGTTAATATACAAAACATTAAATGGTTTAAATTAAATGGTTTAATGGGTTGCTTTTATTGTGCAATAAAAACAAATAATTATCACCACAGATGGCGCTAATAGCTCTAGAGAATACTATCTTAGTAAAGTTTTTTTTATATACAAAGTATTTTCACAATTTGTAAATGCACAAGCAGATGCAAAAATAAAAAAAACAACAATTTATTAATCATCAATCTCCTATCAATGTTCTTTTTTTTATAATTTTGTAAAATTATTGAATAAAATTAAATAAAAATACTTATTTTCTAACATTAAAAAATTTGTTTTTCTAAATGAAAAATTGCGCCATCTATTGATTTTTCCTATTTGATTTTGAAGACATGCCAATTTAACGAATTAATTTGCAACATTTCGCGGATTAGAACTTTCTTCATCAGGTCATGATTTAAAAGAAAATCTTCGATTGTGTCGCCTCTGTCTGCAAGTAGCTTATTTACTTTTGAACTTCTTCAAGTCTGCAATGGGAAAGAATTTTTTTGCTCTCTCACAGAACAGACTGTGGTGCCTTATGTGCTTGTATAAGCTTGCTAAATTATTTACCTAGGTCAATAATCTGCTTCCGACCAAAAGTTTATCAATTTTTTCCCCTCATTCTATTGGGAATGTTTATATTTTTTCTCTCTTTCTCCTTCTGCTCTCCTTCTTCAATTTTTTCTGATCTTTTTTTTGTTGTAAATTCTATTCTATTTTCTCTCTTTAGAATTGACAAAAAAAGAAGAGAATTTCACGCGCGTGTAGGTATTTTATTACAATGCGCGCAAAATGGGAGGTCGTGATGGGTTAATTGCGTGGGTGTGATTTGAGCTGCAACAGCGGAAAATTGAGTCTTCAAGAGAGTGCTAAAAATTGCCTCAAAATCGCAATGTGTGTGCGTCTCATATTTTAGGGAAGGAGGCCCCACATGAGGGGGCAAGCGGGGTGTGGGGGAGTATTTATTGAAATTAGCACACGAGGAAACCATTGAATATTTCAACCAGCACTAATTTATGCATTCTCAGGCGATGATTTTATCATTCTCACTGTGATTCTCTTCTCTCTCTCTTTCTTTCTTTTTTCTTGTATTTTAACTTTATTCTTCGCCTGTCTTTTAGGTTTTGTTTGTTTCACTGTCAGAGAGTTATTTTTATTTATTTTGTTTTTCTTAAGACAGACAAAATGTCGTTTTCTTCACATGAAAAAATAAATAAATAAATAAAATACTTTTTTGATTGATTTTCATGGAATAAAAGAGAAGAAAAAAATTGTTCAATGGACATTTAATTAATTGAATTTTATTTACAATGTACAATAAAATAAAATTGCCGGATATAGAGCGTTGATATGTTATGTATGTATATAAAAATATATATATAATTTACAAATCACACGTCTAGTTGGAAAGCCATTGTTGTGAAATATGTTATACCTCCGTACCTACCTGAATGAGTGCTGTGCGGAGCAATTTTATTCAATTATAATTTATTTATTATTTAGTAACCTTGACACGTGCGCAAGTAGTTAAACGTAACAATTATTTAATGGTAACATTTATTACCTACAAATATATATAATGCTAATTTTTCCTATTTACATCTTCTAACTAGACTTTTATCGCCAAGTTTTTCTATTCTTAATCAATTTACACGGAGAGCTTTTGAGAGAGGGAGAGAGCGAGAAAAGTCATTCAGAGCAGAATAAATTGCAAATTGAGGTGTAATAAATAGACGTAAAGAGTGCAAATGGAGACATTTTTTCTCATTTTTTTTAATGTAATTTGCATTTCTATTACTCTCAATTTTACACAGTTATTTGAATTTTATTAAAAATACAACGAAAAATTTAATTTAAATGTGAATTTTATTGGCAAAAATTAATAATTAATTAATTTAGAGAAAGTTTTATTATAATTCTTATTTTCATTTAGTAATTGAAAGTTTTTGCTGATATTGAATTTGCATTATATGAAACAGAAAATTTTCTTTTGCAGCATATTGAAATTTGAACTTCCTAACTGTTCTAGGAATTGGCTGCTGTGGTTAAGAAAATTGTTACAATGGAAATAGAATTTTATGCAATAGATCGAAATTTTAATTTTCTTACTATTCTATAACTGAAATTTTTATTAAAAATTAATGTAAAAGTCTTTTCAAGATGGCCGCTTGATTTATCTTTAATTTTAAAATAAATAAATCACTAGAAGAATTTCCCGAATGGAATCTCTAGCATGTTTAGAACTATCTAAGGAAAAACTAGGTTATATAGAACGGGAATGAGAGCAATGAGCATATGCTTCAATAGATCTTTTCATTGGTTTATTAATACAAGTTTAACTCAGATTTGTCGGCTTTAAGGACAAACAGATTAATAAACTTTATCATTATTTTTCTATTGTGTTTTGTTCCATTTGTTACAATCCTTATGATGCATATGCTTCGTGTATAATATGTACTGCAAATTATCGTACATTGAATGCATCTGCTGCATTTTACGCACATTTCCTGCATGACACAAAATTGTCTTCATTTTGGGCAAATATTGGGCAATCAGAATACATATTGAGGCAGGAGAAGCTTAAGTGCAGAAGCCGCGTGTGTGCATGTGTGCAATGAAAGAGGCGGGAAGAAATTGCTATAATATAGTGAAGAGGAAATAAATGACGCAGTCCCCAAACAAAAACACCTGTCAATTTGAATTTTATCCGGTTTACGCCTCTTCCAAGCTTTTTTCTGGGACATTTTCTTCTCTTAATTTTTGCTTTAATACCCCACCAACTTGGTCAATGTAGAAATTATGAATTTTTAATTCCCCTTTTTATCTTTTGTTGAATTTTAATTTATTTTGCATAAAAATATGATAAATTGCTCGAAAAAAATGATCAAATTGTAAAGGTGGAATAGTTTACACGTAAAGAATGATATGAAGCATATGTCGCAACACAAAAAGAAATCTCATTTTTTCCAATAAATTGTCGTGGGAAAGAAGGAAGAAATTGATGACTTAGCTTATTTATAATTTAGTAATTCTGATGGTTATACTACAACTTTACCAAAAAGGGGGGTGGAAGGGATGCCTGCAACCCCTTTTTGTATTAAAGGAAAATTTTCCTTCATATTTAATGACAATTTAAGCGATAATCCAACGATAATATTCATGTAGAAACATATATTATAGGTTCTTTCTAAATACAAAGTGATGGATTAGAGTGTGGCGGAAGGGGGGCAGGGGGGGTGCGGGGATGGGAAGGTAATGTGAGAAAATAGATTCGTGTATAAAAATGGTAATTTTTGTTTTTATATGACGAAGGGTGGTGGTCGGAGGTCCCACAATGTATGTATATAAAAAACATTAAC
Source organism: Lutzomyia longipalpis (assembly GCF_024334085.1). Classification (NCBI taxonomy): domain Eukaryota; kingdom Metazoa; phylum Arthropoda; class Insecta; order Diptera; family Psychodidae; genus Lutzomyia; species Lutzomyia longipalpis. Next base: position 17,322,537 of record NC_074710.1, on the reverse strand, counting down.
GCTCACTCTCTTCTCTTCAATCATTTTATTGACTGCCCTCAGTCACGCGGCTTTGTTGTTAAAGGTACCACCATTGAAGGGAAAAATAAATAAATAATGCATCAAATTTGTGAACTTTCTGAACTTATGATTTTTTAATTATTATTTCCATGACATAAACCTCTTCCTCCAATCATTTTACGATATATCCGATGATAACTAGTTTTTGACAGAATATAGTAGAGCTGTTGCTAGAAGGGAAAACTTTGGAACGTGATTTTAATTGAGAAAAAATCTAGTTAGGATAGTTTTACTCGGAGTCTCGAAGTTATTGTAAATTTTGCATTCCAGGTGAATTTTTATTTAAAAAAAAAATACAAAGTATCCTAAAAAAAACTGTTAAAGACTTGGGAAGTCTCTCTCCATTTGTGAACATATGTCCATATAGAACTAGCCTAACTCAAAATAATTCACAACCTGTATTTCCAAAATTAATCTGTTTGAGAAGGAATTTTGCAAGAATAAAATCTAATTATTTCAACAACAAAAACGGTTAAGATAGTTTTACTCGGAGTATTTAATATGAATTTTTAATGAAATATTTACAAAACATTTTTTAAAAAAAAATGTCTGTTTAAGAATTTGAATGCTTAAATCGAATAATTTCCGACAAATTAAAAAAAAAAGTACGTTTCCATGTAAAAATAGCCTAACTCTAAAAAATTCACAAATTTCAACACAAAAAATAGTTTAGTGTGAGAAGGAATTTTACAAGAATAAATTTTAATTATTTCAATAAAAAAAGTTAGGATAGTTTTACTTGGATTATTTTATTATTTGAATTTTTGATGAAAAATTTACAAAGCATTAAAAAACGTCTGTCTAAGACTTGGAATGCATAAATCGAATAATTTCCGACATAATTATTTTCAAAAGAAACGTGTCCATGTAGGACTAGCCTAACTCTAAAAAATCACTAATTTCAACACAAAAAATCGTTTAGTTTGAGAAAGAATTTTGCAATAATAAATACTAATTTTTTAACAAAAAAAAAAATCGAGAGAAAAAATGTGAATGATCGCGAACGTCGCAACAAAACACTATGTATGTATGCCAGAGATTTATTTATAATGGTGGAATTGTGGCATGTAGAGAAGAAAAATATATATAAATGTGTCTATTATGTATAAAGTATGATAGATAGGCGTATAGAAGAAAAATAAATTTCGAAAAGGCGATATTATTCATTAAATGTGTGATGAACCATTTCAATACTGAATGACCCAAAACACAAAACATTTATGATGCCTTTTTGTGGGTAAATCACGGTTGTTTGGGGACGATCTTTTGACACTCTCTCACGCGCAAATGTACATACATACATTACGCTCTACTAAAAGATGCGGAATAAGGAATAAAATAAATAAATTTTGCTATTGAGAGCACACACAGGGAAGCAAAAGGAAAAAAAAAGAGAGAAGTTCTTCTGATTAAAGTGAGACAGGAAAATACTGTGTGCAATGCTGCAAAAAAGCGACTACCCCGTGATCTCTCAGCTTTAGTCAGGCACCGAAAAAAAGTTTAATCAGCAAAATGATGAGCAAAAGAGGAAAAAGATCAAGTGGCGGGAGATGTCAAATATTTTATTACATTGAGTTGATAGCCTCTGGTGATCAAAGGGTCTCCATTTTCCATTTTTTTTCATGTTTAAATTCTTATTTATTAATTGATAAGTAAAAAAGCAGCTTTTTTGCACTGCTGTCTCATAGCCCCCAGTGTGGCACGAGCGTTATTTTATTGTTGTTTCATTGATATTCTCGCACATGTAATGCTGCGCAGAAGAAATTGACGCGATAACAATAAGAAAAAAGAATGAGAAGGAAAAAAGTTCAATAAGGACGGTGATGCGTAAAAATAGGCCGAATGTAGGGAAAAATAATGATTTTTATTTGGAGTCTTTGAGAGGTGTTTTTGCTGTTTGGTTGTAGTCTCAGCTAAAGTTAAAAAGTTAAAGCTAAAGGGTAGATTCTGGTAAAAATCTTTTCATTTCTAACAACTTAAAAGTTTGTCGTAAGATTTTGACAGATTAGTGTTTTTAATTCGTTTTGTTGTCGTTCTATAAAAGAAAAGTAAATAATGCTGGAAAAGTTTTTTTTTTCTTTAAATTCAATTAAAGAAAGAAATAAAATGTCAAAATCTTATAAGATTTTTCCCAGAATACCAAAAATCTAACATTTGACGAATTACAAGAAAAGAAAAGAAAGGATTTATATCAGAATCTATCTCAAAATTTGTTTTTTTATCAGTTAAAAAATCAATTTATATTTTTTATAATTGTTTGAAAATAAATTGAAGAAAAAATAATGTTTAAAAAGAATTTTATGTAGTTTTTTTTTTTACTTAAATTTCTTTACTCAACTAACGCCATCTTTCGTTTATTTTTCGTCTAGAAATTCGTTTAAAATCGTTTATATATCGAATTTTTATACGTTGTATTTTTATACGTACCTAAAGAAGAAAAGAAGAAATAATAAAGAAAAGCGCTTATAGAAGAGAAAAAGAATATTTTATCTTCTAATGTTATTTTATTCTTAACTTACAAATAAAAGTTTTTTCTTTAATTCAAATTAATTTATATTTATCGGTCTGTTTGAACCATCTAACCTTGTTTTTGAGGCTATTCCAGCGCCATCTCTTGTTTTCTTTTTTTTTTTTCAAAAAGAACTATTTTATATGTTTGAAAATCACAAGGAAATAAAAAAAATCGAATTATCTTTTATTTCCTTCGCCTTGTTTTTGCCCTCTATCGGCTATTTGATACTTCATTTAGCGCCATCTGTTGTATTAATTATTTATTTAAAAAAAAATCACTAAATTAGGAGGTCCACCCCCTCTTACAGTAATGTTTATTAGAACAATGAAGGAGAAAATAAAGAAAATTAAAAAATAATAGGTAAAAAAGATCATAAAGTAATAAAATAATAATAAATAAAACGCTCTAAAAAAGAGGAAAAGAATATTTTATCTTCTATTTTTATTTAATTCTTAACTTTATAAATAAAAGTTTTTTCTTTTATTCAAATTCTTTCATCTTTATCGGTTTATTTGGACCATCTATCGTCGTTTTTGAGGCTATTCCAGCGCCATCTCTTGTATTCTTTTCTTCAATGTTGATGTGAAAATTTCTTAACCTTTGTCCCATGTTTATTTATTTGTTTAGAAATCACAAAGAAATAAAAGAATAAATTCGAATTGTCGTTCATTTTCTTTGCTCTATTGCCGCCCTCTATTGGTTATTTGGTAAATAATATAGCGCCATCTGTTGTCTATTTTATTTGCAATTAAAAGACAATTTTTTAAACACTTTTTTTTAAAACATTTCTTTCTCTTTCAATTGCAGTTGAGGAGTATGGAAAAGGCGAAAGCCTATATAAAGAACGAACTGAGAGGCTCCCTGGCACAGGCAGAGTCTCCGGCACATCATGGTGCTTCGGGGCATCCACAGCAGCAGCAGCAGCAGCAACAGAATGAATGTGCTGACAATGCTATGACGATATGTTTTGTTTGTGGCGTTCGGGGTGTTTTGGAGCAGTACCCATTGCGTGTACGCCCCAATCCGGAGCGCCCCAATGAGCCAAATTTCCCTTTCCTCGAGAGTCACGAACCCCCAACGGGATTGCCGCCGGTGTCGGCATCGCAACCCATTGTACGCGCCTGTTTGCTCTGCTTTAAGCTCCTCATGAAGCAATGGGAGAGTCATGAGCGCGATGGGCGCCCCTATACGCAGCGTCTGTATCATTTGAAGCGTGTCGACGGGAAGGGGTACGTGGGGGCGGATATGTCGGTACAGGGGGAGTATGCAGCACAAATATTGGGCTTAAGTACGGAGCATTTGGGTAGTGGGCAGCCGTATCAGCAGTACAGCGTGCAACGGGATTCACGACCAACATCGCGTGATCCGCAGCATCATGCACCGTACCCCGCGCAAATGGTGGCACGTAATGAGAGCCCCATTCGTCCCACATCGCGCAATGAGTCTCCGGTGTCAAAGGAGGCAGCTGCCTACTACAAACGTACACCCGACATGTACAATCGACCGTCCAGCAGGAATGAGAAGATCCCCACACCAACGTCACGTCCTGTTTCACGGGAGAATATGAGTGCTGGTGGTGCCCCGCCGGGGCAACGTGGAAATTCCTATGACGGCATAAGCATAAGACCATCGTCATTTGCACATCATAAATACAAACTCGGCTCATTGGGGTATATGAGTGCAACAGGGGGTGGTGGCATGGACATGCAGCAGCAGCAGCAGCAGCAGCTGCAATCACACCTGAAGACACAATCTCCGTATACGCTTCAACCGTCACCGGGGCCATTTCAGCAGGACGAAGAGGGGGCCCTTGATCTGCGGAATACATCATCACGTAGCTCCGATTCATCGTCAACGATGCCCTCGGCAACGGATATACTCGATCTCTCGATGCCCGATAAGAATTCCATGACTGAGGTGTGCTACGTGTGTGGGGAGGAGTATCGCCGTGGGAGTCTCACGGAATTGAGTACGGTTATGCCGAAGGAGCCAAAGGATCGTGATAAGCCGTACTTTCCAATTTTTGGCGAGCAACACCCACGACCGGCACGTTCGAGGCCAAAAGATCCAAAAGGAATGATTCAGGCATGCAAACTCTGCTATCAGCATATGCTTCAGCAGTGGCATCATTTTCAGGTAATTTTTACTTTATTTTTATTCTTTCATTCTTGTTCCGAAAAATTATGAAATTAAATAATATTTGAATTTGGCGCGTGCACTCAAAGTGGTGAATTTGAGTGGTGAAAATGAAATGATTTGGCCGCAAAAATGACAGGATCGCATTTAGAAGGCAGTGTACGGATGCAAACATGCTTGCTCCGTAATAAAGTGTAATTTTATCACGTAAAATACGGAAATTTCATAATTTGTTTTTTTATTTATATTTTATTTTTATATTTGTTTTTTTTTTGTATGAATAAAATTTTAAATGATGGATGAAATACTCACGGAAAAAAACTCACAAGATGGCGCCTTTTGAGTTATTTATTTCAGCGCCATCTTTTGGGTATTTATAATGGTGTTTAATGGCGCTAATTCAACACAACAATGTTTAAGGCATTTCTTATTACGTTTTAATTGCTCAAATTGCAATTTAATATCAAAGTAGAGGGAAAAACTTAAAAACACTTAAAAAAAAATATTTCTACTAGATGCCGCCAAAGAATATACAATTACGCCATCTCTTGGGAGAGTTAATTGACATTTAACAAAAAAAATGTACAGGTAAGCTGACCAAGCTTACGAGAGCTGTGTTTCTTTCAGTGTACCAATTTTGTGAGAGCAAACTAGAACGCGAATTAATTTAAATACGCGCAAAGTCGGGGAAAGTTGAAAAGTCATACCCTGAGAAATCTTTAGAAGGCCATATCTCGAGAACGGATCCATAGATTTTCATAAATTTTTTTTTTGTTTGAAAGGTCTTGAAGTCAGCTATAACATATCGAAAAATGAAAAAAATTTATGTCGCCATTTTCGAAAAATTCGAGTTCGAAATTTTCGAAAACTTTGTTTTCGATTTTAGCGCCTCTTGCGGACATTTTTCGAAGTTGCAATGTTCTAGACATTTGTAGGGTTTATCGAAACCTTTCATTTGCGCTTGAGTTGATCAAGATCGGACTTGTAGAACCCGAGATATGACATGCCAACTTTGGAAGGCTATATCTCGAGAACGGATCCATAGATTTCCTTCATTTTTGGCATGAAGTTAGATAATATGGTCAGCTACAACATATCAAAAAATGAAAAAAATTTATGTCGTCGTTTTCGAGATATTCATCGAAAACTCATCGAAAATTTTGTTTTTGATTTTTGGCCCCCTAGCGGTCACTTTTGAAACTTCGGATGTTTTAGAGAGTTGTAGGGTTTGTTGAGATCTTTCATTTGAGCCCGGGTTGATCAAAATCGGTCAAGCCGTTTTCGAGTTATGGTCGATTTTCGATGAAAAATTGTGGCGGCCATATTGACTAAACGGCTTGACCGATTTTCGAAAATGAGGTATCGTTGGAAAGCTCTTGATGGGCCCTACAACATATCAAAATTTTGAGGTTATCCAAAATGGCGGTCGGAGGGGTGGGGGGGTGGATTTGACTTCATAATCGGATTTCTTCAGGTCGATATTTAAACTTTGCCGTTTACCGCAAGTCTCTATCTATCACCGTTCTCTTGCAATTTAAGTTTAGAATCCGGAGGGCCGGACGGACGGCCGGCCGGCCGGAAAAAACTTATTTTTGGCGCATACGTTTTTTGGAATGTGGGGACCCTAATTCGTGCTCATCCCAAGTTTGAGCCCGATCTGACGACTTTCGATTTTGCTCGGTACACAAAAGCTGTGTCTGAAAGAAACACAGCTAAAATTAGGTACTTAACACAGTTTAATTCAAACTAAATGGAAATCAAAGGATATGAAAAAAAAGGAAAATTCATTTAAAAAAACGAAACTAAAATATGATGAATTTTGGATTAATTTAGTGCCATCTATTGAGTGATTTTGAACTTTTCTAATGATAAAAGTTTAACAAGTTCAATTTTTTTAAATACTACTTTTTTGTTGAAAATCCAAATAGAAATTCATGTGATCAAGAAAAATCAAGAAAAAAGCAATAATTGTTTTAAAAAAAAGTCTCAAAATATGACATTTTGAGAAATTTTACTTCAATACAATGGCAAAATTTCATTGAATACAGTTGTTAATTGATTACGATTTGTTTGCTTTCACCAGCTCAAATTGTAAATGAAAATCTAAGAGAATTAAAAGTGGAAAATTCTCTAACAAATATTCCATAAATGACCCCTTTATTTTTTTAACGCCATCTGTTGAGCAATTTCGATCTCTATTAATGACATAAGTTTATTAAATACATTTTTGTTGAATATAAATCTCAACGTTAAAAATCTAAATGAAAATTCATGTGCATAAATAAGAAATAAAATGAAACAAGATGGCATTTTTTGAATAAATTTTTAGTGCCACCTAGTGAAGAAATTAATTCTTATTAAATAACAAATAAAATACAGTTGATCGTGATTTTTGGTTCAAAATCTAGAATAGACCAATAATGTTTTTTTTTTAGTCTTTAAACATTAAAAACTTTACTTTTTTTTTGATAAATTCTTCACGCGTCTCATTTTATCATGAGAAAACTTTTTCCTTTCAAGAATTTAAAAATAAAAACTAAAAGATAAAATAGAGCTGCATTTATTTGTGCAAGTGCTGTGTGTGTACAGTACAGAGAATGAGATATTCTTCATAACGTTCTTAAGCTCTAAAAGGAGTGTGATAAGTTCCCATAGAGCCGCGCAAGGTGGGGGGCTGTGTGTGAGGCGGAAGGAGTAAAATGATAAGCAAACAACATACAATTACAAGTTGAGTGTTTTTAAATGAGATAATTATATTAAAGGAAATTTGATTATAATCTGGTTTAGACCGGTGTCCGTGCGAGTTTTTTCTTCTACTTCTGGCAGACAGTCTCTGTGTGTAAATAAAAGTTGTTCAAACTGTCTCATTTCTTTCTTTCTGTTTTGGGTTTCTTCTCAATTGTTGTGTGCAAAGTGCCAAAGGGGAGAGGAATGCATGTAGGACGTCTTGATAGCGTGATCTTCTTTCTCTCTATATCAAATACTTATTATGTATGAGAAGAAGAAAGTTAACAAGCAAATTATTGCCCCCTTCTGCCCTTTTTTTTGGCACAAGAGAAGAATCTTTATTGAGAGAATTTTCATTGAGAATTTTTGAATATTTTTTTCTTGTTGAGATTTTTTTTTCTTTGAGTTGAGAAGCATCATGAAGATGAGAGTGAGGGAGGAGGTCTATTAGTAACACCACAACATTCCCCAAACATTCTATCCGTAACACAGGCCGCGAGTTAATAATGTTTATAGTAAAACACGGTACAAAAATAGCATCGTTGAGTGTTTAAGATTCCAAGATCACACAGTGTGCGACAACTAACATCATATAGTGCAAGTAATTTAATTAATTTAGCGTTTAATATTTTTAAATTGTTTTCTCATCTTTTTTGCATTCTTCACTCTTCTCTTTGGTCTCTCATCTCCCATTCACTTTGATTTTCGAGCTATTAATGGCATTAAAATTCACGATCAATGGTGTTTGATCTGTTTGATGAATTTTTGCCATTAAATGGAAGTTTAATTTCTCAATAGATGGCGCTGATAATTATCCAAAAATGAATTACAAAATGAAATGGGTCAAAATTGTTCTGTGATAGAGGATCTCTTTACATGAACGGTGAATAAAGTATTTTATTAAAAAATTAAATTGAAAAAAAAAACTGCTATAATTTTCTAGCAAAACAAAGGATTTGCCAAGAAATAATCATGACCTAATAGATATTTATAATTCCACTTTGTTTCTTATTTTGTGTTTTCCTATTCATATTTGCCTATTATTAATACTAGAAAATATTACTAAACACATTGAAATAAACTGCTAGAATTTTTTTCTAGTGGTTGTTAAATGAATTGTAATGCTTTATTCTAAACTTATTGCCTATTTTTTTGTAATAAAATAGAAGAGTTTTTAGAAAGATTTTCATGGTTTTCTAGCAGAATTTTGACCTCGTTTTTTAACGATAGTAACGCCCCCACTACTACAAGAACCATCTATTGTCCAACAAATGAACTATAATAATTATTTGAATTATTTACTTTACTACTAATATAAAACAGTCAATGATGCAACGATAGAAGTTTAAAAAATGAAAAAAAAATTGCATTAGAACATGTATCGTTGCATTGTGTGCACAGCACAGGAAATGTTTAATTTGAAGGCCTCGTGTCAAATCTCTTTTACTATATATATGAACATATATAGCATGTATGTAGTAATGGATGCCTCTTACTAAACCAACATAATATAAAAAGTTGAAGATAAGACGAAACTTTTGGGTGATATCACGAGATAAATAAATTTGAAATGAAAAAAGAAGAAAAAAGTTTAATTGAGTAACAAATAATATAAACTGAAATTCCATTTTTTTCTGGTTTAAAAGAATTATGTGGAAATGATGAGTAAATTGCAATATGGTGTGTATATGTATGTACAGTACAAATGTTATTTGTATTTCCTCTGGCGATGAGTGGCTAAATGTGTCGAAAGCGGGAAATAGCTCGATTTTGAGAGACATTTACCAGATTTGTCTAGTTTATCGTCTCTGTTCATCGTGTCTCGATTTACCTTTTTTTTTCTTTTGGTTTTTTTTTTTGGTTGAGTGTGTTCAGCTCCGCCAACATCTGCCACCAGCTGACTTCTTACCGCCACTTTTTTTTGCGTGTGGACTTAAACTCATTAAGCTGTCGCTGTTTTTTTTTATTTCATCGTGCGCGCCTCTTTTTTTATTTTTTTTTTCGTTTGACTTTTGTGTGTGGGGTATTGTTATTCATCAGATTCACGTAGGTGATATCGTCAAAAAATTTTTCCACATTGTTGGCATTATAATTTACAAATTCATCGATTATTTCTGGCACATTCTGGTATGAAGCGACATTTTTTTCATCATTCAGAGAAGTTCGGAGAATGTTGTGTTGTTTGGGTAGTGAATTGGTCAGTCATTACACACAGAGCAATTGAGGAGTATTTGTGTGTTTGTGTGGAGAGTTCGGCTTCTCTTTTTTCTGCACTTAAATCATTTCGTGATACACTTGACCTCCGCCACAAACAGCACTCGATTATCACATTAACCTTTTGACATCGTATCGAAAGAGCAGATCTTTGATTCGAACTTTAGCGCACTTCAGCCTCTCGTGTGTGAGAGAGATTCATTCGCGCGATATCACGTCGTTCACATATTGTGAAAAATTTATTTATTCCAATTGGGTGAGAATTTCCATTGATTTTTTTTTGTGTGTTGATTCTTCAATTCCTCTTGTTGGGAATTTTTTTACGGGAGGAGGTCATTTAATGTGAAATGACTCATTTTCGTGACTAACAAAATGCATTTTCTCTTGATTTAAATGAGTCTAAGAGGGGAATTGAGAATTCTCAATAGATGGCGTTAGGAGTCTGAATAAGTTAGCGCTAATTTGCAACGGAGAAAATCACTTTACTTTAAGTAAAAAATAAACTAATATTTTGGGGCAAAAATTTGATCAACAATTTCTTTGCAAAATTTAAAAATTAATTTGTAATAGTTTAGCTATTAGTTTTACGAATTAATTCTGAAATTTATCTAAGACTAACTCTCAAAAGATGTCATTAGTTATTTTCTTGGTTACCCATGAATCCTTAACTTAAACTTTGTCTTTTGTCATGAAAATTTATTTAGAAAAAAATATGTTCAATAATAAATTCTCAATAGATGGCGTTATTTGTCTAATAACTTAGCGCTAATTTGCAACGGAGAAAATCACTTTGTTCTAATTAAACAATAATATGTTTTTGAGCATTAACTTGATCAATGATTTGCTCACAATGTATGAAAATTAATGGAAATTCATTAAAAAAAAATATTCAAAAATTTTACTTAAAAACTCTCAAAAAATGTCGTTAGTTATTCATAACAAAAACTAATAACTATAATCTTCATTCGTGAAAAATTTGCTAATTTTTCTTGATTTACAATTGAGAATTTCTCAAGAAGGATCATAAACGTAAAATTTGTCGTTTAATCCCGAAGAATTAATTTTATAAATTATTTTCAATAATAAACAAAATTCTCAATAGATGGCGTTAGTTTGTTAGCTTTTGTGAAACTTTGGAAGGAAATGGAATTTTTTTCTTGCAAAAATATTCCTTATAAAGCGGTTTTAGCTACAAAATTGCGCATTTCATGGCCATTGACCTACATTCAGATATTTTTTTTTCTTCTTTTTCTTCATTCTGAACCCCATCATTTATATACATACCTAACCAGATATATTGTGTTGAAAACATGAAAATAGAAGAAGAAGAAAAAGCAACAAAAAAAAAACCTCTCAAAGAGACGTGCTAAAAAATAAATTGACTATTATTTGCACATGAAGTGAATTATACTTTCACAAACATTGACAAATAAAATATATTCTACTGCGCGAGACGACATCCCGTCGTTGGGGAGGGGGGGGGCGGACAAAGGTGTGTGAAGAGGTGTATTGTAATAGAAGGAAAATAACTGATGGAAAACCGGCAATGATCAGTTTATCGCGGCAAAATTGGATATATTATTTAAATTTTGTATTGGTTGTATGTACTTATTTACCTATTTATATAGCTGCCAATTTTTCCACAAATGGTTCTCTCTCTCTTTGTGAGTTTACCTGTGTATTGTAGACGAGGTGACAATGAGCAAATAAAAGAAAACGGTTGAATGGGTGTTGTGTTATTTAGTTTTTTTTTTTTAGTTTTCTTTTGAAAATGAATATTTAGAAAAATTATTTAGATCCAATTTACAAATCTATTAGCAAGGATGCCATTGACGCAAATGTCTCAATGGTCACGATGGGAGAAAAATTAAGAAAATAAATTTTGGGAATGAGAAGAGATATTTTCTCTTTGAGCATGAAAAAAATAAATAAAAATTCTCTTTCAGGCCCACAATGTTCCTGATAGTGAACGACATTACAAATTGAGGAAGCGCCCAGCATCAGTTGGGGAACGTGAGAGGGCTACCTTTGTGTGCTATACGTGCGGCACTGACAGCCCCTCATCGCAACTGAGGCTCGTCTATTGCTGCCCAAATGCCGAACGTGAACCATACTATCCATTCATAAAGACACTAAAAGCCTTTCCCAATGCTAGTCCTATCAGTCCGCAGGGTGAGTAAATTGTATATTTATTATTATTATCATTAAATTTTAGGCTTATTTTTCATTTTAAAGAGATTGAAAATATGTCAAAGGGAGAAATTCACAAGTAAGACAGACTTAAGTTTTCTTAAATTAAAAAAAAAAAAAAACTTAAAATTTCCTAAAAAAATAAGATTTTTAAGTTTTATTAAGCGAAACATTTTTTTATAATTTTCTCTGATCGTCTTCGGGGATCGAAATTCGTAAAAATCATTTAAAAGAAAATGCAATTAGCTCAATTCTTAAAAATCTTAAATTTTTCCTAATAAATCTGAAGTTTTTTCTTAAGAAATCCTAAGAAAACTTATGAAAACTAAAGAGTCTTAAGAAAACTTTAGTGTTTCCTAATGAATTTTAAGTCTGTCTGAATAGTGAATTTTACCCTACAGAATTGATAAAAAAAAATTGAAAGAATTTTCAATTTCAGACCTTTAAAAATTGAATGGGTCTCAATAAAAAAAAAAAAAATAATAAAAATTCTTAAAGAACCTTTTTTTCCAAGAATTTTTGGTAGATAAAATTAGGGACCTTAAAAAATTCTAAAGGTATTTAAATTCTTAATATTTTCTGAATTCTGAATAAACGGAATTATTGTTTAAGAAACATTGGTGAGAATTTTGTAATTTAAGATTTTAGCATAGATTTTTTGGAGATTTCAGCAGAATAAAGTTATCGTTTTATCCGTTTTTTTATTACAGTAATTAACAAACGAAAGTTTGACGAATATTTAAAGCAAATAAACAATGTTTTATTGCCTCCAAAAACAAGATCTAATTAAAATTTCTACAAGACGTTGAAAGGTTGTTAAAAGTATCCATATGCGTTAGTTTATGCGCAACAGATTTTTATTTTCTGTTTTTTCTTCTTTAAATTTTTTAGTTAGAATGGCTAGAATTTAATGAAGAGAAACTAATAACTATACTTACGTGACTTAATAAAAGATGTTTACAACTAAATAAAACCAGTTGTGTCCTAATTAAAAAAAAGCATTAAATTGAAAAAAAATTAGGCCATCTGATAAATATATAATTTATAAAATACTTAACTTTTTATTAGTCTTTTTATGAAGCTTTTTTTTAGAGCTTCAAGGATAAGTTTGTTTTGTTTTTTGGAGGTAGGAATCTTGTTAAAAAGGAAAGATTTTAAATCTTTTCTTATAATTTAACATTTCCATGGTGTAGTGGTAACGTCAATGGGTCAATATTTGTATTGATTTATTCGACTAGTGTGGAGATTGATGGGTTCAAAACTCAGGATGGATTTTTTTACAAAATACTTTTTTTTTCAATTAATTTTTGGAACTGATTAGGGGATACAAGCTACTAATTATTTGTAATTATAACGTTTATTTTTGTTTTAAATTCTTCATAATTTACTTCTTTTTTAGTATTTAAAATTGAGCTTTAATTTTTTAAAACTATATAACTTTATTGAATTTTAAATATTTAAACATCAAATTGTGGGATGGAAGAAAATAAAAATCATTTCAAATTGTTCTTCTCATTATTTGGCAGTTAAAAAGTAATTGTGCAAGAAAGTTTATCTTTAATACGAAATCTTCTCATCATTATAAATCTTTTTTTTTATAGTGTGTCTCTCTCTTTGAAAATTCGTCATTATTTCTCACCAATTTGTTCATTTTACAATAATTCGCGACTTATTACTCATTCAAAAAAAAAAATGGAGAAAAATTGAAAAGAAAAGAAGTCGTTGGAATAAGTCATCCCACTTGAGCATAAGTGTTAAACTTAATTGTTTTAACACCTAACAAAATGTCTCTCTCTCTCTCATTTTCTTGTTCATTCTTTTGTTGTATTTTTTTGGCACACAACATATTTTGCCGTTGGCTGTGCTCTCTGCTGCGGAAAACCCCCAACATCACACAACATAGGCATGGTGCAAATATGTTCCTCGTGCAATGAAAAGCATTCGCACTTAGCTGAAGGTGGTGGTGCTACCAGCATTGATGGCAGATTTACACCGTCCGATAATAAGTCACAAGCCAATTCGGAAACCAGTAATGTGCGGTTTAAGGTGAGTCTCTCTCTCCTTATATTATTTGTTCATCACATTAATGCAAAATCATTCTCACAACACACACTCTGTGTGACTTTAAACTGTCTCTCCCCGCGTTGTCTGTCCTCTTCTCTCATTTACTTCGTTTAGTGGCGTATACTAAAAATATCCATCCATTTATAAATTTTTTTCCTGTTATTGTTGCCACTTCTTCTTCTTCTTCTCTCCAAATTAGCTAAAATTATAAATTTTAATTCAATGACACGAAGGTGATGAGGTTGAATAGGTAGAGTGAGTGGGGTTAGGGTGATCATGAGGAGGGCACAGAAGGAAAAAAAAAGGAAAAGCAAAAGAAGAAGCGCTTACACACCTATTTAAATACAATTAATTACACGTGTGTGCGAAGTATGTGCAGAAAAATGATAAAATGCTAATAATAGGTAACATTTCGATTGAGATAAAAGAGCGATATGTCAATAAAATGTGGGTAGATGGTGTGGAGACCAAAGTTGACAACAAATTCTTGTGGCGTCATCGATTTAAAGGTTTGAATTTTAACGCTGTGGTGGAGCAAAAATAAGGCTTGAAAGTAAAATTTTGTTGAAAAAAGAAATATTTTAAAGAAAACTCATTTTGTGTTACCGTTAGAATTTGAAAATGTTAAGAATCTAACTTTAGAATACAGATTTCATTTTTATGAAAGAGAATACAGAAACGGAAAAATAATAAATGTCTAATGTTACAAATTCTGGTCTTAAATGACTAAAGTTCAATTAAAAAACAAACAACTGTTAGATTTTTAAGTTAAAGCCTTAAATTTACTAACGTTAGAAATTAAATCTTAATTTTATTTTAAAGAAATTTATTTCAAACAATTAAGCTTAAAAAGTTATATGAAAAAAAAAAGTTTGAATCTCTTGTCTTATTAGGTAATTCTTTATCTTTTAAACTGTCTTTACTTGAGAATAAAGTTCTTTATTTGTTAAATTTTTAATCATTAGAAATTCTAACGTTTGCTATGACGATACAAATTGTAATATTTAAAAATATTTTATATTTACATTAGATTTATAAAAAAAAACCAAGTAAGTAATTCTGAGTCAATTTGTAGGTATGTACATACTTTACGCTAAAAATTTAAGGTTTTAAACACTTTAACGTTAGAAATAGAAATTTTTAAATTTTCTTATCAACAATTAGAAAGAAATCATTAAAAAAATATACTTTAAAAAAGTTTAATCTAATGATGAAATTCATTAGTCTGATAGTCTTAAGATTTCTTAAAAAAGACGTAAGTTTCCTTAAGGTTCTTAAGGTTTTCTTAAAACTGTATTGTTTTCATAATTTTTCTTTATTTTTTTTTATGAAAAAAACTTAAAATTTATTATGAAAAATTTAAGATTATCAAGTTTTCTTAAAGCGAGACTTGAGATTTCTTAAGTAAATCGAGCACAATACATATTTTAACGAATTTAGATGTCTGAATGCGATCAAGTTTCTTTAAGTTTCATGTTTTCTTAAGTATGTCTCAAATTTTTATAAGATACATTATGGTTTATTAAAAAAAGCTTAATATTTTTTAAGAAAAATTTAATATTTTTTAAGTTTTCTTAAAAACGAAACTTAAGATTTCGTCAGTCAGGCTGAATTAGTCTAAAATCGGGCTGAATCGGCTTCGGTCATTGAAACTCGTATGGATCGTCAAAAAAATTGCATTTTGCTCGATTTACTTAAGTAATCTTAAGATTCGTTTAAGAAAAAACTTAAAAAAATATTAAATATTTCAAAAGATATCTTAAGCTTTTCCTTAAGGAATCTTTTTTTTTTTACTGAAATTTCAAGATTTCAAGCGAATTTCAAGAGTTTCTTAGTCGCTGAATAAGGCCCAGTCTTGTGTCTGTTTGATTAGTGAATTTCATTTTAAGATTAATAAAAATATTCATTAATAAATTAATTAAAGAAAAAACAATTAAATTTTAAGCTCAACATTAGAACTTTTTCACATAAAACTTCATCAGCTTAGGTCTCTCTCATTTCTCATAGACTAGGTATATTGTGTTGCTATTTGCTGCCTTTTTTTCGTATGTTATAGATGTGTTATGCTAGCTGTGTGATACGACACACAAAGGTCGGCGACGGAAAAAGTCAAAATCGGTGAGAACCGGTGTTGGTGGAAGAGGTTCAAATTAGCGCTGTTTTTCTGACTTATCATTAAAATGTGAAAATTGATTTTCGGTTCATACTAGAAATTTCCATTTTTACCCACATTCACACACACAGAGGATAGTTTATAATCTCAATTTTCGCGGACGTGCGATGAAATAAATAAGTAAAGAAAAAAAAGAGCTTGACGAGGCTTTGCGCGCGATATTTTGCTTTAGTCGTTGTCAGTTGATTTTTAACCATCGTCGTGGTAACATCGCGTATATTCAGCTATTGATAGTGTTGGAAGAAAGAGAATAATTCGTATTTTTTGTGTGTGGGTGTGTGAAAATTCTTCTTGAATTTTTCTCGTTGTTTGTGTGAAAAGTTTCAAAAATAATTAAAAAAAAAAAAAGGAAAAGGAAGAAAAGACGTGAAAATGTCACTAATTTCGCTGAGAATTCACGTAAATCCATACCAAAGGGAACGGAATCAGAAGAGAAAATCCTCACGACAGGTGTGAATAGTTCCTTATGTGGGTGGGAAGGTGTTTTTTCCTCAATCATTTTAAATTACACGCTGATGCAATAAATAAGAGGAATTTTTTCAGTGTTTGTGATTTTTTTTTAAGAAAGAAAAATCAGTGATTGTGGAAGAATATTTGGATAATTACTCCTCATTGTATTGAACAATTTTTCAACAATTTTTAGTCTTCAGAAAAGTTATTTGATTGAAAGAAGTAAAATATGCGAACATACCGTGAAGTGTTCTTAACTTGCTTTGGACATTAAATGATAGAAAACTGATTTTTTTTCTTGTGAAAATTGAAATGAAAAAGTAAAAATTAAAGGAGATTTAAGTTCAAATTATAAATTTCAACAAAAAAATTAATTACCTAACAAGTTATTATTTCAAAATTTTAGTGTTTAAACTTTAAATTTCAGTGGTTTGGAGTAAAATTTCAAGTGTAGATGAATTAATTTTCAGTCTCTGTAGCTAAAAACTATATAAAAAAAATTTGTGAAATTTATCGTGTTCAAATTTCTGAAATTTATGCTTCTGAAATTTAAAATTTAGTGTCTGAAATCTTGAATTTCAATTATTATCGAAAATTGCAAATTTCAAGAGATGCTCTTTTAAGGGATTTAAAAGTTTGTAGAATCTTTTAATGTCTAAGTTTTTTAATTAAAGATTTCAGTTGTGTAAGTTTATTAATTTCAATAGTCTTAGTTTATAAATTTCATGAATTTGCAAAGTAAAAAGGAAAATAAAAAGTTTGATTTAAACATTGTAAAACCTTTAATCCTAATAATTTTTTTTGAAGCACTGAACTTTAGTATTTAAACTTCGAAATAATAATTTTAAACAGTGAAATCTTTGTTTAAGAATTGAAATTTTAGTGTAAGACACACTGAAATCATTTAATGGAAACATTGAAATTTCTTCAAACACGGAAGATTAAAAAACCTAATATCTGAAATTTTGATTTTAAAAAACTGAAATCCTAATTTCAAGTAATGAAAACTTTTGAAATTTTCAAGCTGCATATTGAAATTTTGAATTTAAACCCTGAAAGATTCATTCTTACCTAAAAAGTGAATATCTATTATTTTTATCATTTTTTTTAATTATTGAAGAAAAAGACAAATTAAAAAATCAATGAGAAAAAATATTCCACCAAGAATACATTTTCATTATTTAAATTCAAAAATTTCATTTAAAAATGCGGTGAGTTTAAGTGATTGTTAAAGAAATGTTTGTTTCTCACTCTATGTTGCTTTTTGAGCACTCTTTTCTCTGCAAAAGCTCCAAATTTAAACAAATTCTCAAAGTATTTAAATTAAAGAAAAAATATTTTTAATTTTTTTTTAAATCTTTCAAAGCTCATTTGAAATGAAGTTTTGCTTTATAAAAATAAAAAATAAAAATTGAAGTGGACGCCAGTCTAAAGGAGTTAAGAGGTTCATAAAACTTCAAGTTAATCGTGCGTGTTTAAGTCTTATTTAATCTTACGATGATGTCTGGTTGATAGAATCAACATTCCCAACGTTTTCAGGAACGTTTTTCTCTCACTGTGTGTATAAATTGTCTGATAAATAGGGGCGTGATAATATTACGATGACAATATAAGCTTAAAAAACGAATGAAAAAAATCGCGCCAGTTCTATTTTTAGCAAGTCCTCAAGGATTGATAAGAAAACAAAAAGAGGAGAAGAAAAGGAAAAAAAAATGAAGTTTGATAGATTTTTTTTGTGCTATCAATCTCACACCTCACTTCAATATTTCATCAGACGCCACGACACAGAAAATGGTTGTAGGCAATACACATTGGAATCACATGCCACACCTCAGAATTTCCCACATTATCTGTCTTCTTCTCGATGCGAATATTGGAGTTTTCTTGTCTATCTGAAATTGATATGATTGTCTTATTTTCTTCTTGATTTCTTTTGCCTATCGTAGCCTTATGAAGCGATATCACTTAATGCGGCTGGAACGGTTGTTGTGAGGGACCCAAAGGGTCTCAGGCGGGATTCAAGACCAAATACACCGCCACATTCGCATGAGCCCCTTGAAAATGGTCATGGGCAGTATCCGTAAGTATCTGATAGTTTTCTGTTTTTTTTTATTTAATCCTTTTCCTATTTTTTCCTTTTATTTATTTAATTTTTGTGTTGTGTTTGAGTTGTTTTTTTTACCTTCTGGGATTGCTCGTAAATAATTAAATTTAAATTCAGTGTAAGAATAATTTGTCAAATATTATGTCAAAAGACCTGATGAAGAAAAGAATATTTATAATCGAAACGTTGTGTATAAAGAAAAATAAGTAGAGAAAATATTAAAAATCACAATAAGAATGAAAAACAAGTAAAAAAACACACTCATTTTTTCTTTTTTTACGCTGTAATTAAATGTCTTGTAAAATAATATTGTTTGCATGACAACCCGGCTGGCATGTAAAGTAGGATGGAAATTTTCATTACGCATTAAATTACAAACTAAAAGGGATTTCTTTTCTTTTATCAGCTTTAATTTTTGTATTGATTTTCAATTTAATATTGAATAATTGACATACGGAAATATTTATTAAGAATTATTTGCTGTCTTTTTTTTTTTTTAGCAACTTTATAATTAATATTTTACAAAAATACGAAAATTTATGAATTAAAAAAAAAAAACTTTAACAAAAGTTTACAGAACTGTTATTCTTTTTTTTATTTGAAAAGGAAATGATTTTTTAATTGCAATAAAGTTATTTCAACAGCGTAATAAAAATTGAACTTTCCTATAGGCCAGCCGGATTTTTATTTGTTACACGTCATGTGTAATTTAATAGGTCGAATAATACTCTTTTAAATAATTTTTTATTACAAAGTCTGTAAAGATAATAAATTATCCACATTAAAAGGGAAATTGGATGTTTTTTTACGCGACGTGTAATAAATTGTGTATGTGATGTTTAAGTAGTTTACCCAGTTGACCCATAAACTGCATAATTTTTTCTTATTTTTTTTTTATTTACGAGCAGTTCCTGATTATTGAATTCTAACAAATAATTTATCATTAATTTATGTAAAATCATTAGAATTTCATTTATTCTTTTTTTTTCAATTGGATTGTAATTATTAATTTTTCAAAGAAAATCTTTATTTTTAAATTTTTTTTTGTTAATTTATTAAATTCTCATTGAGATTTATATTTTTTTCCATGTCCTCTTTTATTCACTGTTGTCTCTGGTGGGGATGCCCAAAAAAATAAACAAAAAAATAAAAAATCCCAAAAAAAGTCAGTTGTATCCTCCTTGCTCTGTCAGGTGCTTCATCTGCAAGGGGCTGTTTCCGGGTAATCAAATGGAATGGCTGTCAACGTCGGCGGAGCACATGAATTCGCATGCGATGCATTTTCCGTGCTTAAAGACAAGCGATGGTGGTGCAAATCGCGTACTTGCGTGCACACGGTGTGTCGCCCACTTGGCAAAGCAGTGGGAGACAATGGATGCCGACAGGGTGCCCCTTGAGCATCGTCGGTACAACATTCCATCGCCAATCCCAACGACGGGCTCCCCCAATGGGTCACGTGGCCTGGGGGGTATTAATACGCCGCCATCAACGCCATCGGTGGCCTCCACGCCGGCCAGTACGTCCATCTACTGCTTCCTGTGTGGCCTCCATTCGGACTTGACGCTCGCACGTGTCTTGTATGCCAGCAAGGAGGGTTCCCGCCCCTACTTCCCGTATCTCCTTAAGCACAAATCACCCCCAAATGCGGAACAATTGCGCTCCGACTATTCAGCCCTCGTGTGCACCTTCTGTTACCACTCGTTGCTGAGTCAGTGGCGAAAGTAAGTGTTGTGCGGGCGCGAGGAGGGTGCTGCTTCAACCCTTCTTTCTTTCTTTTTTTTTGCCTCTCTCACACACGTTTTAATCCTCACAGGTATGAAGCACAAAATGCAGTACTACCAAATGAGAGGAAGTACAATTGGCACGACTACTGCTGCCATCTGTGTGGCATTACGACATATCGGAAGAGGGTACGAGCCCTGCCAATTCGGGAGTTTCCATTTGTGGCTAATCGCAAGAGTGATGGGGCGCTACTGCTCGAAAATGGGGACTATGCTGTTGTTTGTCTCGATTGCTATGAAAGTCTCAGGTGAGGAGGAAGAGATTTTTTTTTAGTTTTATTTATTTATTTATTCAATCATTTTTGAAGTTGCCTAAAAGATTAGAAGAACGTTGACTTAATTCGGGAACTTTAAACGTTCATTTTGAGTGAAAGAAAAAGAGTATTAAATAATAAAAAATCCTAAATTTGGCAGAATTTTAAAGTAATACTAGTGGATTAAAAAAAACACTAAAAGGTCAGAATTTGGCCACACTCCCCTAAATTTTCCGTGGGACGTTTAATATTCATTTGTTGGACGAATTTTTCTTCAACATAAGGATTATTCATTCATTTTGTTGTAATGGAAATGTAAGAGATATTAAAATGTTATAGAGTAAAAGAAAAAGAATCACAGCTAAAAGTTTCAATTTGAATCCATTTTGAGGATAATAAATTAATTTTCCTTTAATTTCTCTTTAAAAATAAATTTTGAATAATAAATTGTAAGAAAAAAGCTCAAATTTGTTATAAATGGCGTAAGAAACATAACCTCAAATTTTTTTTAACGAATTTTAAGGATAGACTTCATTGATTAATTATTAATTTTATTTTTTGTCATTCTCTTAGGTTTTACAAATAAATTAGAAAAGTTTTCTTTCACTATTTTCCAATTTACTTTCTTGCATTCGTAATGAACATAACCTCTAAATTGATATTTTTAATGAAAAAATTATTAACATGATTAAAAATGTTTTTTTTTGTTACACAAATTGAATTAAATTAAAATTAAAGAAGTATAAAGGCCCATAAAATATAAAATTGTAAATAAAAATCACGAAGACTGGGTGAAACTCTCTAATCAAACAGTCTTACTTAAGTTTTCTTAAGAATGCTTATGACTTATTAAGTTTTCTTGAGAAAAACTAAAGAAAACTTAAAATTTCTTTTTTTTTTTTAAGAAAATTTAAGATTTCTTAAGTCAGGCTGAAGTAGGCTAAATGTTTTTTTTTTATGATTTTTAAGAATTTCAATGTCTTAAGACGATCACAATTTTCTATTTCTTAAGTTTAAAAATATGCTCTTGATTGTCTCAAGATATCGAAATTCTTAAAAATCTGTCTGGCTTAAGAAATCTTAAGTTTTCTTTAATTTTTCTTAAGAAATTTTAAGTTTTTCTCAAGAAAACTTAAGACTGCCTGACTTGTGAATTTCACCAACTGTTAAAAATTGAAATGTGAGGTTATGTTCTTTACGCCGGCGTAAGATTGAAGTAATGCATTACTTTACGTCGTTACAAGATTGTGGAATTTCACAAATCAAATTTTAAATAATGATAAAATTAAAATTAATAAGATTTCTCTTCGATTTTTAACATTAAAAATATAGAAAAATTATTTAAAATAATAATTTTTATTTTCTCTTTTTTTTAGACAACAATCAGCCGAATATGATCGATGGAATGTTCCAATTGAGAAGAGAGAATACAATTGGGTACCGCAGCCTCCGCCACCAGAAGATAGTCCGGATGTTGCTGTAGCCAGATTACCAAGTGGCGAACGTTCTGACAAAGTAATGAGCTACAAAGTAATGTGAAAAGTCTCACAGTGATGGTCATAAAAAAATACTAATCAATGAATTTTTCTTTTTTTTTTAACAGCCAAATTCAGCAATGCGATCAATTCCCAGTAAGAAAAATTGTTCTCCAAAGCAATCAAGTGATAAGAGGGATTCAAGTGAGTAACTTTCCTTTCCTTTTCTTTCTTTTCTTGCCAATAATATCAAGGATTGTATGGGATTGAGAATGAATGTTTAGTAGAAGGAGAAAAGAGAGGGTCACAGAACGACGAGTATTTCACTAGATTGACCATTAAAGTGCAATGTATTTTGTGTGTGAATGTGATTGCGCAATTGAGGATGTATCTCACACCAATTTCACCACAAATAGGGGAACGGGGGGTGGCTACAGTACAGAGAGTGCCAAAGGATACGAAGTTTTATGTTGGAAAATGAGAGAAAAGAAGTGATGACCCATAAAAAGAAGAAAGGAAGTAAAGTGTAGTGGACGAGAAGTGAGTGTTTAAAAGCTCCAGAGGATGCAATTGTATTCTCCTCACACATATCTTTCTGTTCTTTCTCATTGAGTTTCTTATTTGTTTTTTGTTTTTTTTTGGGTCAATACAAAGTGAAATTAATTCGTTTTTTGCAAGACAATTCTTTGTTTGCAAATTCAAGTAATTTGGGAAAATTACCATGGAAATTCAATGTGGAAAATTAAAAGAAATCTCCAGTGGAAGTTCGTAGGAGATTGCTAAGAAGTGTCGTAGATTTAGAGGAAAATTTCCTTTATTGAAAAATTTTTAAGGAAATACGTTCTTCGTTAAAAATGAGTATTTTCTTTAATTTAAAGGTAAGTGCTGATTTTGTTTTTGAATTGTGATTTCGTAGCATTTTCCACCGTTATTCCATATGCGATTTTCCTATTTACACGACAAAAAAATTTTTAAAAGTCAATTTTTTCAACAAAAGAAATTGAATAATTCGCAGCGAAAAGGGGATAGGGAAGATTGAATTTCCTTTGAACCAGAATGAAAATTAAATTTAATAAAATGTTTTTGTAAAGAAAATGAATTTCTTTATTTTTCCGCGGAAGATTTTTTTTAGAAGAGGAACTTTATTAAAATTGTTAAATTCTTTTTTCACATTTAAAGAAAAAAAACTGAAAATATTTTTACTTAATAAAAATTATCTTTAAGTTTATTTGATTTTTTTTACCAAAGTTATTTTTTATTTTATTACAGAAAATATAAATTTTTCTCCAGTGGAAAATCTAAGGAAATACATAAGATATTTCATAAGAAAGTTCAAAAAATAATTTTAAATTTGTTTTTAGTTGATTAAATTCTCTAAATTTTGACTTAATTTAACGACAAAAATATCATTTTTATTTTAATAATAGTCAAGCGGTTAAGAACACAGTGAAACGGAACAAAAAATCTCCGGTTCAAATCTCAATGTTGTCACATATTTTTTTTTCCTTTTCTTGTTCTTTTAAACGAATTTATCTAAAAAATTCATTGCATTTCGCATCAAAGAACTCAAAATTTGCAATGTTTCATCGGAAAATGTTCTGGAAAATTGATAGACTAGAGAGAGAAAGAGATAGAAATAGGATGGCTCATTCTGCTAGAATTGTGTATTGAGTTGAATTCTTTGCGCATGGAGAAGATTCATCTTCAGGGGTTGATGGCTATGTGAAATAAAAAGAGGGGAATAAAGTAGAATTTTCGACTTTTTTTCGAAGGAGAAGATTTTTATAAAAATCATTCTCTTGCTCTCTATCATTTGGGGAATTATATAGGCTACCCTACGTGTTGTACAGCCTATTTTATTAGCTACAAAGTTAATCACATTTCTCTCTCTCACAAATTGTTGGAATTTTCTCTGTTCTCTCTCTCAGAGGGTTTTTGTGAGTATTTAATCTTACCCCTACTTAGAGGGGAGTTCTCCATTTTTTTTGCTAAGGATATTATTTCCCAGAAGAGTGGGGGGAGTGGGTGGTAGAAGTGTATAAGTAGGTATATATTATGGCAAAGGAAATGGCGGCGACAATATCATTTTCCGCTGGGGCATCATTTTCTTTTCACACTCAAACTTACAAAGTACACGGAAGGGGGCTTCTCAAACTTTTCTCTTCTTCTCTCTTTTATCTTCTCAATTTCTTTTTTTTATTTACATGTTTTGCTGCACCTCACCCCTCCGAAAAAGTATTGATTTCTCCAGTAAAGTGAGAAGGAAAATTTTTGGTCTTTTCGTAGTGAGTGTGGAAAGGAAGAATGATTTTGTATTAACAAGAAGATTTTGTGGAGGATTTTTAAGAGATAATTTGGGCTTTATAAAAGTATAATAAAAGACTAAAAGCTTTTGTTGTTTCTGCTGTTAAGTGGGATGAAAAGTAATTCACAATCATCCAAAATTGCTTAACGATCAAAGAGATGGAAGGTTGGATTTTGCTACTAAAGCCAAATCTGATAATTTTCGTTTTTTTTCTTTCGAGATAAATTCATGGATTAGGAATTTTTTTAGCATTGTGTATGGAATGAAATAGTTTTAAATCTTTGAGAATTTGAGTGCTTCAGAGAATGAGGGCGCTGTAGTTATTAAAGGGGATGCCTTGTTGGAACAAAAATTAGATTTCCTTTCGATTGAAAGTTTAGTAAGTAGTTTAAAAGGCTTTTTTTTAAAGAAATAATTTGATTTTAAAGTTAAACAATATCGAATTTTAAGCAGATTTCTACAGATATCTGACACAAAAATAGCCTTTAAAAGAAGATTTGAAATGTTAAAATAAGAGGTAACTTCAAAAGCCCATATCTCCGGTTCTACAGCACCTAGAGGGGTGATCGACCTATCACTAGAAAGTTCTCAATGTCCTCTACAACATACTAAAAAATCATGACAATCGGACGAATAGTTTAAAAAAAATATAGTATTTTAAAAATGTGGAAATCACACTCCTAGTATAAGAATATGACCTCTAGCGGCCAAACCGGAAACTACCCCGATCTGGGATCACTCGGCCTTTCTTTGTAGTGCCTTAAAGAAAATTTACGGAGATTTTGGTCCATATATAACAGGGGTATTTTTTCCAAACAACTGTGGCCTTGTCCTTTTAAAACAACCATTTAAGCTATTAAAATTCTTCAAATTTGAAAAAAAAAAACCAACGCCATTTGTTTGTAAATAAATTTTGTTTGCTACCAGAACAGCTAGAACTTTTTTCTTCCTAGAAATCTTCTTTTTCTTAAGAACTTAAATTGTTATAATTAAAATCAAATAGTGGCGCCATCTCTTAGAGTTTTAACAATATATATACTTGTCTCTATATCTCAACTATATATTTAAAAACTCAACGCTTTTTTCTTATAAGATTAAGAGGAAGATAATAGAGAAGAAAATACGTTGTCAATGGAAACCGCAATCATGTCAAAGACTTTCATTTTTGGAGGGTTGTTTTTTTTTTGAAATTCAACATTAATATTTTATTCATAAACACCCTCTTATTTTACACACAGATACACCAACCACACCAAAGTATTAACCTTCCATAAGAAGGTGTACGAGGAGAGGTTCTCTTTTCATTCTCTCATTTTTTTTAAGCGCTGTGTCAACCCTCCCTCTTTTGCAATATAATGGCATCCGCATACAATAATAATAATAATATACTACATAAAACACAATATTTGAGGGATAAATGGTGATGTGAGGTAGGTATTTGCGCCAATATTGTGCGCACTGTACCTACATATAATTTGCTATATACATATGTACTACTTTATGCTTCGTATATAGCAAAGTTTGCGGTAAAAGGGGTGCTTTTGTGTGTGAACGAAAATTGTCGACAATGCGACTTCCACACGACTTGTTTTAACCGCATCGTCGTCTTTTGGTTGTAACCTACCACGTATACAGTACATACGCTCACAGGAGGGAACATTTTGTGGGATTTAAACGAAGCTACATAAATCCCATGAACTCCCTGAAACCTCATTCACAAGAAAATGGCCACAAGGGTTGGTTGATTGGTGGATTGGGGGTGGTGTGTGTGTGTTTGTGGGAAAAGCATGTTGTGAGAAAATGTTTCACAATCCATATCAGAGTGTCTTATATAATAAGTGTTGTTTCTCCAACAACATAAAAAAGAGACATGAAGAGAGTTCATCTTCAATTGATATACCATCAAATGGGCCAAATAAGGTTCACTATTTGTAAGGGAGAAAATAATTTTATTAAAAAAAATAGTTCAAATGCATTTTTTACTTTGAAAGTTTGAGAAAAATTCACATCTTTAGATTTAATTTTAAACATTTTTACATTTTTTTCTGGCTAAAAGAAAGACCATAAGCCAGAAGAAAGGTCGTGAAGATTACCAACAGATGGCGCAAATAGATAGAAATTAATTCTGAGCAAGACACAGAATAACTTTGCATTTAGGCATAGAACATTTTAAGACATTTTCTCACGAAGCAAATTCATTGAAAATATCGAATAATTAATGAAAAAATACATACGGTAAACATTCCTTTGTGATGACTAGCACCATCTTTTGACAATTTTAACAATATTTATTTGACTTTAGTCAAATTTTGGCATTCACGTAGTTAATGATTTATAAGTTAAATATCATTTGACTAGAAAGACAAGGACAACATTTATCTCTCCGTGAGAGCTATTTTCCAGTTTAATGACTAAATAATTTCTTTAAGTCAAAATTGATTTCATTTATAATTGATAGCGCCATCTGTTGACAATTTTAGCACAGTTTATCAGTTTATTAGGAAAAAAAACTGCTGGACTAGAAACAGCTTTACATTTAAAAGATCTAAATCGTCTAGAAATTATTTATTACTATACTCGAAATATTCTATTTTGTCACAATGATTCTTCTTAATTGATCCACATGGTCAGCGCCATCTGTTAGTAATTTTTTATTGTGCTTTATTGACAAATTTGTGGTTTTATTTGTTGGGCGAGAAATTATTTTACTCTAAGGGAACTAAATGTGTTTTACTGCAAGATTATTTGCCATTAGAAAATGAATCTTTTAAATAATTGACAGCGCCATCTATTGGCAATTTTTACCATGAATTGTGTTTTAATAAAAAATATTGCAGGATCAGAGATAATTTCTCTCTTTACATTTCGATAATTTTTTCTATCTACAAGTTTTAACTCTGCAAATTCAATTTACCCCATTTGACGGTACATATATTGCCATTGTATATTTAGGGGTGACGGTTACCATATTATAATTTCAGAGCACAGAAAAGGGGAACTTATATAGAAGCCGAATGGCTAAAAGTGCGCGTGTGCAATGGTTTGTACATTCAGTTCTTTTTTTTCAAGTTAAGAGGGGCTTGGAGAGAAAGATTCAGTGAGTGAGGGGCTCCTGATGGTGTTGTTCAGCAGGAGAAATATGTCAGGTTCATACTCTCTTTACTCTGAGGGTTAAAAAATAAAGCATTGAGTTGAGAAACATGCGTGATAGAATGTGTGAATAAACGTATATTTATAGTGCCTGCTGCTGCATCTTTTGCGCACCCTATTTACCATAGAGAGGGGTGTCACAGAGAGCGTGCAAGAGAGGCAAAAAAGATCATAAACTGGGGAAGTTTCTAGCATAATTTCACGACGTACACATAGAGGGTAGAAAAGGAGAAGGGATGCTCTCTGATGCTAAAAAAAAGAATGAAAAAAAAAAGAATAAAAAGTGGTGGGAAAAGGACCCGAAAGTAGTCGTCTGCCTCTTCTCTTTGGCAGTTGGAGAAAGTTTGTGGCTGCGAGAAGGATTATTCGTGCTTTTTAGGTGTTTAGAGAGACTACACAGACACATATATATATTTATTATATTTTATATATATAAAATATCATAGAAAGTATCTTAAAAAAACTTTTTTTTTTCTTAATTCTTTCGTGTGCAAAAAATAATCGCGTGACGCCTGCAACGAATTTTCCGTGCAAAAAAAAGGGAGTTTCTGTGTGCAAAAAAAATGTGACAAAGTGTGTGATAAATGCTCCAAAAAGGGTTCAATGGCACAAAAAGAATAATTAGACGGAGAAGAAGAGAAAAAGAATCCATTGCAGACGTGTGAAAGATGGTGGTGAAGTGAAATGAAAAATTGCCAAAAGAATAAAAAAAGAAAAATTTTGTGCTTCAAGAAAAAGTGAAAAAAAATTAAATTTTAGAGATTTAAAAAAAAAGAAAAAAAAAGTGAAAAAGAACAAAATCCAATGGATTAGAATAAAGGATGAAAAAAAAAGAGTACGAATACACAAAAAAAATGCAGAATCGATTCTTTGGGGTGCGCACTTGAGAGTTTAATGCTGGAATTTTCTTCTTTTGTACATTCTCTCCCCGCAACTTTATTGAATTTTCCAACAAATGCGCAAGATTTTTTTATTGTGAAATATTTTTCTCTTTGAAAAGGAAAATTTTTATTCACAATATTTGCATTTTTGGGAGTAAATTGAAATATTGCGTGAATAAATTTTCAATATACTTATTATATTACATCAAGAATATCCTTTTTGTTTCTTTTTCAACAAATACAACAATATTTGGGAGGCGGGGAAAAGGGAAAATAAATATTTACGCATGAAAATGTGGAAAATATAGAGAGTCTATATAAAATATCTCTCACAATATTACACAACACACACACGAAATTTTCTCAATTAAATTAATTAGTGGATGTTCTTTTGTGCAAATATTTGGTTAAAAAGTTATTTTACTTCAATCAATAAATATCTCTCTGTGTATATTATACACATTTTGTGTATTGTTTGAAATGTAAATTTTGTGATGAGAAAAAAAAAATTAACTCCAGCCGGGATATAGCAATCTCGTGTATTTTATTTGTGGTATGAAAATTAACTGTGTATAAAAATGCAGAAAGTACTAAAATGACTTTGAAAAAGTATTACTTCATGGATTTACCACAATAGCACTGTCGGAGGAACAAATTAACGACACTTAGCATAGATTTAAGACAAAGTGGGAGGGGGCGTCGTAATCCGATAAGTGCAAAAGGAACGTATAAAAATAAAGAAGAAATATGTAAAATTAGGTTAGAAGAGAATGTAAAAAAATTAAAGAATTTTAATTCGTTGGTAGATGGCGCAATAGTTTAATAATTGACATCGAAGCAACATAAGCGTAGATGTTTCATAACATTTAAAAAGGAACAAAAAATAAATTTATGACGTCATCGATTAAATTTTTGGGAGAAATATTTCTCACAGGTTATCCTATAGGTGATTTCAGTTGAAAATTGATAAATTTCAGGCAATATCTTTTTCTTTGAACGGGAGAATGGAGTAAATTTCCTTTAGAAGATTCGATGCTTTTGCTTTCATAATGAAGGTATTTTCCTAACTATAGATGGCGCCATTATACTAAATTTTTACACCAATATTAACAAATTACGAAAGTTTTAGTTTTTTGTTTATTACGAAACCTTTCAGAAGTCTTTAAAAAAATGATTGAAGTTTAAAAGAAAGAATATTGCGGATTTAAAAGACTTTTATTTCATAAATTTCGGTTGTCTGTGTACATCTTCATCAGGGATTTTGTAAAAAGGAAAATTTTGAACATATTTTTAATATAAAATTCCTTTTATTTGTAAGTTTAAATAGTTAAAAAAAAAGAAATATTTTCTTTATGAATCAACCCAAAAAAAAACTTTCAAACTTACCACCCTTTACGGTAATTATTAAACTATTCAAGGACTTGAACCCCTTATGTTTTTTTTTTCTTCAACCCTTCTATCCACCATCTGATATTGAAGAGAGAGAAAAGAAAGAAAATTATTCCACAATCCTTTTTATTCACTTCAATTAAAAAGTCACTTCATTCCACGTTAATTTTAATGGTAGTTTTCTACCATCAATTTAGTAGGTATAGTTGAAAGGGAAAAACCCTTCAATTATTTTTGAATTTTCTCTCAATTTAAATGGCATAATTATCCCCAATATATCCTTTTATTATTAATATATTAATGTCCCGCCATATGACAAAGTATTTATTAATTTACAATTTCACGACTTTTGTTGGAATATAAATTACATCAAAGTGTTGTTAGTTACATGTCCTTGTACGAGTTACAGCAACGACAAAAAAAGTTGTTTTGAAAAATGATGGAATATTGTACATCTGCTTAAAATTTATTTTTCTATTAATACCTTTCGGGGAGATAATTATACACGCTCGTGTAAAAATTGATAAAACTCTGTGGATGGTGAAAAAGGGGATTTTTCGGTGTTGTGCGTTTAAATAAATTTAATTTGAGGTGAAACCTTTAGAGGATAGAGCTACATATAGAGGCATGATTTTACAAGGATTTCTCTCTTATGGTTTATTTTTAGCAGAAGATTTGAGTGTAGAAATAAAAGGGATGAATAACATGACATTAAATTAAGAAGAAGAAGAAGAAGGACATAAAACGATCCTTTTTGGGTGTTTATTTATACATTTTGCGGGATTGTGTGTTGTTGTTGGCCCCCAACTGAAAAAGGGGGTTTTATTCAATGGTGAGGAATTAATTCGTTAAATTGCTTAAAGTGCTTCACATAATATACATTATTATTATGTATTATTGATTTAATTTTGTTGGGAATATTGGCAAAAGTAAAGGGGATGATGGGGAGGATGTGATAAGAGGGAAAGAGAAAGTGTTTGTGTTATATATATAACAAAATACATAATTATGTACATAATGTAGGTACATATAAATGGGGAGATAAAAGTGAAATTGACATTCAATGCAATAATTCAATGTTATTCAAATATTTAATGTTTAATTACATCATATGTGAATAATGATGGAATGGATACCGAGAGGATTACCAAATATTCATGCACCAATACCGATTTGTGGTGAGAATTGATATATATCTACAGAGTATTATATGTTTTATTGCAAAATTACATATGTTATAAAGTAGGGGGTGGATGCAGGCAAATGTCATCCACCCCCCCAATCATGATGATTTCTGTCTCTATTTGGACTTCGGTGTGAATGTGAGGGTGGTGTGGATGGGGAATGAGTAATATATCCACCCTAAAATGAATGGGCTCATTAAATTGTAATAAATCAACAGCTGAAAGTGAAATTCTATAAAGGTTAATTATCTAAAGAACAAATTGGTTTTATATTCATTTGAAAATTTCATGAATTTTAAAAGCTCGGTAAAAAGCTTTTTAAACTTTAAACTTAAGATTAGGAAACATTTAAAATAAGCAAAAAACAAAAGAAATACAGTAAAAAATATTTTTTAATAAATATTAAAATATTAAAGAATTTTATAGCAAAAAATGTGTCTTGGCTATAAAGTCTAGAAGAAAATGTAGGAAAAACAAAGATCAGTCAAAACTCATTCTTACAATAATTTTAACCATTTCCAACTCTTGGGAACATTAAGGATATTCCTAAAGATTAAATTAAATAGTTAAGACACATTTCGTACTATAAAAATAATTCATTATATATTTTGGTTATGAATTGCGAAAAAAAAGAAAAACTTATTCGAATCAAGAGATTCTCACCCAACTCTTAGTTTTTTATTTATTATTTTTAATTTATTTTATTTCAATGGATCCTTAATCCGTCTTGCATAAATCGCTGTTTTAGCATTGTTTTAAACATCAAGAACCAAATGATGGAAAGATCTCTTTGATTTATTTATGAAATCTTGGTTTTCAAAGAAAAGAAAAAATTTCCACTAAAAAATCTCTTTTATTTCTTTTTTTTTAAAAGTCTTTTCAATAATAAATCAATAAATGATAATTATTTTATGGTACAATGTGTCTAGGCTACCGTAAAAGACATTTTGATAAAATGTTAAAATCTTTCAAAGTGCATCTGAGAAGGGAAAGAGAATCTTTCTTAATTTACTTCTTAAATCATTCAAAAATCTTTTAGTGTCTCAAAATGTCTAAAAAAAAATTTTTTAAAGAATTTTCCAAGCCAAATGTAAAATATTGCGTAAAATTTTATCCACAAAATACCTTCTAAAAAGCAAATATAAAAATTATTCGATTTACCAGCTGCTGATTAGTTGTTCCAACATACAATAATTAGCATTTACATGGTATACGCACATTTATACAAACACAAAACAAGGGAAATATGGTTTGTTTGGTATAAATGTAAGTAAATTTTGCAAGTGTGAAATTTATCTCTGTATGAGCTTTATATTTAATTGTTTGAATAATGAAACATTCACTTCAGACAGCTATAAATTTCAATTATTTTCTCCCCAAGTTCTGCCCTCAAAATACACATTGGCATGCAATTTGTGTGAGAGTGTCGGTGTGAAAGGATTCTTCGTTTTCATACCCACTTACTACACCATAAACTATGTAGTACAAGTATACAACATTATATCTACAATTTTCACAGCATGCGCATTAAGTTAATTTTGAATTATATGATAGAGTTAGAAGAAAAAAATGGTATAGAATTGTCCACCACAGACACAAAGGGCACGATCTTCATCCTTGTGCCAATGTGTGGTTGTTTCTAGAAAAGAGGATTTTCATTTTAAGGAAGAAGAAAAAAAGCGGAAAACTTTATTTTGAGAAAAATTGCATTTTGGGACCAATTTTAGATCTAATGATTTTGAAAATTCAAAAGAATTTAAGAGCTATTTTCGAGTTATTCTAAACAAAAACTTAAACTTTGCAAAATTTTTGCTAAGTCTGTCTTAAGGGTGGGCCTAAACTTTTAAAAGCTGGGCCTCAGTTTTTTGTAAATAAGGATTTAGTTTCTTAGACCTAATTTAAATTTTTTTAATGGTTATATGATAGACAGTAAATTATTTTTGAAGAAATTAAGAAGACGTATTTTCGATCGTTTTTTTTTTTAGCTAAATGTTTTCTTTAATTTTTTTTACCGACGTTTCGGACTGTATGAATCCTTTTTAAGGGTATGATTTGATTAAGATAAGTTTAACCCTTTTTTCTCATTCTATGCGTAAGTTTTATTGAACCAGGCCTAGCTAAAGAGGATGATCAAAAGGAGAGTCTCAAGAGTAATTTTCGAGCCAGTTTCGAAACAAAACTTTAAAAAAATTCTGGCAGTCTCGTAAGATGGTTAAATATTTATTAGAGTTCTGTATTTTCATTTTTGCAAAAAAAAATTCTGGTTAAAAAAATCCCATTTGGTCAATTTTTCCTAAAAGTTTCCAAAATTACTTGAAAAACCTTATTATTTAAACTTGGCTTTAGTCTTATCTTTAAGGCCAGATTTTAAGGATTTTAAAAAGACAGAATCGAGACAGAATTAGGATGATTTTGACGAATTTAGAAGACATTAGAAGATGATACAAGACGATTAGGCCGGATCGTTTAAGAGCATCAAAATGCATTCAATCCCGAGTTAATCTGACCTAATCTTAGATCACAAGACCCATAGAACCTCTAAAATCTGACCTTTAAAAAAATTCTATCAAAATTTAAGGATCAATTTGTATTGAAAAAAAAAAGAATAAATCAGCTCTTTTGCTTATGCAATAAGGAGGACTATAAAGGCAATATATTCTTCAGTGATCTTCCTCTTATCCTTGCTCTTCATGGTCTTTCCTTATATTCTTTTGGGTTAAGTGGATTTTTTTCTGTAGCTGCTATAATATGAAATGAAAGAGAGAGGAGATTGTGAGATCCTTTATTTATTTGGGATGGTGGGATGAATGCACGCGAAGAGATGGATATGAGTTCGACAGCTGTGGTCACATTTCACGATTTTACGACGACTCATCTTTCCGTTTTTGGCACATTCAGGCTAACATCATGCTCTGCCATTTACTTCCTCCTCCATATCCATGTTTTTAGCTGTGTTTCTTTCAGACACAGCTTTTGTGTACCGAGCAAAATCGAAAGTCGTCAGATCGGACTCAAACTTGGGATGAGCACGAATTAGGGTCCCCACATTCCAAAAAACGTATGCGCCAAAAATAAGATTTTTTCCGGCCGTCCGTCCGTCCGGCCGTAGTACAACGCTAAATTGCAAGAGAACGGTAATAGATAGAGACTTGCGGTAAACGGCAAAGTTTAAATATCGATCGGAAGACATCCGATTATGAGGTCAAATCCACCCCCCCACCCCTCCGTCGCCATTTTGAATAACCTCAAAATTTTGTTTTCGCTATATCTCAGCCCCTGTAATAGCTAAAAATCTGAAATTTTTATATGTTGTAGGGGACATCAAGAGCTTTCCAATGATACCTCATTTTCGAAAATCGGTCAAGCCGTTTAGTCAATATGGCCGCCACAATTTTTCATCGAAAATCGACCATAACTCGAAAACGGCTTGACCGATTTTGATCAAACCGGGCTCAAATGAAAGCTCTCAACAAACCCCACAACTCTCTAGAACATACGAAGTTTCAAAAGTGACCGCTAGAGGGCCAAAAATCAAAAACAAAATTTTCGATGAGTTTTCGATGAATATCTCGAAAACGCCATTATCGATTTGCTTCATTTTTTGATATGTTATAGCTGACCATATTATCTAGCTCCATGCCAAAAATGAAGAAAATCTATGTCGCCGTTCTCGAGATATAGCCTTCCAAAGTTGGCATGTCATATCTCGGGTTCTACAAGTCCGATTTCGTTCAACTCAAGCGCAAATGAAAGGTTTCGAGAAACCCTACAAATGTCTAGAACATTGCAAGTTCGAGAAATGACCGCGAGAGGCGCTAAAGTCAAAATCAAAATTTTCGAAAATTTCGAACTCGAATATTTCGAAAATTTTATTATCGATTTACTTCATATTTTAATATATTATAGTTGAGGTTAAGACCTTTCCAACGATAGCTCAAACTCGAAAATCTATGGAGCCGTTCCCGAGATATGTAGTTTTAAAGATTTCTTGGGGGATGACTTTTCAACTTTTCCCGACTTTGCGCGTATTTAAATTAATTTGCGTTATAGTTTGCTCTCACAAAATTGGTACACTGAAAGAAACACAGCTCTCGTAAGCTTGGTCAGCTTACCAGTATATTTCTTCTTCTTCTGTTCATCTTCCGTCTTCCAACACATATTGCTGCATCCTCACACCCCCATCCTCTGTTGTCGTGGCCTCTCTAACTCTCCCCGGATGTGCCTTTGACTCTCTCTCTCTCCTCGTTGAATAAACTCTGTAAAAAAAAGTTGGTTGTATCAACATGGATAATATCACCTCCTCGCCCTTCATGCTCCCATCAGGGGCGAGGATGGCATTTTATGTGTGTTTTGTGTGGATGGTGAGCCATCATCCCCAAGAATCTTCCTCCCAAAATCCTCCCCGCTTCTCACCCAAAACATCCAGCTATTTAGTAATGTTTTCACTCTGCTTGTATTATATACATTTAGATATATGTCATTGGAAGTATATATAGGTATATATATACATACATTTATTGGTGGATGATTCGTGTGGGGGTGAGTGTATGGTGGAGAGTATACGGGGAGATGAAGATGCGGTGTATGGACCACATGAGGGCAGGAGGGAGTGGAAGTGGTTTGGTGAAGTAGAGATAATCGTTATTTTCTTATTTTACGATATTTGCACACTTTACGGCCATACGGGGGCGGGGGAGGGGGCTTCTCTCCATCCCGTAAATGATATAACCAGAGCTATTTGCCCATGTTATTTCTTTCCCTCTGTTATACAAGAGTTTTTATCGTTGCCACAGTTATGGGCCAATGTGGGACGAATGTGGGGGGTGGTTTTGTGAATTGAAGAGGACAACACAAGCAAAGTAAGAAAGGGAGAAAATGTTGGGAGAAAGATACTCAAAATGTTGGAGAAAATATCTTTTCATACTCACTGCGCTGTGTATGCATGCAGTAGTTGAGATGTGATGAAGAGAAAGAGAAGAAAATACATTTTTTGCAAAGAAAACTAATTTTATTTTTGACTTTTTGTTGCAAACTTCTTACAAAGTTTATAGACCTGATGAAGAGAGAAAGAAGTCTTGGAAAAGTCATGTAAAATTGTTGTGAGAAATTGGCTACAAGTCGCGTATATCAAGGCTTTTCACAAAACTAAAATAATACAACTAGGGGAAACTGGGGTAATTTGGTGAATTTTTGGGAGATAATTTTTCCTGAGTTCCATGGAAATATTTGAGATTTCCCATGAGAACTATCTTATAGGAAATGCTTTTTCAGGCCATTTTCCAAACCCTTCCAAATTTGCCTGTTCCAAAAATCCTGGGGTAAAACGGTTAATTGCGTTTTTTGTTCGCTAATCTTAATTTAATGAAATTATTTTAGCAGATGTAGATGTAGATTGCCGTTGTATAGAGTCCGAGTGTTGACAGCTGAGCTCTGTTGAGTTCTTCGTGTCACCTATTCTCTAAAAAAACGTTAAATTTAAGAAATTGCCTTTTTTATTTTTTTTAGTTTATAAAAATTGGTAATAGTAAACGATTAAACGTCCCAAATTGTATATAATAGTTATACTAATTAAGGGAAATTATTTTTTCAAAAATTTAAAAAGTTATTTTAAAAAAACACCAAATTCACCATTTTGCCCCAAGCGGTAATTTTTACTATCAGTGTTTTATGGGAAAACTCGGAAAATTTTTTCGGAAAATTCAGATTAGATTCGTGTTTAGCAATAGGTACTCTGTCTCAAAATGCATTTGGATCAAAAAAATTGCAGAGAATTTCGTCAAAACTGAATTTGTAGTTGAGTGGTCAGAGTAACTTTGAGGTTCGAAAAATTTGTTTTTCAAATAAAAGCCAAAATATTGGATCAATTATTATGAAACTTTCTAGGTTTAGGCAGGGGTATAAACTGCAACTACTGACAAAATTAGACAGATCAGCTCTCACTGCTTCTTGAGATATTAATTTTTATTTTTTTTTTCAAATGCACCATTTTACCCCAGTTACCCCTATTCCTTGTTTTAAAAAAGTTAAAAAGAACGCTCGTTTAAGAATAAAATTTTCTGGAGATTAAATATTGAAAATGTAGGTAAACTCTGGGTCAGCCGGGTGAATTTTTTACATCAGTTTAATTTTTTTACACGACGCATAATTACACGGAGGGTAAAAAAAAATATTTTGAATCACAAAATCATATTGATCATTTTAAGGACTTCTTTAGGGATTTTTTTTAAATTTAAAAATTCTTTTCAAATCTTAAAAAAAAATCTTAGAAATGATTGAAAAATAAAAATAAACTAAATTAATAAAATAAAATGAATAATTCGTGTTTATGAATGAATGAAAGTGTAAAAGAACGTAAATCGTATTTTATTTGGCGAGAAATATTCTTTAAAAAAAATAAAAATTAGGAAAAAATAATTTAAAAATTTATTCCTTTTGTAGTTCAACCAAAACCAGGTCAAAAGAGACCAAGTCCAGCACCACCGATCCCCTCGTCGCCGCATCTCCATCAGTCGTCGCAATTGTCAAATCATGTGTCCAATCATTTGGCAGCCGCTGCCGCCGCCGCGGGTGCTGGTGGTGTAGGCGGCGGGAGTGCAGCCGCTGCAGCAGCAAGTGGACGGGGTCCCTTTGCGTCGGCATTGCGCAATTTGGCAAAACAGGCGGATATTAAGGATGACGACGGGGGTGGTGCGGGAGCGTCTGGCGGCGGCGGCGGCGGGTCAGGCGGTGCGGCAGGTGGCGCCGGGGGTGGAAATCTCAGTGGTAGCAGCGATGCCGTACGAGGTGTGAACAGCGGCGGTGCGACATCACTCATGACGACGGTGCAGCGAAGTGGGGGCATGCACGACGGCAGGGGGGCACCAGGAGATGGGCGTGGCAGTTCGGGTCAGACGCACACGTCGGATGTGAGGCAGGCAGTTGGGGGTGGTGCTGTTGATGATCGAGGTGCCAAGAAGAGGACGGCATCGCCACCACCAGAAAAGGTTAGAGAGAAAAGAATTTCCTAAAAGAAAAAAAAACTCTCTAAAAAAAGAATTTTATTGAGGAAAAATTAATCTTTTTCCTTCCTTCCTCTTTCTGTATTTTTTTTTTGCATTTGTCTGGTTTGTCTGACTCATTAGATGCCGAGACTGAGTGGCCCACCGAGTATACAGCCGGAATTGGCGCTGGCCAGGAGTGGTTTTCAACCATATCGACCCGATGAGAGGCTCGCACATCCCGCTGGTGCATTTCCCCTTGAAGCCTATACGTCCTTTGGGGCAATTCCGGGACTTCCACCAGGTGAGAGGAAATTTGTTAATTAAATTTCTTTTTTTAAGGAATTTTTCTTTAAAAAATGTTTTTTTTTTTAATTAATTTGGAATGTTTTTTCTGGACTAGAATGAAATAATTTTATCTTTACATCCCCTTAAAAAAAAACTTTGGTTAAAGTTACTGAAGTAACCAACAAAAAGACAATTTTAGCTGAATACATTAGTTATTTTAACTGATTTTTACGAGCTAAATTAACAGAAGTTATTCAATTGTAGAATAAAATGCAGTTTAGAATAGAGAAAGTGATTGATGTAAGGAAAATTGAAGTGAACGTAGTTATTCAGCTAAAAATGTAGAACATTCAAAACAACATAAGTTATTGGTTTAAATATTTAGATTATTCACTAAAGAAACCAAAATATTGGTTTTCAGTTCGATGTTGTCCGATCGGGTTTTTTTTTAACTACTTTTCATGATTGAATTTAGTACTTTTTAGTCTTAAATTTAGTACATTTTCCGACTGAATTCAGAACTTTAATTTACTGCTTTTTTGGTCAGAATTTACTTTTTTTTTTAAAGTACATTTTTTAGACTCAAATTTAGTACTTATTCGCCTTCAAACTAGTACTTTTTTTCCTATTGAATTCAAAACTTTTTCGGTTAGAATTATGTAATTTTATTTATTAAATTTTCAAAAAAATACTAAATTTTACCCGAAGCAATAGTAAATTCAAGCCAATAAAGTAAGTACTAAATTCAAGAGTTAAAAGTACTAAATTCTAGCTGAAAAAGTATATTGAATTCAATGGGAAAATGTACTAAATTTAAGCCTATAAAGTACTAAATTGAATTTTACTTCTTCGACTAGAATTTAGTACTTTTTTAGGCTTTTGCAGCTCAGTTTCTATACAAATTTAAGACTAAAAATAAAGAAATGTTCGTTTGCTGAATATTTTGACTTCTTTGGCTAATCATCCAAATAATCCGAATATTTTTAATCAGAGATTTATACGGCACAAGTAGCAAAAAGATGTGAAATATCTTCCACCAATTAAATAAGTCAAAATGACCAAAGTTTTGATAGAAGTAATTCATTGATGGAAGATTTTGACTATTATTTCTGTTAAAATAACTAAAGTGTTTTGAAGAGTGTCACTAAACGACTAATTTCATGGGAGGTTTGTCTCGACGTAATTATTCGGATCTTCGGAAATATTCGGATTATTGGTTAATATTTTGATGATTATCCAAAAGAAAATCCAATATAAGTCAAAAAATGTTAAATTCAAGCATAAAAACACTTAAATCAAACTGAAAAGTAATAAATTCAAACAAAAGAGGGATGGTACAGGAATTATGGGAACTTGGTGACATTTTAGAGGGAATTTTCAATTTTTGGTTTTTCAGTCCCAAAACTGCATAGATTGAGGAACAAAACTTTAAAAAAATATTTGAAAGTCTCAAAAAAAGACTAAATTCAAACAAAATAGGCCTAAATACGTTTTTAGTTTTATTTTTCGGTTTTGAGTTGTTGAATTTTTAGCAAAAGTTGTAGATGTGAAGTCAAACAATCAGATCTTCAGAAATATTCGGATGATTCGCCTTAAAACCAAAATGTTCGCCAGATAAACACCCCTTGACTAATTTTATGATTAAACAATGAGCAAAATAAACCCCATTCTCCTCTATTAGTTTTTTTTGTCAAGAATAAATCTTGTAAAAAAAGACAAAGAAGTGAATTAAAGAGAAAAAAAAACTCTTTTTGCAGGAAGTCTCTTCAATCCTGCAGCATTGCAGTACCCGGAACAGCTGTATTTGGATCAGAGAATTCAAAATATGTTCCGTAGTGTTGGGCATCATCCTCATGCACACCCACATCCCCTCTATTCCCCCCTGGCTTCGCCCTATGCGCCCCATTTGTACGGGATGCTGCCCACGGGAGCTGCCCTTGGATTAGGGGTTCCAGCGGGTTTTCATGAGCGTCTTAAGCAGGAGGAGGAGCATCGGGCACGGCTGGCACGGCAGGAGGAGGAACAGCGTGAGCGTGAGTTGCAGCAACGTGAGAAGGAGCGTGAGCTGCGGGAACAGCGTGAACGGGAACAGCGGGAGAAGGAGCAAAGGGAAAAGGAGCAACGGGAGCGTGAGCAGAGGGAGAAGGAGCAAAGGGAGAAGGAGGCACGTGAGAGGGAGATGCGTGAGAAGGAACGTGAAGCGCGTGAGCGTGAACGGTTGGCGGCATCGCATCACTACGCACCGCAAATGTACTCACATCCATCAATGCGGAATATGCCGCATAATTTGCTGGGGCAACTCCTTCCGCCGGGCCCATCGAGTCTTGCGTCACTCACAATGGGTCTGCGGCCGCCGCCGCAGACGTCGTTGCACTCAATATCGCAACTATCGCCGTATCATGCCACGTCGCAACGTCAGAGCCCCCATGCGGCGGCAATGAGTCTCAATTTGGGTATGGGCCTCCCCCCAATGCCACCGCATTCCGTACATTCGTCCCTCAATCTCTCGCATCATCTCCCACTGGGGCATCCGGCAGCAATGCCGGTTGTTTCACATGCGAGCCTCGGGGGGCACACAACGTCCCCGTCGGCCCTCCTGGGGACACATCCAAGCCTCAGCGGGTTAGCAGCACATCCGGGACTTTTGGCCGCCAGTGGGGGACTCAATTTGAGCAGTAGCAGCTCAGCGGCGGCGGCGGCATTGAATTTGGGCACAAATCCCGCCGTTTCGGCGCACAATCTCACCGTGGAGCGTGAACAGCAACGTTCAGCTGTGTATGCCAGCTATGGGATGCCCGTGAGTACGGCAAGTAGTGGCATGCCACGAAGTGCATCAGCTATTCCGGCTGTATCAGCCGCTCCCCCAGCTCACTATGCGCCGGCGAGACCCTCATCGCAGCCACAGAGCCTCAACAGTGTCATGACATCGAGTGCGAGTAATGCAATAATACCAAAAAGCCCCCAAATGGCGGGAAATGTCGCCACGTCTGCAGCTGCACCTACCAATGGTCCCACTGTGCCCAATAGCACGGGTGGCCCCAGTGGCGCAGGAGGGATGAATTTAATTGCAAAACAACCGGAAATGCCAACTGAGGCACTCCCCGTGGCGCCCCCAACGACGAATCCCGTGGAAAATGGTGCCAATTCGTCATCAGATGAAATGAGTAGCTCAGCAGCAGCAAAGGATGCTGCTGCTGCGGTGATGTTGCTGCAGGAACAAAACGCAGATAAAGTGAATGACAAAGACATTGCACCAACGAGTAATGGAGGCGGTGAGAAAGCCGCCGGTGGGATTGAGGGGCAGAGTCCCAGTGAAGTTCAAGCATCAAATAATGGTGATACAGCTGCACCAGCAGCAACAACACCACCTGCAGATGTTGCAGCAGCAACAAAATTATCAGCAGACAATGGGAATACCAATAGTAGCATTGAAATGGCAGCAGCAGCAGCAGCGACGGATAGTAACAAATTAGTAGCACAGCAAACAGGTAAGGATGATGGGAATAATGTTGTTGTTTCACCCAAAATTTCCACAGAAGCATCCCCCAAACATACCAGTTCGGTGACAAAGAGTCCCGATCATCCCGCAGCAGCACGTGACATTATTGCTACCAATAAAAAGGAAGCAAATGTCATTTGATTGAGACTTTTTTTTTCCTTTTATTCTTTGTTTTTTATTTAAAAATTAATTGAGGGGATTGCCGTCCAAATTTTCTCACAAAAAAAAACGTAAAATAATGAATTGGAAGAAGGTTTCAAAAACAAGGGGAGAATTCTGCTTTCTTTTAGAGGGAAAACGTTTGAATTTCTTTTGCAAAAGAAGAAGGCAAAACTAGGAATTTACAGCAAAATGAAAAGAATTTTAGAATGAAAATGGAGGAAAGATCTTTTGATCAGAAAATTCGTCGTTTTAGTCAGAAGAATATTCAAACGTTATTTGGGTGAAAAGGGAAAAAATCTTTTTGGCAAATGATTAGGAGCTAATTCTGGCAAAAATATTTTCTTTTCTTTTCTTACAATTCGTGAGTTATAAGGTTTTTTGGCATTCTCACAAAAAAAACTTATAAATTTGTAAGATCTAAAAAGTTTCACAGTTCAACTTTTAGACCACGTCGCGAGAAACATTTTTGCTATAATAGAAAAGAAAAGGTTTTGGTATTCCGGTCGAATATTTTCTTATAACTTGTAAGAAAATCTTACAAAATCATATGTTTTATAAGGACCTGCCGAGGTGCTTTTTCAATCTTTTTGTGCATTTTGTGACCACCAAATCATGATTCCTTATCGTCATAGGCAACAATTGACTACTTTGACGGATATTTTACATGAATCTGAGTGTTTGGAATTGTTTTTTAACAAAAAATATTGTGAAATATGTGGAAAAACTCTGACCATTTTTTGTGAATTATGCCAACGAATGTCAATAATTTCCAGAGACTTGGCCTTGAGGAAGATGATTAGAATTATGCATTCACACAGGCACTGCATTAAAAGATACTTCTGTAGTGTAGAAAAAAGGCAAAAGTTAGAGTATGGGAAGACATTTTATTAAGGAACATTCTATGTAGATTAGCGACTTCTTCTCTTAATGCCATTCCGGAGAGCTGGTCCCACCATTTTCTACTCTTTCACAAATGCTTCCTGGTGCTATGCAGGAAAAGAATGTCGATAAAAAATGATCATGACATTTTTTCCTGACATTTTTTTTCATTCCATCTCACTCCCACTAATGTATTTTCCTATCTTTCGTCTTTCTCTCACGCTTGTTTCCGACATCTTTTTTCATGGCATGCCTTTTTTCTTGTGCACAACATGTTTTTATTTCCTTGAATTTACTCAACACTTGGGGATATTTTCCTCAAAGAAAAGTGGAAAATGCTTGGCTAAAAAGTCCACAGTGCCAGGAAAACAGTGGAAAATGGAAATTTACGGTCATTTAGCGGCCAAATATGTGAAAATACGCGAAGTGAAAAATCAAAACATTCTTTCCCTGACCAATTTTTACGGGATTCTTTTCTAGATTTTGACCACACAAATCACTTCTTGCGGGCTTTTTGTATCTTCCTACAGGTCATCTGCAACACGGAAGGTCTGTGTGGGGGGCAGGAAAATGCTTCCTGGGTGGTGGAATCCCACCTGAACGCGGAAAAAATTGGTCCGGGAGTGAATGTTTTGCTATAGAAACTGCACAGTTTTCACTTATTTGGCCAATAAATACCCCCGATTTTCCACTTTTCACACTTTCACAGGCACTAAGAACACTTCCACAAGCCGCTTTTCACTTTTCCCAAGATAAAATATCACAATTCACAGAGAAAATTGACGAAAAATAAGAAACGTGTTGACTACGCAAGAGCTTGAAAAAGAATGTCGCAGGAACATGTTTTTTTCTGTTATTCTTTTTCCAGCTCTTGTGAAGTCAACGTATTTGTTAGTTTTCTGCAATTTTCTCTGTAAATTGTGATATTTTAGCTTGGGAAAAGTGAAAAGCGGCTTGTGGAAGTGTTCTTAGTGCCTGTGAAAGTGTGAAAAGTGGAAAATCGGGGGTATTTATTGGCCAAATAAGTGAAAACTGTGCAGTTTCTATAGCAAAACATTCACTCCCGGACCAATTTTTTCCGCGTTCAGGTGGGATTCCACCACCCAGGAAGCATTTTCCTGCCCCCCACACAGACCTTCCGTGTTGCAGATGACCTGTGGGAAAGTCCAAAAAACCTGCAGGAAGTGATTTGTGTCGTGAAAATACAGAAAAATATCCCGTAAAAATTGGTCAGGGAAAGAATGTTTTGATTTTTCACTTCGCGCATTTTCACATATTTGGCCGCTAAATGACCATAAATTTCCACTTTTCACGGCTTTCCTGGCACTGAGAACACTTCAGCAAAGCCCATTTTCACTTTCTCATGGAAAAATATCCCCAAATACTGAGAAAATAATACGAAATGAAAAACATGTTGAGTGCACAGAAAAGAATGATGAAAATGTCGGAAGTATGCGTCAGAGAAAGACGAAAGATACAGAAATACATTAGTGGGAGTGAGAGGGAATGACAAAAAAATGTCAGGAAAAAATGTCATGATCATTATTTCTTGACATGAGATTCCTGCATAGCACCATCCATCATTCCGCATGAGATTCTGCTTATTAAACAAAAATTTCATGCTGCCTGGGAGTTGTCCGGGTATTCTTTCCCGGAATCCGTGGATGCCACAGATGTTCAAAAGCTCCGGATAATTCAATTTTTTTCCATGACAGTCTAGATAAAAAAAATTTAAGAAAAAACTCTTAATTCATCATGGAAAATGCAAAAATACTTTAAAAGGGTTAAATTTTTACCAAAAATCGAATAATCCATTGTGTTTTGTTGATAAATTCACTTAACTTTAACCTCATTTTCTTTATTTACATTAAC
The DNA here is from genome assembly GCF_024334085.1 of Lutzomyia longipalpis. Lineage (NCBI taxonomy): Eukaryota > Metazoa > Arthropoda > Insecta > Diptera > Psychodidae > Lutzomyia > Lutzomyia longipalpis. Next base: position 17,277,811 of record NC_074710.1, on the reverse strand, counting down.
TTATTTCACTTCGTCTATCTTCGGTTTCACTTCGTTTGATAAAACTTAAATTTTAACAGCGACATCTGTTTTCGTGTTCTAATTTCGGAGGTTTGTGTATGTGTTACTATAAAAGAATGAAAAAGAAATTTTTTGTGGGAATGCCAAATCTTACAAAATCCCTTGTAAGACGAAATAGATAGAAAAGAAAATATTTTTGTCAGAATAAGCTCCTAATTTTAATTGATAAAAAAAACGAATATTTTCTGAACAATTTAAACCTTTTTTTTTGATCAATTGAAATATTTTTTATCAATTTATACATTTTCTGATCAGTTTCTAAGTTTTCTGGTAAAATAAGGCGCTAATTGACCTAAGAGAAAGTTTTGATCAATTTAAACGTTTCTTTGAGCAAATTGAACGTTTTTAGAGAATTCAAACGTTTTCTAATCAATTTATATACTTCACTGATAAATATCGACGTTTTTTGGTCAATTCAAAATAAAATTGGTTAGAATAACTGAAGTAATCCATCACGACGACTTTCCACAATTTGAATAGGTCAAAATCACCAGGTCTCACCTTTTGACCAGAAATTTAGATTTGTAGCTCGAAAATTCTTCTTTTGATCAGAAGAATATTCTGATTTAATCAGGAGAATGTCCTTTTTGGTCAAAAGATAATATTGTAACGGCTGGGGTTTCCGGTCGCAGGGGCAGGACATTGAGAGACTTTGATTCACTTTCACAAACATTTACTTTATTGCACACTTATTATGACTGTCACTGTGATCGCGTACGGGGCATAGAGTGCCGTCTCTAGCATAGAGCGGTGACGTCCGGATAGAGGAAAGGCGCGGATGCGCCAAGTTCTCATGCAGGAGGTAGTGAGTACATGAGCGATGCTGTCGGTGGGGCGCCAGGAAGAACATGAGGTGGCTACGCCCCCGGAAATGGCTAAGAGAGCACTGCCGGTTGTGGCACAATTCATCCAGTGCCACGAGGAGTTTCCACGATGCTGTCAGGCTGAGAAGGAGAGCCTGGAAGGCCGGGAAGGACGTAAAGGATCTGCCAGGTGCATCGGTTGGGAAGCAGTACTGAAGAGCAGCCATCCTTTGTCCCCATCGGCGGCGTCAGGAAAGGCAAACGCCCGGAATGTGGCGTCGGTAACGTTTGGGCCCGACGAAGGGAATGTCCTAGGCAATCCTCGCCAGCGGACAATTGTGTGGACTCCCGCCAGGAGTCGTAGATCCTTCCTCCTGTAGTGGTGGTGATTCCTGATCCCACGAGGGCACTCACTAACCTCAAAAGCACGCGGTCTCTCTCTACCGTAGAGTGCGTGGTATTGACTATCACGCGGCCCCGAGCACACTAAATTGACATCTCTCTAACGAATCCAACTGCGAGTCTAGAGCTCGCATACAAACAGGTTTAGTGCCCCGGACCGACCGTAACAATATGAAAAAAAAACTCAACAAGATACCTAATCTTGATTGAATGGCACATTTTTCTGATCAAAAACAGAATTTTCTGATCAGAAGATTTAATTCAAAATCATCCTTAATGAATTTTCAGTAAAATCAATACAATTTTAAAAGAGTTAGAATGAAAAAAGAGGGAATATCTTTTGGTCAGAAAATTCGTTGTTTAGTCAGAGGAATAATGTTGTTCAGATAAAAAGAAAACAATTCCAATGGTGAACAAATAAAGTTTTTTCTGATCAAATGAAACATTTTATAAACAATTTAAAAGTTTTCTGATCAATTTCAATGCTTTTCTGACTTAATCAAACCTTTTTTTTTGCCTCAATTCAACGTTTTTTGATCAAGGGAAGAGTTTTTTTTTGATCAGTTAAAGAATTTTCTAATCAATTTAAACGTTTTCTTATCAATTTCTAATTTGTCTGATCAATTTAAACGTATAATTATGATCAACTTGAACATTTTCTTATCAATTTAAACACTTTGATTGACTTTCATTGTTTTTCTGATGAACGTAATTGAGTTTAAAAAAAAATTAGAATGGAAGTAAAATGTTCTCTTAACCAATTTAAAGTTCTGTTTAAAATAATAATTTCCCGCAAAAAATGATTTTTTTTTCTTACCAAAGAAAAGGTTTTTTGTTTCTAATAAAACTAATTTCGAGAAAAAAAATGTCTTAATGACGCTCCAAAAATATTTAAATCACATTCAAATGACTAAATGGGATTCAAAAATATCTAATGTGCACGATTTTGAACGTTTTTGATTAAATGAATCGTTTTTTTTTTGTTTAAATGGAATATTTTCTGTTAAAGTTGAAACGTTTTCTGATTAAAAGGAAACATTTTTATGCTAAAATTTAAGTTTTTTTCTGACCAAAAGGAACGTTTTCAGTTTGAATTGACCATTTTTCTGATCAGAAATTGAAGAGATGCTAAAATATATAAAGCAGAGTTACAACCCCTTTTGTTTTAAATTTAACAATTCAAATAAAATAAATTCTTTCTCAATTTTCTCATGAGAAAAAAAAACAATAAAATTCAGTCTTATCAGTGATTTATTCCCAACTTTTTTTTTAATTCATAAACATTTTAATTTACCTCTTTATCCTTTTTTTATATAAATTAATTTAGCTTATTTATTATTACGCAAGAGGAACAAAAATAGAAAGAAGAAAACAATTTAATTTTCAAGTGAATGTACCAAAATAAATACAATATAGGTTGTTGTATAGAAAAGAAAAAAAAAACTTTAAAAAAATTCACAAAAGAAAAAAAAATAACCAAAAGTTGCTCTAAAAGATTTAATTTATTCATTTTGTTTTTTTGTTTTCAAGAAAAAGAAAAACAAACAATAGGAGAAAAAAACAAAATTGATAAACCAAGAAATTAACTTTTTGAGAAAACTAACATTAAAAAAAACATTAAGAGTAAGCACAACAAAATGTAAACTGATTTACATTAGAAAAAATAAATAAACGAAGAAAGAAATTTCGAAATTTTCTTCAAATCACAAAAGAATTAAATTAGAAAAAAAATGAGAAATTCAAAGAGATACTTATTTTCTTAAAATAAATTTAGATTTTCTTTTAAAAATAATATTTCACAAAAATAGGAACATTTTTTTTTATAAATGAAAAAAAAAATTATTAAAATAATTTTTCTGTGACGACGAACAAAATAATGGAGATGGAATAATGTTTATGTTTTTTTTTATTTTATCGAGACTGACTATTCTCCATTTTATTTTATATTTGTCTTGATTTTTTATTTTATTTTTAACAATTTTTTCAAAATGTGTTTTTGTTTTGTAAAAAAAAAGAGATAAATTAAGAGGAAAAAAAGTAAATAAACGTGAAAAGAGGTTGGTGTGAGAAAAATGAAAAAAAAAATAATTTTCTTACTATTTAAAATAAAAGAAACAAATATTAGAAATTTGAAAAAAAATAAAAGATATTTTTATAATGATGAAAAAAGTGTGATGGGGGGAGGTTATTTTTTAACAAAAACAAAAAAAAAACGTTTTCTTAATTAGAGATAACTTTAATTCTTTTCATTCAAAAAAAAATCTCTCATCCACTTTTTTTTTAAAAACAAAAAAGAAAAAAAATAGTTTAGGAATATTAGGTTATATAAATAGAATAAATTAAAGGAAAAAGATAGTAATTTAGGAGAAAGAAATTTTGTTTAATTTGTAAATATTTCTTTTTTTATTATTATTATCATTTAGTTATGTAACAAATTTTATTTTTAATTCTATGTGCATATAAAAACAAAGATAAAAAAAGTAGTAACAAAATAAAAAAAAATTATGTATAGCGAATGGAATGAAAAGAGAAAGAGAGAGAAAAGCATTAATAATTGCACAAAAAATTGGACATTAAATTGTGTTTTATTTTGTTTTGTTTTTTTTGGCATCTTCCATGAGCTTCGTTTTACTTAAAAAAAAATGTTTTTATATGGATATTGAAATGTGCACTGAAAAGTAAAGAAAAAATGCTGGAAAGGAGTTTATCCGCATTGTATGGGGGTTAATCGTTAGAATATTTCTTAAAATCGGAATATTTTTATTCAGACAAACATCTATTGATAAAAAAAATGAAATTTTCCTTGGGATTGAATATAGTTTTTCTTATACTTTTTCTCCTTTATCTGAGGCTGAAATTCTTTACCCAAACAGACTAAGGATTTCTTAAGACTAAATTTTTCTTAAACTCATTAAATTTTCTTAACAGTATTGTAAGTTTTCATAACATTTCTTAGGATTCTTAAGCAAGACTTAAGATTATTCCAGTCAGGCTGTATCGGGCTAAATGAACATTTTTCGATGATTTTTTATTTCTGATCGCTTTCGGGAATCGAAATTCGTAAAAATCATCAAAAATAGGCATTTTGCTCGATTTATCTAAGAAATCTTGAGTTTCCTTTAAGAAAATTTAAAAATTCTAAATTTTTCCAAAGAAATTTTCATTTTTTTTAAAGAGGTTTAAAGAAAAATTTAAAAATCTTACCTTGAGTCTATGACTGAAATCTAAATAAGATGGTTTCAGTTTGAGTTTACTGCTTTTAGGCTTGATTTTGCTACTTTGTGGCTTGAATTTAGCACTTCTTTGATTTTTTCTTACATAGTCTGATCCGTTTTAAAATTAAAAATTACTGAAGAAGTTTCCATCTGCTAAATATTTTGAATTTTTTCATCGAATCAGCCGAATTTTGGCAAATAATCTAAAGATTTTTATTAGAAAAGCCCTTCAATTTAGGAAATAATCGATTTGTGCAAAAAAATGAGAAAAATGACGTCAATGTTTTATGCTCTTTTTTATGCATGAAACATTCTTGCAGATGTTTCATTAATGCTTGTCTTTTATCAAAATATTTTTGTTTCATGCATTAAGAGAGGTAGTAAACACAGTGACGTCATTGTCTACATTTTTTGGGAAAACCCGCCAAGCTTTTCCATTGATCTGAATGAAAAAATGGAAGTTTCCTTGAAGATTTCTTCTACTTTGTTCAATCTTCAACAAAATTTAATGAGAAAATTTCCTATACAAAGCGGATAAACTCCATTAAATGAAAAAAAAAAAAATATTTTTTTTTCAGTGCACAAGGTTTTTCTTTTTTCATTTTGTTTTCTTCTGCATTTGTTGTTTTGCGGGATTTTTTCTTTTAAATTTTCTCTTTCAGTTTCCTGCAACTACCCGCCCTCCCCCCTTTTCCCTCCCACTCAATGCAGGTACGTTTCCCCCCAAAGAGGAGATGCCCTAAAGAAGGAAAATTTTCTCTTTTTTACTTTTGACAGAACGTGGATGCCACGAGGAGCCCCCGACGAGGCAGCCAGATGGGAATTGCGGGCCGATCCCAGCATACAGTCGACCAAGTCATTTGCCCCCATTCGAGACGCCCGCATCGACGCGCCATTAACCACCACTAATCCTGTGGGGCCCTCTCACGGAAGGGAATCCACCATAAAGACGAATTTTTGCTGCAATTTTTCGAGCAAATGAATCATTTTTTTTTTACTTTTAAATTAATTTATTTTCTTTTTTAGGGAATTGTTTGACGTTTTTTTTTTTGTAATCAAAAGAAGGATTTGGGGAAAGAAGAGAGCAAATACAGAGTGGTTCAGTCAGATTTGTTCATTGTTTATTGTATTTTGTAAAACTTTTTAGGAATGACTTTGAGAACCCTTTGAACGAATAAATGTAACATAAAATGATTTTATTTTCATTTAAAAGGAATAAATTCCGATGAAATGAGAATTTTAGAAAATTATGAGCAAAATTTCACGAGTTTTGGTTACAAATTGATTTTTCTAGACAATTTTAAAGCCAGATTTTGCAAAACAAAATTATGAACTTTTTGGGCAAATCTGCTTTAAGACGATATCTTGACTGAATCACTCTGTTTGTGTCTTCATTTCAAAAATAAAACGTTTTTTAATAAAAAAAAAAGAATAAAATTTTCCTAACTTAAAAGAAACGGCGCGCGCGGGAAACAAAAATCAAAAAAGAAAAAAATTACTTAACTCCTTTCATCTTAACTAAAATTATCAAAAAAAAAATGAAATAATCATTAAATAAAATTCAGAGAAAGAAAGAAAAATGCGAGAATTTGAGGGATCTTTATCATGTTGCTAAAAAAGAAAAGAAATTAAAAAGAAAATTCATTCTCAACTCTAAATTTAATAAAAAGAAAGAAAAAAACATTAAATTAAAAGAAATTAAATTAAAAAAAAGATGTAAATGATGAGAAAAAAATGAAACTGTGATAAATTTACATGGGATGAAAATTTTGAGAAAAGAAGCAAAGAAAAATAATTAATTTTCCTTCATAAACTGCTCATAAATTGGTCTTATTTAGCGAATAAGAAATCGTTGATACTTCAAGAATTTCTTCTGAAATTTTAGAGATTTTTTAGTCGCTGAATAAGGCTGAATTTTTATTTTTAAATTTATTTTTTCAGTAGTTCTTAGTGCAAATATTTAGCACATTTTTCAATTAAACTAAATGAAGATTTATGTGAGTTTCTCTAAGTTCAGAGATGAGTGAAAAGAAAAGAATTTTGCCAACATTTTTTCTCCTTTTTTTCTTGATAATAAAAAAAGATAAATAAAATAAAAATAAAATGACGAAAGAGCACTAAAAGAATGAAAAAAACTAAAATATGCGAAGGAGAAGAAAATTCAAAAATAAAAAAAATATATTAAAAGAAGAAAAATGTCACGAGATAGCGCTAGAATGGCTGGAAAAACGTGTAAATATAGCAAAGATTTAAATGCGCTCATTAAGAGAACAAGCCCATGCAAGAAAGAAGAGAGAGAGTGAGCTTTATTCGTTGGAAATAGAAGGGATTTCGCTAAAAGAAAATTCAAAAAAGAAGGAGACGCGTAGTAGGGCGAATGGGTTCTGTGAATAAATTTGAGGGTTTAGTGGATAAAGGAGGAGAAAGAAGACCTAAAGAAAAACCCAAATTTGCTAATAAATGTGTGAAGATAATCTATTTCATAAAAAAAAAATTAAACGATATACATTGAATAAACTATGATGGAGCTATGAATTCTTTTGTATTTTTTTAATCTTCTTTTAATTTAGATGCAGCAACTTGAATATTTTCTTTTCCTTCTTTACTACATATTCGAAGAACATCAGAAAATTGGATTTGATGCAAATTCACAGAAGAATTCTCAATTTGATTCATGTGGGGAAATGCGCAAGAAGAAGATTGACTGACAATTCACAATAAAAAGATTAAGATCTATAGTAGAAAATTAAAGAATTTGTTGTTACTGAAAACAATCAGAAGGATTTTTAAAGAGTCCTGAAAAGGTAGGTAATAATTTCTTCTGAAGCTCGATTAAAGACAAAAATAAAATGTCGAAATCTCATAAGATTTTTCGCAGAATTAAATCTTTTAACTGACGAATTGATAGAAAAGAAAAGATTTTCATCAGAATAGACCCCTTAATGTAAATTTATCATGATTAATCATGGAGGATTTTGCTGGCCAAAGTTGCTAAATCATTTTTTTTCAATCGGCACAGAGTTAAAATCTACTTAATATTTCGTGATAAATTCTACATCTTTATGTAGGGAAGTTCAATTACGTCAAGTTCGTCGAAAGAAAACTTGAAAAAAATATTTTGAGAGAAAATGAAGGTCAAAGTTTTGAGGTTAGAAACCTCGATCCTTCAGTGTTAATTAAAAATCCGCCTTTGAAGAAGTTAGATTTTCATGTGGATCCATCGTCGAGTCAAGACCTAAAGTGAATCATGAAATGTATATACCTGGCCACGAAAGGGTTAACGAGTCTTACTATTGCTTGATTTATCTTAAAGTAGCCTCCGATGACGTATCACAGCTTAATTTAAGACTGTGTAAATTAATTTTTGGCTTTTATTAAATAAAAAAAAATAATTTGCAAAACTTGAATGTTGTTTGAGATATCGAGGAATTATTCAATGACGAAGAAATGAAAAGATTCTACGACATGTCGTCACGAAACCTTTTTGCAGAAATTAATTTGTACTTGGTGGCGACGTCCATTCTAAGATGACCCAATATTAAGAAGATAATAAGACAATATTAAGATGTAGAATTATTGATCACGAAATATTAAGTAGATTTTTATTTCTGTGGCGATTGAAAAAAGTCGAATTGGCCACTTTAGCCAGCAAAATCTCCCAAGGGTTAATGGAGTTATCACACCTAAGCTCTAAGCCTATGCACTTTATGCTTAAGATTTTACATGTGAAAAAACGAGAAAAAACCGCATTGTTGTCTCTCTCGTACTCACATAGAGGTTATAATGCTCAAACACTTGGAGCTTAAGTGTGATAGCCTCATAAGAATCACAGCAATCTAGTGAGCTAAAAAAATAACAAAAAAAAATGTTTGAGGGTTCATTTTGATCCTCATTGAGGATTAGGAAGAAGGAGTCGTGTTATTTGAGTAAGTGCCATTTGAGTATTCTGGGTTTGTAGCGCCCCCTGTCGATGGCCTGGTGGGGTCATCCCCATCAGGCCATCGAAAGGGGGCACTACAGGTTAACCTCCGTTAAGTGTCTTTTTGGTAACTCTTCAAGGTAACCTCCAAATAATATTTCCCTGCATCTTCAGGAGACTCATTGAGAATTGCATCCTCTTCGAGTAATCTCCCGGACGCATCTCCTGGACATTCTGGGGTTTGTAGGGATGCATCCCCAGGTACTAGTGGAGGATGCGCTGAAGAGACCTTCGACTCACCCCTAGTTCCACCGATCTTCTCCTTGTGGATGGGGTGCAGTCCTCGTAAATGCTCTCTTCATCCCTTTGGAGCTATCCTGGATCCTTATTCTGGGTCCTCACTGTTGGGATCCTTATTCTTGGGGCATTAACAACTGTGCCCCTCGTCAAAAGTGCCTGCCCACATCTCCTTATGGTGTTCCCGTGGGGTGGCCGCCTTCCGGAAAACTCGCGCTGAAAGGCCCGTGATTTGAGCTAGAGAAATTAAATTAGGTAGAATACCTAACCTCAATTTGGTCGCATCGCCTTCTTTTAAATAAAAAAAAATGCTGTTAAAATAATAAAAAGACCCAAAAAATCTTCTTTCCTTGTCAATAAACCTTTATTTTATTTAGTATTTTTATAATTATTTTTTTTCTTTAAATTAATTAATTAATTCACATATAAACTATATATACGACAATATATAGTTCATATTGACTTTTTTATTTGTGTTTTTTTTTATTTAACTAATTCAATACACAGCAATGTGACGTTGTTTTAATTTTATTTTTCTTACGTTTTATAGTAAATCTCTCTTGTTTTAAATTCATCTTTTTTCATTCTACTTTATTAATACATTCTATTAGGTTTTTTTTTGTTTCTTTTAAGCAAACACATTCACTAATTAGTTAGTAAAAAAAGAGAACGAATTATGTACTAAAATAAAACAAATAAATCAATCATTACATTTTTTTATTCTTTGACTTTTTTTTTGGTTTAAAGAGAATTTTTCTTTAATTTCCAGTTTATATTTTATTAATTAATTTACTTTCTAACTCCATCGTTTTGCATTAAAAGGTTCTTTAAGTGATTTTAATTTCAATTATGTGTGTTAAATAAAATTGTAAAAAGGAACTGATTCTGCATGGAAAATATTTTATTTTCTTTCATTTTTTTTAAAAGCAAAAAAAGTCAAAATATCAAGGATTTTCTTTTATAATGCAAGAAATATGTCTTGGCTAGGTGGTCTGATATTCATATTTATTTAAGCCATAATTCTTATTTAGAAATTATGGGTGGTAGTACTTACCCAAAGACGCATTTAGTGCCATAAACAATGCAAAAATCTCGAAATATTTTGAATTTACTTTAACAAAAAAAAAGAAAGAAAGTAAAATATGTTTAACCCTTTTAATCGCAAAAAAAATCATTTAAAATTCATGAATTAAAACAATTTCTTGACGTTTTGCATTTTTAGTAACTGTGCGAGCTTTATTTATTCTTTTAAATTACTTTCCCTAACACTGATTACGATTTAGTTTTTCACGTTTAAATTCATCCATAAGAATTTCTTTTTTTAATCATTATTCTTTAATTCCCTTTTCGTTAAAAATGGAAGATTCTTCCTCCACACCAAAGTTTCTTTTTTTAATACATTTCCTTTAAAATTACTTTTAATATAAAAATGTTTTTTTTTTCTATTCGTTCTTTTTTCTCAAACTTACAAAATGTACTACAATTAAATTGTTAACAAAAAAAAAACAAAACAGAAAACAATAACAGAGGGCAATGTACAAAAACTATGTTTTTTTTTCTTTCAACACTCATCAACAAACTTTCGTGCACAATCTACGAGAACAACAATTAATGATAAAAAATGTTTTTTTTTCAAAGGTTTTTTTTTTGAAAATTAGGAATTAAAATAAATATGAAATAAAATTTTCTATCATTGTACATCGATTAACAGCTATTTTTTTTTTAATTTTCTTTATTTTTATTTATTTTTTTAACTTTTATTCATTAAACATTTAGTATATTTTCTTTAATTGACATTGAGTTTTATTTTTTCATTTTGTATTTCCTTTTTAATATTTTATATTTAATTTAATTTATATAATTTCTGTTTATTTTTTTTTAACTTACATTAGAAGAAAAATGCACAATATTTATTTTTTAATAGATTTTTATTATTTCTTCATGTTTTTTTTAAGAGTGTAACAGTGTTTTGTTTTATTTATTTTTTATTTTTTTGAAGTAGAAATCTCTTTGCAAAAAGAAAAAGAGACTTCGCAGTGCAACAGAAGTGAAACCAAAAGTTTCCTTTTTCTATTTTTCTAATATATAATTTTTCTTTTCTCTTTCAACTACTATTTATTCCCTTTTTATTCATTTTGTATTCACTCTCTTTTACCTGTTTTTCTTTCAATTATATGTTTTTTCTCTTTTTTTTTGCTGAAAATGTCTTTCTGTTTAGCTGTATTTTTTTGTTTATTTTCTTTATAAATATAACCCTTTCCTATTACCTTTTTTATTTAATTATTTTCTTTTTTTAATGTGCTGTTCAACATTTTTTTTTCATCAAGTTAGAAGTTTTTTTTAATCCTCTTTTCAAGGCAAATTTGCACTGAAAGCTTCGCCAATTTTAAGAAGAATTCTTTTTGATTGGTTAATTTAATGAATTTCTGTGCAAAATTCATTAAGAAATGTTTATTTTAAACGGACTTTTGGGTTTTTTTTGGTTGCTTTATGCCACCCCCGCACACACACACAAACACACAATCCAATCAAGGAAGAAAAATAGGATGAACAGCACAGAAAAAAGTTAAAATGGGATGTGGAAATAATTTTTCTTTTACGTCAAATGTGAAATTTTAAAGCAAAAAAAGGGGTATTCATTCCAAAACAACGTTCCTTAAGAAGATTCCATTTTTCCTCTTTGCAGAAAGGAAGATTTCAGCTCTATATATAATTTTTCTTAATCATCTAATTACACATTTTAACAGACATCTTATAATTTCGTTGATATTCAACATAAAATATTTTTTTATTATTTACATAATTTTATTTTAGTTCACAATTTTCACAATCTTTGGTCCAAAAAACGACTTTTCTTTTTCTCTTTCCCTTTCTACCTTCTCTTTCTTAATAAAAAAAATGGGGAACTTACACCCACGAATAAGGGATAAAATAGAGAATTTAAAGAGCCTTTAACAATTTTCTTACTTTAATTCGTGTGTTGTATGTGTGATTTATCTAACTTCTTTTCATTTCTAATGATTGAATATTTTTAAAAATTCCATCTATATGACTCTTTTTATCTTTGTATATAACATTGAAAACCATTTTACTCTCATCTATTTTTTTTTTAAATATATCGCTTTTATTTCTCAAAAACTTTCTCATACAAAAATTTCTGATTTTTTTTTGTTTGTTACGTTATCTCAAATACAATTCATCGAAAAATACGCGCGCACAAAATAGATTTAAAAATATTTTATTTTCCTGTGTGGAGAAATGAGCGTGGGGGATGTACGTAGGTGGGGGTGTGTTTGACTTTATATATATTTATTTTTTTGCTGTTGTTAAACATTGCGAAAATACTGATAAAATCTTTTTATGGTTTCTGTGGTGGGCGTCAAAAACATCCAAAAAATAGTACGGGCGGTACACGATGAAAAAAAAAATAGATAAGAAATTAGAAATTCAGATATGAGATGAAGGCATACATGGATTTGCGTAATAGGTATACGTGAAAAATACTTTTGTTGCGAGAAGGACATTACGTAAATTTTCAGTGAAATTGAACTTTTTGACGGATTTTGGCCAAACTTGGATAAATGAGTCTTTTAAAAACCATCAAATAGCGTAAAATATGTTTGGATTTTCACATAAAAACAAATGGGTTCAGTTGAAGGAAAAGTTTTAGAACTTTCTGATTAAAATTTTCAGAAAATTGGCTTAAAATTGGCTTTTCTAGACAGTTTTGAAGTCGAAATTCGCGAAAGTTGTTCAGAAAAATCAATTTTTAACCTTCGCATTGCCATGAGGGGTAGGTGACGGACCCCATAGCTGTATTTTGAGCTATTGCGCCCTAATTCTTAGAGATTTAGAACCGATCTTCTGGAAAAAAGTTTCTTTTTTATCTGGAGAAGATTGTATGAAAGTTTCAAATCGATCCGACCACCTTAAAAAAAAGTTATTAACAAAATGAAACTCACTGTTTCAACTTTCATGAACTGTATCACCTAGAAAAATGCTTCAATCTTGAAAATTCTTGCATCACTGAATAGAGAATTTAATATTCTATCGACTGAGAACTTTTATGGGGTGCGACTCACTCTAAGTAATGCACTAAAATTAATTTTATTGATATTTCAATTCACTGTTTGACCATGATACGACATTGATACAAAGGAGAGATTTTCAAGGAATGGTCCGCCATTTAGCTGCACTAAAAAAATACTTGCGTCGCCCCCTGTTTTTTAAGGCATTAAGATTTATCAAAGAAACATAAATTGTGGGTGTTTTCACAGGAAAAATCAGAAAATCCATTAAAGTTAAGACTATAGAAACGAGTAATGACCGTTATATTTATTTTTGAATTTCCGTTTCTCAGATTTCTGTTAATAATCTCTTTTCTGGTGGTCAGATCGACCTGAAATTTTCTCAGATAATCTTCTCAGATAACCAGAGAACTTATTTGTAAAAAATCTTTGGTTGGTTTGGTTGGCAATAAGAAAGTTAACAAAACCATAATCAAATAATATTTAATCGAGTTTACACATTTTTGATTGAAAAAGTTTTCAAATTCTTTAATTTTGTTAAGAATTATTGGTTATTAAGATATTTTCCTAACTTCCAGTTTATTTTAGAACTTTTCCATGATGACAGATAAAAAATTCCCTTATTTTACAGGAGCCCTATCAACGATTTAGCTAATCTTTAGCTAATTTAAACGATCGTTGTAAATATAAAATTTCTTTCATTGTGTACCGCCTGTACTACGTGCAGCACTTTGAATGGATTAAATTGCATTTTTTCCGTTGCAACGTATATATTGGCGGAGGTGACATTCAATGGCCACCACAAACCATTAGGAAGATCCCTTTTTGCCATTGTTAGAGAGCTTGTTCTTCTATTTATCTTTCATTGCTTCTCCGCCTCAAATGGCAAAATAAACACTAAATTCCATTCCTCATTCGGGGCATTGGGGAATGCGGGGGTGTATGAAGTGTTTAAAAGGGTGGCTGAGGGCTGGGGGGTGCTAAATGTGCATTTATTGGGTTGGAGGGAGGTGCAAAGTGTAATGGTGGATAGTTGAAACCACTTGAATTGTTTTTTTCTCTCTTCCTCGTCCTTTCGCATTTTTTTTCCTCATCTCACGATATTTTTTTTCCCGAAATTTCCCATTTTTTTTCCTCTCTCTCTCTCTTTTATCGTAAAACCCATTTTCCGCGGGATTTCCACACACACACACACCACAAGGAGAATTTAATTAATTCCCAGGCAATCCTGCATGAGATTCTCCTTTTGTTGTACGGCTGCTGCAACATCGAGAGCCGGCTGTAGGATTAGAGGTGGTGCGATGGCCTGTATTTGTGGGGTCCTAGGAGTACAGATAGAATTCTCTGGGTAAATGGTGCAAAAGGCATTTCTTGCATTGCAATAGTGGCGCAAAAAGGGGCTAACAAGTACGGTATTTCATTGACTCACTCCCCCAGTGCTGATGCAACACCCCCACGTGTTGAATGGAGTGCCTGGGCATTCTTGGCGCGTGCCAAGAGGGTCATGACTGTACGTTTTGTTGGATTCATACTGGATCGTGGGACACCCAGTAGGGGCCTCTTTCGGGCCAAATTTCCTGCAAAAAAAAGAATAGTTTGATGCTATTTAATGCCAAAAAATTAATTAACTGATTGATTAAAAAGAAGATCTGCAAGATGTTTGATTAATCCTATAAAATCTCTCCTATAAAATTGAATGAACATTGAGCAGATATTGAATGAAAGCTGAACAATTATTGCGCCTATTGAAAAGTAATTTGAGAAAAATATTAATTTAGCATAAATTCATTCAATAAACAATTCAGGTCATAAATATAAATTTGCTATTGACGATTAATTTGATTTTATGTGATTGATCATTGTCAATCAATCAGTTTGACATTAATTGGCCTTCTGTGCAGTTCAAAATTGACTCAATTTTGGATAATTTGTAATGATTTAGAGATATAAAAATTGAGTTAAATCGGCTCAGTCAAGTCTCATTCAGTTTATTGTGGGCTAAAAATTGTTAAAATTCCAATCATTTAAACGCCCTGAAGAAGCACGAAAATTGTCCGAAATGTCAACATTTTTTAAATTGTTTAAATCAGAATTTTAGGTGAAAAATTCGTTTTAATCAATAAAAAGGGATAATTTGTTCGACTTAAATAATTAATTTAATCAAATGAGTAACACAAAAAATTTAAGAACAACATTTCGTCATTATTTGCTCAATCATTGATCAAAGCTCTCTGATTATAGTCGCAATTAATTGACTAATTAATTGACAATCAAATTGTTCCCATATTTCTCTCAATTTATTGTCAATTATATTGGATTTCATTACTTGATCTGTCTCAACTAATTGCCCAATTATTTAGCAATTCTTGATCAATCGGATTGATTCAATCATAATTGAGCATTTGTTGACTCAATCAATTGTCAATTGTGTTGCAATTTAAAGAAAAACGTAAAAAAAAAATGGAATAGAAATTGCATAAACATAGATAGTTCAGTGTATGATGCAACAACGGCCACACAATGCAATAAAATCACTCACCAATGTTAACAGCCTTAACAACCCGAAGCGCCGGATGCGTGTCCATGATTGTCTCCCCGGGGGCTATCGTTAGAATGGAGTTGTTGGGCGTGAGAGCCGACACGGTGGCGGGAATGACAGTACCGCCGGCAGCTGCAGCCGCCGCGACGAGATCATTGACAACAGCTGGGCTGGGTTGATGAGGTGTGAGGGCATTTGCCACTTCCAGCTCCCCATTTGTGCCACTAATCATAAGAATTGAACTACTCGGCGCCGCGGGGAGGGTGGCTGACGTAACAGCGGCCATCGACGTCACCACACCATTGGCACCGCCGGATGTGCAGCATTCGCTTGTCCCATTGAGTTCCGCTTCACCACCCACCAGGAGGTCTGTCGTGCTGTTACTGTGCGTAGATGCGTTACTAATTTCCTGGCTTTGATTCTGTGATGAGCTTAAGGCCTGCATCTCCCACATTTGTTCCTGTCGGATATCATCGTGATAATCCTGCAACAAAATTCATCAATTTCAACAATATATTTCTTTTTTTTTTTAATCCTGCACAGGTGCAACATTTTTGTATTTATTTTTCTCTTTTTTTTGCCACCAAAATTCCCCAAAAATTATCACACTAAAAGTTTATTTTTCACACAAAAAAAAAAGAGATATTTTGTGGAAGTTCTGCACATGCTACAGCACAATCACTGTGGCCAGTAAAGTTTCCACCTTCATGTCCTCCATACTACGACATGTTCCCCCCCCCCCCAACCCTGTGTGTGTACTCACAACTTGGGGCTATTTGTTGCAAAAGCTCCGAAATCTCCTCCTTTTTCCATGCTTTGTCGCATTTTGGACAACTTTTGCTGAATTTATTTCCACCCCCGCAACACTATGAGATATACATTACCCGCGAAAAGTTTCCAGGCAAGCAAAAATGGGGTATTATAGAAGACAAATTTCAAGTGGGTATATCTCTGGTTCTGGTCAACCGATTTTTAAAAATTTACCAGTTTTGGAAAGGAAATTAAATTACGTTTCTAACGATACTCTATTCATCAAAATCGATGCACTAGCGGCTGAGATACAAGAGGTCAAAGTGAAAAGTTGTGAAATGTTGAAAAAAGTATCTTCCACCTAGGTTTACCTAAATAGCTGCCAAGAAAAAACGGATTGACCGATTTTCAAAAATTTACCAGTTTTGAAAAGGTGAGAAATGTACCTTTCTAAAACTGGTAAATTTTTAAAAATCGGTTAACCACAGCCGTTTGTCTTCAAAAATATTCCATTTTAGCCTTGCTCGAAAACTTTTCGCGGGTAGTGTATATTTACCTTACATGGCAAAAGTGCATTTTGTATGCCCCAGAGGGATTTTTGTCTGTGAATTCAGAGACTTTTTTAAGGGGCATGGGGTGGGGGCGTAGGGTTAATCATTGTTGAAAATCCTCAAAAGGAATATCCAATGAAAAGAGCACGAAAGGAAAATCTTTTCCTCGCTCTGTGGAAGTTTAATTTGCATTTCAAAGTGAGTGCCATCCAATGGAAAACAAACATGTTTCAATTTTAAATATTATGCAAAATTATGCTTATTTGTTTTAAATTTAATTTTATGTTGCTGATGAGTTTATACATAGAGAGACAATGTTTTTGTAGGTAGATGGTGCTCTTTATGGTTACAGGTATGAAAACATATACGGAGATTTTTATCTAAATTAAAATTATTCAAATATTTAGATGTTATTTAAGTCAAAGACATGAAAGAATAGAAAAAATATTCCTAAAAATAATGGAATAATTGGAAATATTTGGATTTTTTTTCTTTTGTATTCTGCAGTTCATCAAGACCCCGTAGAATACCAAATCTTGGTTTGTCTTGATTATTTTAAAAATCAAGATTTTAAGTTCTTCTTTATCACTGAATTGGGTAGTCATGTTAAAGAATTCCTCAAAGAGAAATAGTCTTCCTTTTAATAATTTAATGCGATTATTCTCTCAGATCTTTGTTAAATCTTCACCTACATATGAGAAGGATATACGTTGATGCTGATAATAATTTAATAATACATTAAAGGGGCAAAATTGTCTCACACAACGTATGTTTTAATCTTACAAAATGCAAAAAGACGATGACGGAAGAAATTCAAAGCACATTTGGCGCGAATGAGGAACGTGGAAGGATTTCCTTTTCTTGTGCGATGTGTGCCAGTTCACACAGAAGCACTCCTTGCGAATACATCCCCCCCCAGGCCCTCGCTCGCAGGGATAGATGGAGAAGTACCTCAACCTACCCTCCCTCGTGTGTGGGTGACGATGAAGTTAATATAAGTAGGTCAATTCGGCATAAATATGCAAAACTATGCTATTTAGATATAAATGTACATATGTGGCTTATGTATGTATGATGCGGTACCGATGATGAGACCTCTTTATGTACAATACGTAGTGCACACACGTATGTAAATTGGTATGTATGAGAGCATCGTGGAACGCAAAGAGTATACCTTCCGGGTGGAAATTTGCATGACCTCTGTTTGCGGGGAGAGGGGTGATGAGAGGAAAGCCTGAGGGGGTGTCTGTGTATGTGTGTGTGCTGTATAAATTGAGGGGTTTGTCATTGCACACCCCGAAGCACACAAATTGCAATATGTATGTACACATAACATAGGGTAGGTGGATAGTAGAGAGGAACCTTCATTCCGCAACATTAGCATTTGTCCTGATGAATGTGGACGGTTCATTGATCCAATACTCCACCCAAACACCTTTTGGCAATCAATATGCAAATTCCATTTGAACCCCTTTCATTTGTTGTTGCCCCAAACTCCCAGTAAACAAATTTGGCCAAAAATTGATCTTTCATTGATCTCAATATTGCGAGTCAATGTAGGTATGCATAGATGGTCAACTTTTGATCAATCATATTGATAGATAATTATTTATTAATTTGTAATAAATCAAATTGATTAAAAAAGATTTTAATTTAGGATGGACTTGTTTTCGAATTTTATGTTTCAGAAAGTTAGGTCTGTGAATTTTGTTTCTTAACTCTTGGAGGATTTTGCTGGCCAAAGTTGCTAAATCGACTTTTTTCAATCGGCACAGAGTTAAAATTTACTTAATATTTCGTGATAAATTTTACATCTGTGTATAGGAAAGTTTCATAACTTCAAAATCGTCGAAAGAAAACTTAGAAAAACATTTTCTTTTGAGAGAAAATGAAGATCAAACTTTTGAGGTTAGAAACATCGATCATCCAAGTTTTAATAAGATAAGACCAATAAATCTTTGAAAGGAATTGATGGCGGAATGTATGAAGGATGATCCTCTATCGCAGAACAATTTTAACCCATTCCATCTTGTAGAGGATCAAAAAACATTGAAGAATCGCGAGAGAAACTCCCCAAAATCCACTGGGATCACATCGAAAAGTGCAAATAAAAATTGCAAAAAAATTCAAATATTGCGACGCCATTCGACGTTTTTTTCCCTATAAAAAATGTTTCAAAAGTTTTCTGTAGACTTGTCGCTCATTTTCTGTAGAGTTTTTTTCTAGTCAAAATAAATGTTTATTTTTTCGTTTCTGGAGTGATTTCTACATCTGAATCAAGTGATCCACAGCGAAATGAAGCTGAGGGAGGTTGATAGAACCAGCCCCTTGCAAATCAAAACAAATAATTTTTATATTTTTTTGGGCCTTTTTGGCAGTGAGAATTTAAGCAAATCTTACCGAGTTGAATCCCATCCAGCGCAATATACCTGATTCAGATGTAGAAATCAGTTTAGTAGTCAGTATCCGGAAACATTCGACGGAGTCATCAAGCAAATCATGACCAGCACGGAAGACATTTCTGAGAGTCGCAGAACTAACTGCCCTCAAAGCTATTCTGGGATTCCTCCGGAAAGTCTCCTTCCGCGGATTGTAACACTGAGGAAGTCCACAAAATCTTCATCACCGTCTTCCCATACATCTTTCCCAAGAGCAATGACTTCCTGGAGCTGACAAAAGTGATTCTCAACTCTCATTTTGCCTCTCAGAGTTCTTTTCTGCAGAATGCCCACGAGGTTTTGCTGTAGAAATTGGGACTTCCGGAAGCGAAAGATTTGCTCCGGCACATTGAAATTGAATCAATGGGTAGTAAACAGAAATTCCATGTCCTCCTCCTTGTTGCATCCACTCTCGAGGAGGCTGCAATGTCAAGACATCCGGAAGTCTCATGAAATTATTCACAGCAATAAACTCGCAATTAGTTTGTTTTCTCAGTGCTTTGAGAGTATCATTAGATGCACAGACTTCCAAGGAGCAGAAGATTTCACAGATTCAGATGTAGAAATCACTCCAGAAACGAAAAAATAAACATTTATTTTGACTAGAAAAAACTCTACAGAAAATGAGCGACAAGTCTACAGAAAACTTTTGAAACATTATTTATAGGGAAAAAAACGTCGAATGGCGTCGCAATATTTGAATTTTTTTGCAATTTTTATTTGCACTTTTCGATGTGATCCCAGTGGATTTTGGGGAGTTTCTCTCGCGATTCTTCAATGTTTTTTGATCCTCTACAAGATGGAATGGGTTAAAATTGTTCTGCGATAGAGGATCATCCTTCATACATTCCGCCATCAATTCCTTTCAACGATTTCAAGGATTTCTTGGTGGTAGCTTACAACCCAAAATAATGACCAAAAAAACCAAAAATTGCCTGAAAATTGTGTGATTGACCGATGATTGAGTAAAAATTGGCCAAGCAATTGAAGAACAATAAATTGATGAATTTATGATCAAAAATTGAGTGAGCTAAAATTGACTCAATGTGCCTCATTAAGCGACCAAGAAACCATTGAAATTCGCTTCTTGAAATCATAGAAAAAAGTACTGAAATTTCAAGATTTTAAGCGAATTTAAAGGATATCTTGGTCGCTAAATAAGGCCCAGCGACTTATATCAATATTATTGAATCATGTATATCTGCATATAGAGTCAAATATTGAGCAATCAAAATTGACGAGATTTATCAATTTATACTCTCAAATTGATCATTAAAATTGATTCAATAATTGTTTTATTAATCATAAATCAATGATTGATGAATCTTATTGACTCAAACATTATTGAGTATTTGTTGGCTCAATCAACTGCTTACTGGGTGATTAAATAGTTCTAATTTAACCCAAAAATTAGCTTGTAAAGTGAATTTAGTTTGAATTAAGCGCGAAGAAGTAAATCTGCGCAGTTTTTGTAGAGATCATCGTGGCTTGAAAGCTCTCACCCAAAACTTTGGAAAGCTTTCTAATACAAAAAAAATCATCATCCCGCATAAAAAGAACCGGGGCGACAACCCCAAAAAGTGAAGTAGACAGATGGTGGTATTTTGTGCTGAAAAGCCACGCAGAGGAAGCATAATGTTTTCATTACTGCTAAAGAAAGACCATCAAAAAGATAAAAAAAAAATCGTGTTACATTGAAATTTAACTGCTTGCAGAGAATCAACTCGCGACAATCCCTTCTTTCATTTTATTCCCTCCGTTTGGTTGCAAAAAAAAGAAAGAAGGAAAAACACCGGAAAAGCTCCACGATGTTTCCTATGTAAAGTCATTCATAACGCGTCCAGTTATTAGAGTTGGTATACCACAACGCGGATGGGTCAGTCTATGCGTTGTAATTTAATTTGTAAGTAGGATTAGTAGGCAAAGTTGATTTTTTTTATGAAATTCATCAATATGAAAGATAAAAATGCTCATATCTGAAGTTCTATAAGACCTATAGAAAATTCTTGACTAGTTTTGGAAAGGTATTAAAATAGGCTATAAATTGACATAAATTTCAATAATTTTCAAAGTCACATCTAGAACAAAAATGGCGGTTTTTTGTTTCACCAAAACAGTTTTTTGCACTTTTTGTCCTCAAGAAATGGTTCTAGAGGTTTCTGATGTTCTAGAAAGTTGTAGAGAATTGCAAAACCTTTAATTTAATACCAAGATGAGCAAAATCGGGCAAGCGGTTCAGGAGATATGGCTCTTACAACTTTTCAAATTCAAGAATTTTTCAAATGGCTATATCTTCTAAACGGCGACATAGATTTTCTTCATTTTCGGACTGGTGAAAGATATTGACTTAGGCTACAACATATCAAAATTTAAAAGAAATCGATGATGGGGATTCGGAGATATTGCCCTTTAAAGTTAGGCAATTTTTGTTTTTGATTTTAGCGCCTCTTGCGGATATTTTTGGAACTAGGAATGTTTTAGACAGTTGTAGAGCTTCTTGAAACCTTTCATTTGATACCAAGACGGTCAAAATCGGTCAAGCCGTTCTCGAGTTATATCGAAAAAACACTTTTTGCTTTAGACCGCCATATTTGCTTAACCGCTTGACCGATTTTGAAGTATGAGTTATCGATGAAAACATCTCACTGAGCACTACAACATACTAAAGTTTCAGACCTCTAGCTATAAGGAAACTGGTTGACAGTATTTCAAAATGGCGGATGGCGGCCATCTTGGATTTTGAAAATGCAAAAAAATGAAATTTTACACCCACATTTCTATAGAAAACTTCAAACCTGAAGGCTCTATCTCTCACCGTTCTCGAGATATAAGGCAAAGATTAGAGTCCCGGACGGCAGGACGGCAGGACGGCAGGCCGGCCGGATCAAAAATTTTCCACCACCATTTTTGGAATGTGGGTTGTCTGAAACGTGCTCATACCAAGTTTGAGCCCGATCTGAGGTAGTCGGTTTTTCCGACGATTACAATTGTCCCTCATTTACTCTATACGCTAAAGCTCTAAGCTCTCTCTTTTCCCCCCTCCCACTTAAATACTGCACGAGTAATTTTTGGAAGAGAAGGGTGAGGGTGGAATGTATCGTTTTGAGTGAAAATTTCCGGCGCAAAAGTTTTGAAACACAAAAGGACTGCGAGAAGAGATGCGTGGGTGGGTATTTGTCTGATTTAAATAATGCAAACAACAATATAATGCTGCGAATGAAGACATCGTCAACGATAAAAATTATCATTAAATTCACCCACCGAAAATACCACCCTCCACCCCCTCCTGATGTTCCTTCCAGCCCAACCCGACGCCTTTATGGGGAGGGTTTTTCACAGCATAATAGGGGTTCGTTTTAAGTGTGTGTGGTACACCACATAAATTTATGTACATTACATTTATGTTGCGTAAAGCAGCGTATACATAAGACCCATTGGCCGAGAGAAGTTGATGGGATCCATTAATGTTGCATATTCATTGATTAAGTTGTTGGTTTTGTGCTCACAGCGACAGCCCCCACGCCCCTTTTCTCATTTTCTCAATATAAAATAAAAACATCCCCCAAACCACTCTATTTAACTAAAATATTGATTTTGGACCACAACGAGTGTGCAATTGAAGTGCAATTTCTGAAGCATCAGTCAACATATTTATCCAAACGGACATTTGAGCATATAATACCACTACAGTTTGAATTTTCCTGTTAGAAGCAACAATGGGGGATTCAATTGATGATGGTGGAATGTGAGAATGTATGAATGTTGAGGAGTTAAACAAGATAATGTCTTCTTTACCTTTCTCATGTTATTCTTGATTAAATATTTTCTTTTAAAATAAGAGAGAAAATTAAAGAAAAAACATCAATTTTCACTCTTAATAATCATTTTGTAAAAAACAACAAACCTGTGTTTGAATCAACTAAAATCTTCTTTTTAATTGGTAACAAAGTATCAAAGGACGATCTGTTCGGTACAAAAATCTTTTTATTTAACTAATTCATTACGAATTCAAATATTTTTTATGATTTCATTCTGTAAAAAAAAATCCTTTTCTTTACAACTGATTTCTTCTACTCTTTTGACCACAATATATTCATCAAAAACTCCTTAATGATTAATTAGATTCTATTTTTTTTTACTATTTCATTCAGTTAAAATCCTCTTTTCTCAAATTCTGAATGAATTCTCTGCACCATCTTAATTCTCTGCAGTTCCACTAAATTATTTTTTAAATTGTGTTCCATGATTCATATCCCAAAAGGACTACATTACATACGCAGCATCACAACTATTTACAATATGAAACGCGATATAAAATTCAATGAGACAATACTGAAGGTATTGACTCCATCTTGACATTTCCACCCCCAACCATTTCTTGCTATGTAGGTGTATTCCTCTCTTGGATGGCAAAAGGAATATCTCGCTTTTCTCTCATATGAAGAACGTGACGACGGCGTGTTTCAATTTATATTCCAACAAAGTGTGAATTTCCACAAATGCAACAGACTTCCTTCAACCCCCTTTGCTCTGTGTTTTTTTGCACCACCTTCCTCCTTGCGCCCTGGGAAAAGCAACTTGAAGTCAAGAGGATGTCTTCACAGAGATCTTTTGCAAAGGGGATTCTGTGTAGCTTTTTAGCAAAAAGAAAAAGCGAACTGAGCAAAGAAAACAAGAATCCTTGCAGAGTTTTGTGAACTTTTAATGCATTCCCATTGATTTTTTTTCAGCATTCATTCATTCCGTGTATGAAATAAATACCTGTACAGCATAAATGGTGAAATATATTCACATGAATATATGATATTTTCCCTTTTGACGACTCTATGCATTTTTTATGGCATCGAAATGTTTTATATTTTTTTGTATTGTAATTCAACGCACGGCGGCCAATTAAAAGTTATGATTTTAATTGAAAAGCAAATTTGTTGGGGTGGAATATTTATAATTTAATTGAAAACCGTACTGAACACGTACTAAAGGTAACATGCCTGTTGTGGGGGAGGAAGGGAATGAAGTTGAGGTACGAGGGAGGAATTTATGCCCTAACGATTGCAAAAATATCTTTAGTTTTACGTTCAAAGTGAAAAATCAAAGAAAAATTTGATTATGTAGAGGTTTCCTTTGTATTACTTACAATGAAAGTTTTCCCCGTAAAACTGCAAAATATTTATGTGGTAGCAAAATACGTGCTCTTATTATCTCCAAACGTATTGATCTCAAAACTTTTTTCTTTGAATGAAACTTTTAGAATTTTGATTTTACTTGAGAACGTGAGGAGAGTTTTAAAAAAAAATACACATAATAATTTGAAAATTCTACAAGAAGATAATCCAGGTAAATCAAAATTTTCATCTTTAGATCAATAATAAGTAAATAAAATTCGCGGGTTGTAACAGCATCGTATCTCAAATCATTGAAATTTCTGAAATATTCAACGATTTCAAGGATATTTTGACGCAAAATATGACCAAATAATTAATTTTTGTTAAATGAATTAATTCAAGAGGATGACTGTTATTTTTGAAAAAATTCACAGATTTAATAAATTAAAAGGACCAATAATGTTAATCAGTTATTGATAAATTTAGCCGAATGAAATATGTAAGAGAAAAATAATTTTTTCAATCAGTTATTAATTTTAGCAGCATAAACAGAAATAAATTTATAAAATTAAGGCTTTTGACTTATTAAATCAGTCAAAATAAGATAATAAAGCAATAGAAATTCAAATCTACCTTTCGAATTTTAGCCGATCTAGCTCTTTTAATTACAACACTTTCTTGCCAATAAAAAAACTTCTTGATTAGAATTTCTTGGAAATATTTGAATTGAATTCTATGAAAATTTCCTCTGCAGAATTTTCTTATCTTTTTTTTTCATATAAACTTCACTTCATCATCCCAATATCTCTCACACACACAGTTTAGTAAATTCATCAATTTTCTTTTACTGATGAATATCTTCGTGATAAAATCCTATAAAGTGCTCTCACACCTTTTCCCCAAAAGGAATTTCCACCAATAGTTGTGTGATTTATACGTTTTACTTGATTTCCCTTTTTCTGGGGGGTGGTGGTGGGTGGATTTTCAAGGAAAAAAAAAGACGAAATAGCAGCAGAGGGAAATATTTAGGTCCAACTCCTACCTAGCAAAGTGAGGGGCGAATGATCAATTTCACGGAGGATTCAAACACGTACTTGAGCTCTTCATCGAGCAAACCTCCGGAACATTAATAAATGCTTCCCCCGCACATGATAATACGGGTGCGGGGGCGCCGAGATGCGAATGAAATGGAAATTTCACCTAAATCACTGGCACTCAATACTTCATCATGCGGAGGAACTATAGCATAAGCATAGCACGAGCATATAGAGTTGAGGTTTTTTTGCCTTTAAGGTGTGGGGGATGGAAAAACAAATGGCCCCACCGGGTAATACTTATTGGCTACCATTAATTTCATTTTCCATTCCAATCTTTTACATTTAACACACATACACATCTAATGCTATTTCTGGCGCGCAAATTGAGATTATTCTCTCTCTCTCTCTCATATCTATCTCCTGCGATAATGATGGCCATGGAGATAGATATTGAATGGGGGGTAGAGAGGAGGGCGTACAGACGTACCCCAATTTGGGGGTGGTTTATAAACCATTCCGGGGCAAATAATGAATAGATTTATGTCAGAGTGGAATTGTGTGCCATTTCCATACATAAATTCAATTCTACATTGGGGTGAGCACTCGTGCATATATATAGTATTTTTGCGGAGGTACACACAATGGGGGTAGGTGGTAGGAAACACCCCCAAACTGATGTATGAATCCTACTGCGGAATTCGTCAGTTTTAAACCACTTAACTTTATAATGGTATTACATTGAAAATGGATTAGCTAATGCTCCGAATTGGCTATTGCTGGGGCCTGACCAAATATTTCACACTGTGAAAAGTGGGCTAAACTAAATGGCTAGAAAAGCTGAAATATATAGGTTTAATATAGGAGAAAGAATTACCGTGTAAACATGGGATGAATGTAGGTTAAAACGGTTCGAGTATGCCGTATTGTGGGATTGAATAAATTTCTGCCAGAGAAGCTATATTCACGTAAAAGTTTCATCGAAGCTTACAATTCTGTAAAAAATTGTGGAAAAAATGTACATATTTTATTTTAAAGATTTCAACACGGTGAAATAATTATTGTGATCAGCTAGAAAAAATATCTAACAAAATTTTGCATTCTTTTAAACAATAACGTAACTACTGTTCCTTTGACTGGTATTTAAATAATTTGTGAATATTTCTGGATTTGATTCCTGTAACTTTTAATCTTATATCTTTAAAAATAATTCAGTTGAAATGCAGAGAATTCATTTAGAATTAAAAAAAAAAGAATTTTAACTGATTGAAATAGTCAAAAAGATAGATTTTAATCAACTATTACTAGTTTTAATGAAATTCAAAGAAACCAAAATAATTATTTCAATAAATAACGCATCAATACCCACCCATCCCCCAAAAAAGAGATGTCCTTAGTTGGCAAATAAGTGAGGTTATAAAATTTATACTAATACACATTCCCATTTAACTTAATGGGCGTCAATCTGAAGTTAGTTGCAAATCATTTAATCTTACTGATTTAACTTTATGTTACCTCCTTAACGTTACATACAACGTTAGGAGATAGATAAATGGCTGATGTGACTCAAGTGGAAGCCATTCGGAATAATATTCCTTTCCATTCTCCTTCTGTCCTGAGTGTAATGATAGATTCAATAAATTGGGGGAGGTGAATGAGAGAGAAATGGACTCTCCCCCAACGTATGTGTGGAGAGCACATAAATCTCGTCATAATATGGCTCTGATGGGGGGGAAAGGAATTATCTTGGAGTCTGTTAATATGAAAAATTGGCCGCTACGGAGTCGGTGGTTGAACAAATAAAACAATTCGTCTATTGTTATGATATTATGAACGAGGTGCTATCTCCTCCAACATCAATCTATCATACACATACTTCGCTTCACGATAAGCCTAAATTCTTATTTCTTCACTCTTTTTCCCCCATTTATTCATACCTATTCCCTCATATCAATTTCTTTTGCATTCTTCTTTCCATCGTATTAATTTTCTTTCCTCCGCTGAGATTGGTTTTATATCTAACTCACGGCTTTGTGTCTTATACTACATTATTATGAAGGGTGAATTGGGTGGAAAATTGCTTTTTAGAGAGAAAAAGAAAAATGGTATAATACTAAGAGGATTTTAATGTAAAATCTTGTTAATTAAATGCATCTCTCTAAACCGCAAAAGTTCTTGTTTCGTTTACCATCGTACACGTTCACATATTAGGTGCTTAAATATTTATCAACCCTAAAAATACTTTAGTTGATACTATACTGATAGGTTATAAGCACTGAATGTAATCAATGAAGAAAAACTGAATACTTTTGTAATTTACTCTTTAGAAAAAATTGATTTAAATTATTGAAGTACAGTCGCAATCTTCCACCCATTGAATCGCTCAAAACAACCGAAATCCTTCAGTAAAATTGACACAATAATTCAGTTAAATCACATTGCGCGAGTGTTTAAGCATTTGAATTGATCGAAACGACATGCTTTGAAGTACTTCGGCCGTTTTGACCAATTCAAATGGATGAAGCACTCGCAAAATATGATTTTTAATTATTTTGTCAATTTTACTAAAGGATTTCGGTCGTTTCGACCAATTCAAATGGTGAAAGATCGTGACTGATTACTTTAGAAATTTAAAGCAATTTTTTCTAAAGAGTGTTCAGTAAAAAAAACCATTGAAATTATTAAATGATTGAAGGCACTTTAACTGAATATTTCAGTCAAATTAAAAAAAAAAATACTTGAGTAAAAACCAACCGAAGAAAAGATCGCAAAATGAATCAATTAAAAAATAAAAAAAATAATATCAACTTGTAAACATAAACACACCTCTTTCAACTGAATAACATTCAACTTATTCAAACTATCAAAATAAGTTTTCGTGCAATGAATCTAGTATCAAAAAATATGTCGATTTTTTGGTTTTACAGATTGTAACTTTACAACAATCCTCGGCTTCAAACTTGGTAGTTCCACAAGACTCAACCAATGCCAAAAATAATCTCTATGAAGTTGCAATTTTTCACCAATTCAATTAGTCAAGAATATCTTTTCCAATTCTTTAATAATCTTATTTCATAATAATTTCACAAATAGATTTTTAAGGGTGTTTCATAACTAAATTTCTCGGAAAATCTCTCTGTCTAAACACCCACAGAGAAATGAGGGATAGGGTAGATACATAAAGCATATATTTAAGTACATCATAAGAGATGCGTTGGGTGCACATTGTGAGACACGTATACTTGAGGTTTTCTCTGCAAGCACATCCATGAAAGTTTCTCTTACTCAGTTTACGGTTAAATGGTGGGCGGGAGGGGTTTTGAGAAATTAATATTAAGTGCTTTTTGTAGTGCATGTATACGTGAAAATTAATAATTTATCTTTTACTTCGCGTACGGGTGTGGGAAGAGAGATAAGGTCACATATGAGAGGAACTTTTCCAAAAAGGGCGTGAGGTTCATTTAATGCACATACATTGAGTGGTGTGGGTGTAAATTCACCCCTGTTGAGCTCTTTTCACCTGCAACTTACATATGTTCATTTTCACGTTGCCGTGCATGCCAAAGTTGGGGGAGTTTGTATGGGGGGTGGGGCTATACGCATGCATAGCACATATTAATTTTCCCATGATTGCCATTACATGCTGTTTTCGGGAGGGACGGGCTCGGGGTGTATGTTGTGCTTTTATGTCAAAAGCACCGGTAAGCATCTGAAAAGGGGTGCTGTGCCACAGTGCATTGGGCGTGTGGGAGGAGGCCGTTTTGAAATATATTTACGTGGTGTGGTCATGCACTCATGGTGATTACACTTTACCAGCAATAAAAGTCTCAATTTACACCATGCTCGATGTTAGTATTTAAATTTTCCACCTTTATCTCAATATCCTTTCACCATTAACCAGCATCAAAGGGTGGACTATTTATCTAATTTTTTAAAGGTGTTTTTGTTGCAGGGCAATTGCTAGAAATATATTCTAAGGGATGTTTTTTTGAACTTTTCTTAAAAGTTGCTAAAATATCGTTTGAGCCTTCTATCCTAACGTTTATGCTTTTTTTGACGTTTGATTTTTATTTTCTAACGTTTGACGTTTATTTTATATTTGATATTTCTTTCCCAATATTAAACGGAAGTTTTGTAACGTTTAACGTTTCTTTTGTAGTTCTTGGTATTCTTTTTTCTAACGTTAGACATTTCTGTTCTAACTTTTCAATTTTCTCTTTCACGGTTTGACATTCCTTGTCCTACATTTTGATTTTTTTTTAAACTTTTGACACTCATTTTTTTTAACGTTTGAATATCTTCTTTAAAAAATTTTTTCATAAGATTTTTATCCTATAAATTACTTATTTTAACCTAGAAAATAAGCTGAAACTATACGTTAACTAGGTAGTTGTTTCAGGTTAAAAAAAATTATGGACCACTACCTGATGCAATTACTTCCCTATCTGTTATTTAACTTTTATTCATTTCAATGAACCTGTCAAAATTTCAATAGAAAATTATTCTACATACAACATACGTTAGAATATCAAAGGATAATGAATTTATCCTTCAACATGTGAAATGTTATATATTTTAGCATTAAACGTATCTTAATTGAATTTTTGCGTATAACATAAAAGGGAAATTTCAAATTGAATAGCCGTTGGGATCTTTTGTGAAAATGATCCATCATTGTACAAAATACAAGAGCTGAAAATTTTCGATTGACTTATCATTCATTTGTGAATTGGAAACAATAGTTTGGATTTCCCATAAAAGGGCCAACAGCCAAACACACTCCTTGGTACAATTGCTATATGAGGTGGGCGATATTCTATTCTCCAATTTGTCTATGTTCTCTCTCTCTATACAAATGTCTTCCTTCTTGTTATCCTAACCTCCCCCCATTTCCATCCCAATTCTATTCATTCTATTCGTCGAATTTATATCTGCCACATATCTTTTGCTTATGGCTAAATATAAAGGGACCAGGAATTCATTGAATACAGTTGCACAGGTAAACATTTAGTCAGGCACATAAATCATCCTCCGCATTGATTACTTCTCTTCCACTCTGATAGGGGAGCATTTACACTTCCATCAACCATCTCCAGACCCCTTTAATCCACTCCAAATCCCAAACACCCCACAGCCATTCCTCCTTACCCACTCTCTGCTTCTATTGCTAACTATGGGGGCCCTTTTATTGATATTTCATGTTCATAAATTTCACCCCAATTTGACTTTTTTTTGGTATATTAATTTTTATCCTGTTTGTGCTTATTTTTATGCACTTCCTCATCACACTATATTTTTACGCGAAGAGTTACAAAGCCATAGTAATGAACAAAAAAAAGTTCGGAAAAATTAATATCCCAAAATCCTCTATTAGTGTCGTTAAATTCTCGATTAAATTAATATAGGAAGATTTAATAAAAATTAATGACCGCCATATAGATAGCAATGTGGAAAATTTGGAAAATATTTAGCGATACAGTTGCAATTTTTTCGCACTTTTTACGTGAAAGTTTGCATAATATTTATGAGTGGGGAATTGAAAATTAATTTAAATGAAATTAATTTTCTCTCATGAAAAATATTTGTGCTATGTTAATACCAATGAAACTTTATTGAAGAAAAAATTCACCACAAAATTTATCAAGTGGTGAGTATGAGTTAAAACTCCCCATGCGGTACAAACAAATAAAATTCATTTTTTTAATTGGTCCTATTTAGCGACCAAGATGTCCTTGAGATCTATGAAATTTGTGCTGAAAATTCAAGGATTTATTGATCACTCTTTTACTTTGATTTAATTAGTGTAGGACAGAAAAAAATATCTGTCTTTGAATATGGTCGCAATTTGCGGGAAACATTTATGTAATCTCCCAATGTGGTGAATTTGATCTTCAAGGTGTATTTCCTTTTACATATTCACCACATTCACCAATAACGCATCAACTATAACATTTTCATTTTAATTAATAATAATTGCACCTGTTTGCACGTGAGATGTGAAGCATGATATCCCAGAATATAACCTATACCAAAATAAACCTACAATATTCTGATAATTTTCACAAAATAATCCACCTTCTTCCCAAAGTATTTGATAGCCAATTTAAACCAGATGTTACGAATTTTCTTGCACAATTTCAACCACACTACATGCTTTTGAAATTTAATTAATACCTTCCCCGGAGAAGCTTAACGTACATTCTCTCCGGCAAGATGGATTTTCAATTTATTTTATAACATCCTCCTGTCTATCTATATATCCTACCAGACAACTAAGACGGAGCAGGGGGGGGAGGGGTTGTCTTTTAGCCCCTTTTTGCTTTTTTTTTGTTCCATCCTCGGGGTGCGTAATGGATTTTCACCATCTAAAGGCGACGAGTCAAACAAATATGGTTTTGTTGTTGATGGTGGTTGGTTTGTTGCGGAGAGATGAATGAAAAGGACTTCAACCCTTGTCAAAAAGGGATGGGTGGTGGATGGATGGTTCCACGCAACCCAGCAGCAGCAGTGCTGAGGAAAAAAAAGGTGTCATTCTTCTTTAACCATTAAAAGCTCATTGCGTGCCATTCTTTTGAAATTTTCATCACAAACACACACCCCCATCCTCTAAGAGCATTTGGCTTTGGAAGCAAATACCCGAATGGCTCTATTTTATTTAACAATCCATTTGTATACGCACCGCTTGATGTCTTCACGGAGACACGTAACTTTTAATTCATGTCAACATTTCCTTTTTTTATTTTCATTTTATTTTACCTTCTCAGGAATGCCAGGGAGGACTTTCAAGGGGGATTCTCTATATTGTACGTATTTCTTGTTCTTTTTCCCACTCTAAGATAGGATTAGGTATATATAGGTATGTCAATGCTATTTTATTAATAAAAAAAAGTTCATTCTCTGATGGAAGGCATTATTTTTTCCGAGGACTTTTTCTTTTCTTAAAAGGGGAAATTATCTGAAGAAAAAATTGTGATATGTTTTTGGGGATTGTAGAGAAATTATTCGGAATATTTGTTTACAAAAGTGTTTTAAAAAAACTTTATTAAAACTCATCAATGAAACAATGGCGAGAATGTTTTATACATTGAATTCCTTCGCCTTCGTTGGGTCACCATTGTTTTATGACAAATGAATGATTCCATTTGAAAATAGAAAATCTCTAACATTTTTTTTTAAATCGTTTAAAAAATTGTCTTATGCTAAGAGGAGATCATGTTCCTGAATATAAAATCGTATACAGAATATTTCTAAGAAATTAGGGATCTGATTCTGGTTTAGGAATATTTTAATTTTACACGACTGTTTAATGAATATTTCTGACTTCTTTTACGTATTCTATGAATACTTTGAAATAGAATTTACTTACTTTTCACATCTTTTTCTTTAAATTTCCATTGTATTCGTAAAAAAATTAGGAATATTCTTGAAGAATTGATACATGTTCTTCAATTTAAAAAAAATATTTGGAAATATTCTTCAAAAAATCACAATTATTCGCCAGATATACACCCCTCTAGTTTTTTTTCTCAAGGGGTTGCTTGGCGGAGAAGGATTTAAATTTTCATATTTATTTTATTATTTTTTTTTGTGCGCCCGGCTGAAACTTTCACTCCGTATGAGGGTAAAAGGAAAATTCTCTGAGAGAAAAATTGCACGAATGGTTGAATTGGTATAAGCTTGGCGGGGGATATTTAAGCTACTTAAAATACATGAAAGTTAATTCGGGTAATCATTGCCGTCTCGACATCATAATATTCTCCTACTCACCAACCTCTTGAGCTTTCTCTGTGTAAGGAGAAGCCTCATAGGGGGGTTGTGGGTGGGTGGGCTTTGTGTGGCAACGAACGGCGAGAAGTTTGAACGTGAATCAAGCATCTTTGGCAATTCCAAACGATTTACACATTCCTTTACACATTAGAAGGTACATTGTTGGGGTTATATAGCCATGCCTGCATACCTCATGAATCCTCTCGTGTACCTGTGTGAGCCGCATCCTTCCACCCCAGAGTTTCCACGGGGGGTGGGCAATTCCGTTTGTTGACTTTGGGAGTTTGTTCTTCGTACCAAGTCTCTCTCTCTGGGGTTGCCTATAATCATCCCTTACTTGTAAATTGGATCCCACCTCTTTTCCATTTTCTTCTTATACCTCTACCCGTGTTAAATATATATAAACCTTGATATATCCTTGATATGTATACCTTCGTAAATTGTATATAGTTATAACCTACTATACATAATACATAAAATATTCAATGTCCCGCATGAGGTAGGGAATTTAGAAGGTGAATGTGTGTGTGTGCGTTGTGAAATGAGTCAAAAGGAGTATAAAATCCCGAGACCCGATTACGAATCCCATTTCAATAAAAGCGGGTTATCGACATTCACCCAGACTTAACCACCCGCTCCCATTTCGCATAAAATGACTCCATCACCTTCCGCCCATATCTATTTGCTGCTTTAACCCCTCGCCCGCCACCCCCGCACTGTTCAAAAGCCATGGTCATTTTCTCTTCTTTCGCACCCAGACTCCTTTACCCATATCTAGATAAATGTGGATAAAAACTTGATACTAAAGGTATCTCGATCCTCATTCTTCTGCGCACCAGCAGTACTTCATGAGAATCATCTCCTTCACATCCCACCTCAGGGTGATAAGACGTTTTTTTATATCGATAAACTCGATGTAACGAAGCCACAGGTGGTGGAGTTCTGTAAGTCATCGAGTCTGACCACTAAAATCCATCAATTTTTTACTTTGTACCTTTTTAGTAGCTCTCAATAAATCTCACAGCTGTAGTTTATGATTATTGCATTACAGTGGTACATCGTTGTAACAGAAGTTTCCGTTTAAATTTTTTTTTATTCAAAATGTCGGAAGTATTTTTTAAAATTCAGTTTTCTCTAATAAAATAAAGGACTTTTTAGTCACTGATATGGAAAAATTCTACATTCTAAGAATATCTGTGGATACAGTCCATCATCCGAAAAATTAATAAATAAATAGCAAATTTGCCGTGCATGAAACATTTACGTAAATGTTTCATCGAAAAGGGATTTTAACCCTTTCGCGTTTTTTAGGCAGCGAATGACATTTTATTGAAACATTTTTTTTTCCAATTATTTATGAATTTAATTGTTTTTCCACGTTACAAATTCATCAAATTCCCGCAAAAGAGACCAAAGAGACTGAGAAAAGTCCTTTAACCCTTGAAGGATTTTACTGGCCAAAGTGGCCAAATCGACTTTTTTCAATCGCCACAGAATTAAAATCTATTTATTATTTCTTAATAATTTTTATATCTGCGTATAGGGAAATTTCATTATTTCAATATCGTCGAAAGAAAACTTGGAAAAATATTTTCTTTTAAGAGAAAATGAAGATCAAGATTTTGAGGTTAGAAACCTCGATCCTCCAGTGTTTAAGTTTATGAAAATTGAGATAAATAAACGTCTTTTCCTTTTAAATTATAAGATTTTCACAAATTTGAATTATTCTTATTTTTGACATTTTCTTAATACAATAGAACGCAGTGACTAAACTCCTTTTCCAATAAAATCATCTCCCTGACCAAAATTCATCAACTTCGATTTTCTCCTTTATGCATAATTCATATATTAGATTAAATTTATCTCACACTCTTTGTGCGATAGATGGATATAAATTGAATTATCATCAATAAAAAATGCAATAAAAATGTCATAAAAACTAATGTGACAATTGAAGAAGAAAGGAGTTTATGCAATTTTATTTGCTCACAAGTGATAGAGCACACTGCATTGACCCCTTAACCTCTTTGCAAATTCTTTTTTGGCCATTGAATTTTTATCCAGACGCCATTCCATTTGGCAATACAATCAATATGTATTGAATATATTCACCACACCATACACGTCCCACCCCCGTCTTATTCTATGTAATGTATGTAACGACCAAGTAGTGCTGAGACGGTGAATTGGGTTTTGGGCGGAGGAGGACCGTGTGCGGGGGTGGTGGTGGTGGTAGTGTATAGGTAGCTATCAGAAAGTCATGATGACGCCCGTGAGTGTCTGGGATGGTAGAAAATAGTCTCGAGATCCGACAGCATGGCTAAATAATGCACATAAAATTTTATCTTTTAGCTGAGGATATTCAGCGCGCATGTAGCTCATCGTGCAAGAATCGCTTCGAAAGCACATCGTGTTCGTCATCCAACGAGATAATCCCCAAAACCACCAACAATACGCTTCATTGTGGCATCAAAACGTC
Source organism: Lutzomyia longipalpis (assembly GCF_024334085.1). Lineage (NCBI taxonomy): Eukaryota > Metazoa > Arthropoda > Insecta > Diptera > Psychodidae > Lutzomyia > Lutzomyia longipalpis. Next base: position 17,242,424 of record NC_074710.1, on the reverse strand, counting down.
ACCCATTTAGCATGCAAGGGTTTGCTTTTTTATGCTGTGCTGCTTTCCAACATGCCCTAAACATCATCCTGCTTTCCTAGAAATTTTCCTGTAATATTAATTGACTTGCTGAGGGCCCTACCTTCCCCCAGTGGGATATTCCTGTCCATCACTCATCTGTTGAGCTTTGTTTTTTTTTGCACCACCAACCGTGTCGCATTTGTGCATCAAAACACATTTTTCCTCGGGACATCTCTTCATAAACAATAAATCTTTTATCACTGCGCACCATCACGATGTGTTTTGTAAGTTGAAAGCACTCTCTGGGAACTTTTTCCACCCTTGCTTTGCCTATATTTGCAACCCCTGAGGACATATTCTCGTTTTACGTGTCCCTAAATGGGTAAAATCATCGGAAAAAAAATTGAAATGGGAAAAACGGCTTATTGAAAATTTTCACTATTTTCCCAATCGAGAGATTTTTTATTTGTAGAAAATAAAAAAATCAATTTGTTTAAAAAATATATATTTGGGTTAATTAAAAGAGATTAATAAAAATCAGTTATTAGTTTTATAGCATATTGGGAGTTTTAATAGAAAGGTTATATAAATGCCCCGAGGATTGATTCAGCATATTAGTTGGGGAACTATAATATTAATAAAAAATATTAATATTTGAATTTGTAAGGCTTTTTTAAGTTATTACATTTTATTTTACAACATCTCCATTTTTATAAATTTAAAACTCTAAACAGAAGTAAGAGTGTAGGTACGTAAAGAGAATCAGAATTTCTATAAGAACCATTCAAATAATTTTAGTAAAGATTCTCTCTATTTTGGCATTTTTATAGCATACGCGAATTGAGATGAGTTTCCATTTGCTATAAAAATTACAAACAGTGCCTTCATCTTCTGCAAACAACTTTGGTTGTTGATTTAAAAAATTTGAATATTTAAATAAGAGATGTGGACTCTAAATTGCAATTTTATAGAACTTACGCGGTTTTATCGTACTATAAACGTTTAAATTGCATTTCCTTCACTTTTTTGACTTTTTATAGTACTTTGGTTCTGTTTTTTTTTAGCGTTATGGGTATTTCTATCGTTTTCAAGTTGATTTTCTTGATTCTAAAGAATTTCATTTCTTTCCTTTGATAGATTTATTATAAAGTTATAATTATAACAAAATACAAAATTTGGATCTCATTATTAGTTGAGATACATGTACTACCTATAAAATATTTTATACATTTTAGTGAATTTGAAGAAAAATATTGTATAATTTAACAATATTATTCTTAATGAAAATAGAACGAAAATTACAAAAAAAATATATTTGTAATTCACAGGCCTTATTCCTTGTATAATTTTTTTTATGGAACTCAAGACACAAACTATAAAAAAAATCAATAGATTTGGTTTTTATTCTTTAATCTCTCTCCAATTTTTGATTTATAAGTAATTTATTAGTTTTCCTTATTTTTATTCATTTTATTTATTTTTTTCTAAAATAAGAAAAATACCATATTATAGCACAATGTGTCCTTGCTATGAAAATAATGATTCTTTCTATTATCTATTAGCTTTCTATTCTTTTTCTTTACAACTCTATAAAACGTTATTTTTTTCCAAAGTTCCTTTCAAGGATTCACCACAGAATTCAAAAAAAATATACAAAGAGATCCTTAAAAAAATAATAATAAACCCCTTGGCGAAAAAAAACGTTGAGCTTTTTCATAAGAAATCCCCCCGAATATTGCATTTTCCAACTAAAAGCACAGCAAGGGCGTTATTATTAAATTATTCAGAATTTGTGGGAGATTAATTTCATGCAACTAACTTTGGAGGATATGTGCTGTGGTGGTATGAGGAGACATTTGTGGACTTTTACCACTAAAGTATTTATTGGGGTCACCATACTGCTCCATATTCTCACACATATAATTTTGTTTATTAACTTTTAATACCATTTACACAACGCTGTATCCCATACAGTGTTGTATAGAGCTTATAAAATGGATTTTAATGGTCATATCCGCACACTTTTATCACCCACAACATAATCCCAATCAAAATGCCTCAGCGGGATGAAGTAAAAAAATATATTACGAGCCTAGCAAAACTTTCTCATACCACATTTTTTCTTTATAGGGGGGTGGAAGGCACGTACATACAAGATAACATCAAATAAGGGAGGGAGGACAATTTGGAAAATGCCGCAAATATCTTGAGAAAAACAGAGATTTCATATGTACCTACATATAAAAAATAATATGGACAGCTATTTCACGTGATTGGTGTAATTTGCACCTTTCCGTGGGGACAAACAGTTTTCCTGCTTCTGCTCAGAGGGAGAGAATCTCCCCTGAGTGAGGGGGCAGCTGACTGTGAGAGAATCTTATATCGAAGGATATGAAAACGTGTGAGAATAAGGCGAATAAGGTGGCAATAGTCGTAAAAAAATCATGTTATTGTATTCAATAAAATATGAGTATGTGTGTGGGAGGTGTTACTTACCGGAACAAGGAATCTCCTCACTTCGGCCAGAGCATAGGCGATACGGGCATGAGCTTCAGCGGGTGCTGCAAATGTTGATATTTCAACGTGCAAATCTTCTGATAAATGGGAATATCTCGGGTCGCCACTCAATCGCAATTCTTCCTCCTTTTTTGGGGGATGTGTGCGGACATATAAAAATATAAAAATAGAAAGAATGATCAGGACGTGCTCATTCAAGCTTTATTTTTCTATAAAATATCACATGTCAGCAAAATTGGACAACATTTGATCAAATATTGAGTTCACTTTAATGGGATATTTGATTTGTGTTCACAAATGCAGTCATTTTTTGAACAAGGATTTAATTTCAGACCAGAATTGATTGATATTTGATCAATTTCACAAATTCTATGATAATTAATATTTTTTTAAGAAAAATTAAATAATAATTGAACCAATTATTGAAGCCAAAATAAATATTTGAGCCAAATATTTAATGAAAACTGAATATGAGGGTCGGAAAAATTTGTCTGCGTTTTTCTTTTTTTTTTTCTAAACATTGAGCAATAATTGAGTTCTTAGTCAAACACTAAGAAAAAATTTATTGATTGCATGGAATGGAGAAAAATAAAGCATAAATGGAGTTCTTGAGCAAATGAATGACTCAATTAAAAGCCTGTAAATTATTTCTGTTCGTAAGACATTAAACATTATTTTACAGGAAAACTTTTTGTGGAAAATCAAAAAAAATAATAATTGACTAATTAGACAAAATTTGATTAAATGTTTGACTTAATAATTTCGTTTAGATGTATTTTAAATATATTTTACGAGGTAAATTGTCGCTTCGCTCCAATTTACCTCGCCCCGCTTCGCGGGAAATTTTTGCGCTTCGCGCAAATTTTAGAAGGAGAAAGGAATTGTGATAAATTGAAATATATTTAATGGAAGATTTAGTCGTTGGTAAAAACCGCCTGGTATCTGTAGTCTCTGTACCAAATTTCATCTCGATCGGATCAACGGTGTGGAAATGCATAGCTGTACAGGAACGAAATCCTTTAATTATTATATAGATAGACTAGTCAACCCGAGCCCCCAATCACGTGTGAGCAAACTCCACTTTAAGCTTTATAGAGAGGCGTATATTAGTAGGGTGGATGAACAATACGGTACCCCGAAAAATTTTTTAAATAAAAAAATCCCGTTATCTGACCCTTCAGCAGGTAGAAAATGGGAAAAATCAGTTTTTCTGTGGGGGCGCTACAAAGGGGGGTTGGGGCGGAATCCCATATAACGCTTGCAACTCGTCTTGACCCCCTCTACCCCCATACCAAATTTCATCAAGATCGGCCCAGCGGTTTAGGAGGAGTTCATGTGCCACAGACAGACAAACAAACTTTTCAGCTTTATATATTAAGATTGTCATATATTCTTTTTTATTTTTTCGAATAATTCGATGAGAAATACTTTGTCAATCTTTCAACAATTTTTTGATCAAATATTTGAAAGAAGTTTGAGTGGTTTTTGATTGCCAAATATTTATGTTTTTTTTTTCATATTAAGCCATGTTTGTCTTTCTTACATTTTAATTATTTCATATGTTTGATCTGTATTGAAGCAATGTTTGCTCAAACTGTAATCATAAAATTAAAACAGCTATGCTGGGGTTAAATTGTTTAGTTATTGACTCAAACATATCAAACATATTAAACTCATTTTGTTTCTATTTTATTTATTTATTAATTAGTATTTCATTTAATATATTTTTTTGAATTCAAATACAATCTTCTCAAAAAATTAATTAATATTCTTCACTTTTGCACAATAATAAAACGTAGTCATTTTTCATTTCCAAATATTTTCACAGAATTGATCAAATATTGACCAAGTTTTGATCCATTTTGTTTGCATACTGGATTACTCCAGCGAAGAAATTAATTTTTCCGCAGATCTCATTAAATTTCCCCCTCGAAGAAGGATTTCCACGAGAAATGAGGAAAATATTTAGATTCCATTTCGCGAGAACATTTAAATTTAATTATAAAAGTTGACTTTTCCCTTTGATTTCCCACCCATTGCACGTGCTATGAGGGAAAGTTTTACAATCGATAAGTCCAAATTTATTTTACTTTGTACCAAAATAGCAAAATGTGGTTTGCATTTCAAGTGAGGTGAGACGCACCGAGCAGAGCGAGTCCCCATAAATCTTCTCCGTACAAACCCTCGCATGTCGCCCCCAGTGGACTCACCTTTTTCCGATCCTTCATGGATCCCCGTCCAAGTACAGCCATTTTGCACATTGTGTCCTCCTGGAGTCGTTTCATGGAGTTCCCCTTGGGCCCAAGTAGTTTTCCCACGAAATTAAACTGTTTGTGGTTTGCAGCAGTTTAAGGGGCGTGGGTGGATGTAGAAAGTTGTGCGCCAACCGTAGTCCATCATGGAAAGTAGATATAGAAAACATTTTATTAAAGAAAGAATAAAGTAACATCGCAAAGTTCTTTAGGAGTCTGTCTAAGAAAAAAGACAAATCTCACAAAGTTTCTATAGAGGAATAATTTCTCTCTGTGCACTCATTGCAAAAGGATTTTTCTTCTAATTTAGAGAATATTTAAGAGAATAGAGAAGATTTCTTTAGAAAATTAACTCCATTTCCAAGGAGATTTAATTGTCTAGCACCTTTATTTTTTGCAAAAATATTAAATTACAAAATTCTCAAGAAGTGGTGGTGTTCTGTCTCACAGAATTCTTGTGAATAAGAAGTTAAATTAAGTCAAGCAATTGTGCATTTTTACCCTGCACCAAAGTCACGAAGTTCTCTCTACGAGGGGAGCGGAGAAACTTTCAACAGCCAAATCTTCAATATTTCTCGCTGGAAATTTCTTATATTGGAGAAATCTGATGTAAGAAGCTAAGAAAAAAAACAGTTGTTGGTGAAAGAAGTTTTCTGGACAACGAGGAAAGGGCAGGGGAGAGAAGCAAAAATTACAGCAATTCGTGTGGATTATTTGGAAGGAAAATCTCGCTGGGAAAATTATAGAGAAAGAGAGCGCGAGAAATGTGGAAATTTCGTCATGAGCTGAAAATTACTTGCTTGACTCTCAAGATGTGCGCTATGTAATGCTATATGGTGCATTATGTAAAAGTAAGATTTTGCACAGAGAAGATTTCCCTTTACCTCCCCACAATGTCGATGTTGTGCTTCAAGGAGACGGTCTTGTCTGTCTTATACCGTCAGTTGGGGGCGGGATAAAGTTTGGAAAAGTTTCCCTTTGAGGGGGTGGAGGGAATGAGGATGAAAGCCATTATAGAGGGTCGTTTTCATAATGATGGCATTTCAAATTTATTGAGTATAAATCAGTAATGATGCCAAGTACACTTGCCTCATTCTCTCTCTCTGTACAAGAAATTGATAAAATGTACATAAAGGATATGGCGCACGTGCATAAAATGAAGAACAAGGAGAAACATTGAAAATTTCCCTCAGAAAAAAAAAGAACTTAATTATCTATTCGTCCAACATGGAATTTCACTTTGTCCCCTTACATTTCACAACATTAATACATTCGTAGGAATTAAGCAAAAAATGTTTTCTAAATCACGAATCATCCTCAACGATCATAATCACATAATTCAATTAATTCTCACTCAATTCTTCATTTTATTTCGTCATTTGCTTATTAAAATTTCAACCCAAAAATGGACCAACATTGATAAAGAAAAAAAATCTTCATGGTGGGAAAAAAGAGAAATTTTAGGTCACGAACTTGGTTGTGACAACCCCAATTTTTCTCTCCAAATATGTCTTTTTTTCCTTCTTTATTTTTTTTCGTTGGTATACCACGAACATTGGCATACACCAAGGGAGTTTTGCAGATTCTTAAAAATGTCTAAAATCCCTAAAATATTGCAACTTTGAAAAGTATTCGAAAATCTTATTAATTCGAAACGTCGCTGATTGCAAAAACAAGGCATTTTCATTTCCCTTTCTGACAGTTTTCCTCATGAGTTTTTCAACTAAGGGATGATCTCGAAATTTTAAAAACTCAGGGACTTTCAAAAGCGATTTTTGAGCCAATTTTGAAAGAAAAAAATAGAAATTGGCTTACAATCTCGTTAAATGGCCAAAAACTGATAAGAATTCAGTATTTTCAATTTTGAAAATAAATTTTTGTCCTCAAAAAAAAATTACTTGAAATTCTCACATTTTGGCCATTTTGTTCCTGAGACCATCCTTCATTAAATTAATAAAAAAAATATTTTATTCAAAGAATATTTTTAAAATTATTCTAAAGTAAACATTAGGCACAAAAAACTATTGAATATTTTCAAGAGATATCTCTAACAATCTTTGATATTTCATCAACAATTTTAACTCATTAAAATATTTTAAATCAGTTTGATTGATTTTATTTAAATCAAGCTCGAATTTATCAATAGAACTTCCTAAAAAATTATAATATCATTGAAAAAGTTTCAGAATCTCACGAAAATACAAAGCTCAGCATCCTCCAATACAACAGATAAATCACATTTCAACGCATAAACATTGCTCACTGTGTGGTATACCAATTCTTGAATCTAGCTGAAGTTCAATCATTTTTTTCTGAGCGAAACAACCCCATGAATTATTCAAAATTCTCTCTCACCCACCACACCAAAATCATAGTCCAATTATAAGTAGATTGAATTTTTTTTCTGCGTGTGTGTGGAGGTGGATTTTTCTGAAGGATGTGGATTTAGGGTGAGGATTTTCTTTTTGGCTCACCTTTGGATGATCCCTAACTGGAACGGCCACCCTTACGGCTACTTTTATTGGTTTATCCCTCGTGATGTCGAGAAGGCGGCTCTTTTCACTCGATGATCCTACACAGCAGGAAGAGAAAAGAGAAAAAAATGTGATAAAGAAGAAAATATTAAGATGATAACTTCCCTGTCATCGGACAATTAATCTTTAGCTATGTGATGGCATATCGTTTAATCCCAAAACTTGCTCATCTAATACTCTCTGCCACCACCTCCCAGACACACATCTCTGTGTGGCAGGATGATGATGTTAAATAAAGTCTTAAGCTCTTGCAATCTCAACTCACGAGCACATCATTATTAAGTACCCTCGCTCCCCCCTCCTACCCCCAAATATATATTTAGGAGAAGTGAAACATACATATAAGGGAAAAGCTTTCGCGCACAATTTCATATATTATCGCATTTTGGCGCAAAAGAGCAATATAGAAGAGGAAATATGGAATATTCAACAAGTTATAGCATTTCCCACCCACTCCGTCTCTCGCTCTATGGGGCTAAAGTACGCCACATTCAACCCCCTCCCCCTATTACATGGGGTCGAAATGTTTTTGTTTGAAATTTCTTCATGAAAAATGCATATTATTCAGATTGCTATTGAATTCATTCATGTGGAAGCCTCTCATTCTTATCCCCTCCCCCCCTCTCTCTCTAAAATAGCTTTCCCTACATAACGAACAATTTATTTATAAATGGTTATAAATGTATGCGTCCATTATTTACAAAGCTCATCATTGTGGGATTTATCGTTGTAGGTTGATTAATAGAAAATAAGAGAATGAATTGATAAGACAGAGTTTGTAAAAAAAAAAATCTTATCGAAAAATTAATTTAAAGAAAAGCTATTCTGAGTCATTAACAATATTTAAAATTATTAAAAAAAACACGTTATAAAAGCGTCTTTGTGTTCATTTAGAACATTTAGAGTAATTGAGTATATAATTTTTTGGATCTATTTGATTTTCCTTTCACAGTCAACAACAACAAAAGAGCCACTCTGTGATGTAATTTAAAAAAAAATCATTCTTGTGGTGAAATTGCAACTCGTAAGATTTCCCTCCTGTAGAAAAATTGGTTTTTATGGGTGTAATTTGTATACAAAAGAATAAAAAAAAAGAATGTTTATCTCCCACAAGTATATAAGGAATGAATTAATTCGCATCAAATGGTTCGGGGATGCTTAAAGTTTATGGCACAATAAGAAATTGAGGAAATTGGATGGAATCTTGGAGTACACACATTCGGTGCTATGTGAAGAATTTTAAGTAAATTTTGCCCCATAGTTGTGCAATCGTGCGTTAAGGAATCTCTCCCATCTAATACACTCGCTCTACGTAAACCTTCTTTGCATCTAAAGAATTTTTGACTTTTAACCTCTCCTTGGTTGGGAGCTTCTTAGCAAAAGGTTTACTTTGGAGTTGAAGTAGGATTGTTTTTACATTAGGAAAGGAATCTCGTTAGAGATATTATTGGAATTTAAATTCTTAATTGACTGACAGAAGTTTAAAAATCATGAGAATATCTTTGCGATTGTTAATTTTTAATAGCAAGATTTCATCCGAACTTTACATATTCGAATTTTTCCAAAGACGAAAATGTTAATTGTTGAATTAATAAACTTTTGAAAGCTTGAAGCCACAAGAATCAAAAAGATTCGCCAAGAGAAAAATCTTCATTGTTTTATTGAATAGCAGATGAGAGCGGAAAAAAAATGTCGCGATGGAATTTAATTTAATTTTCTTAATGGCATTTTACGTAGCATATAAATTTTCCTTTTAATCCAGTTAAACCGACAGATAAAAATAATTTTATAATAAAAAAGCCAACTGTCGAGGAGAATGTAAAGAAATGGATCTCTTACATCTTACGTGCCACAAAGTAACTTCCTCTTTTGTCTCTCTTTTTTATTCTTAAAGAAACTCTGAATGGCGACGACCACCGTGAAGTTGTTTTTTTTGCAGTGAGGGCACCTTAATAAATTAGGTCACGTAAATAATGGCATAATATGAATCACTATGGAGTGTATTGTACTGCGATATTGTTCACAAGGAAGAGGAGCAATTAAACTTTAGTCTATTGTATGTATAAGTAAAGTGAAGATGACTCAAGAGAGCATTTTCGGTAAATAATGAATTTGAACTTTGTGTGAAAGTTGAGAAGAGAATCTTATTTAATGCATAATTTTGCCTCAATTTGCTGTAGCAAATGCATATCGATTTACAATTTTAAACAAAAAGGGGCAATAACTAATTGCACAGAAAATATTCCTACGAATTTGAGATTTTCTGCACACTCTTATTTAGTCTTTAAAACATGTTTTAAGTTATGTTCTTAAATAATTTTCCACGAGGATTTCCTTTGTGGTTCTTGCAAAAAATATTACGGGACTTCTGCTTACATTTATAATCGTTGTTCACGAAATTTCCTTAAATTTACGCAATAAATTACACTTTATTACGGAGCAAGCACGTTTGCATCCGATATCTCATTTTTGCCGCCAAATCGGTCCTTTTTCACCATATTTCTTCACTTTACCATTCGAATTCACCACCACGATTATCCCGCTTTGTGTGCGCGCCAAATTCAAATAATATTTTTCATAAATTTCCGGAACATTCGTAATTTGAATAATTTCTTGAATCCTAATTCTCTAAAGGAGTTTATACCTTTCTGTAGCCAGGAAGAATGAATAGCCTCCTTTTCTAACAAAAATCGCACCAAAAATCCATTTTGCAACGTTTTCTCCTTTGATTTTTCCTTTTTCCTAAAGGCATAAATGGCATAAACATTTCTCTTTCAATGCTCTATCGCGTATGGTTGTTTGTCTAAGCGTACGATGTGCAAAAACAATCTAAACACAGCATAGTCGAGCTTTTGCGTGTGGGTGGGAGAAAAGCTTGTATATATAGGCGTCGTATCAGCTATATATTCTATGAAATTTAATAAATTTTGCCATGTTGATGGCCTAAAAGGAATATAATGTGTAAGATTCGATATTGAAATTTTATTGCATAGCCCGTTACGAACGTAGATTACGCATTATGTTGAGGCATATGTAATATCGGCAATAAACATAAGCCCATCTAAATCCATGGGATAAACCCCCTCTAATCTAATTCTATACACATTATATTGAAACCCTTGGTGCAAAAGCTTTCCCCCCGGGGTTGGGGGTGGTAATGGAGGGCACAAGGGGTGTGGTGTGGGTGTAATTCTTTAATGCCACGCTGGTGGTGGGTGTTTCCGCAAAGATTACTACACCAAACTAAAGCCACCATCTCCGCAAGGCAAATACATTTCAATCTAACATCAACTTGAGGGTAATCTCTTCTATTGCTTTCCCTTAAACCCAATATATGTTTGCTAAATGTTTACCAAAGAACTGGCGGCTGAGGGATGGCACCAAGCACGAAGAAAAAATCCCCAAAAGAAGTGCTTGAGCTTATTTGCATAAATGCGAGAAATTTTCTTTCCACTTTTACTAAACTCAATCGACTCTCAAAATAATGGAAATTCCACGCTTGGTGTGAAAGTTTTTTTCCTTCTTATAAATTACACGTGTTTTGCGAAAAGTTTAAACCTTTTAAAACCCGCACCAAACACCAAGTTAGTTGAGAAAAGTTCTTAACACGGATTTTTTCCTTCTCTTGAATAAAAGAACGTGCCTAAGCTCACGTGAAAATATTTAAAAGGTGTGAGAGTGGATAAACTTCTTATGCAATTTATGTATTAACTTTTTTTTATGTCTCATCCAAGCGATTTTTGACTAGATTATAGGGTACGTCGTCTCGAGATATGATTAAAGAAATTTCCCAAACGCAAAAAAAAGACTTTGCATGTCAATTTTTTTCTCCAAGAGCTTTTTGCATATTTTAGTAAGGATTTTTTGAGTTTTTCCTACCCCCAAAACAAACAGCATAAAACTTTAAGTGGAAAACTTTTAAGTTATTCATTTTTTATATCTTCATTGAGTTATTGATATGTGTGAGCACCATTAAAAATAGTTTAGTAAGAACTTAACAGAAGTTGAAAAATAAAAATATCGTTAAATGGTTTTTCTAATAAATCAACTCAAGTTGATTAATTGAAATTTATTCATTTCATTAAATTAAATAATTTGGTTAAAAGAATGGAAACAAATCAGTTGTTAGGCACTTTAAATGAATGAAATAACCAAAAGAATCATTCAGAAGAATTTAAGTTAATCAATGAAATAGAAATCTTTAGATCAATATGAATGAAAATGAATTAAAGTCATGGCATCAGTGACTATCTTTTTTCTGATTAAGTGTTCTAAAAGAATTTCAATGATTAATTATTTTATTTTTTCTGCTTTTGAATGATTCTATCAGATTTTTTGTCAATTACCTGATTTACTTTGATTCTTTTGACCAATTCATAGAATTTAATTTCATCAGGACTGATTTGGTTTTATTACTTTGTTCCATTTTAGATCAATTGTTAAGAAATTTGACAGAATGAATCATTCAAAATAATTCATTTTTCAATTTTGTTAAAATATATTTATAACCTTAAAAATATTCTCTTTTCATATTCGATGAACTTTACGTCAATTTTCTCGGTATTCTCAAATCCATATTTAGCAAATTGCAGTCTCCAAAATTACGCCAATCAGCACAATCCACATTAATTCAAGTTTTATTGAAAATTCCTGTTTCTTCGAAGAAAATCGTGATTTATTCATGTACTTCTGCAGAATGAATTTTAAGGGTGATTAATAAAATTTATTATTTACATTGTTATGAAATTTTCAACGATATTTTTTTGAGTTGAAAGAATGAAATTGAAATTATATTCTCTTCAATTTCAAATTTCCATTCGGACAATGATTGTTAATTCACAAAATCCGCGTGAAATCAGACAATTCCCGGAGTTATATTGGACATTATATAAATTTAATTAGACACAATTTTCCACGTCATGTTTTCACAAACCATTGAGCTATTCAGGATGAATTTCCATGTTACACAAATTCAAAATTGCATTGTACTAATATTTACCATATACTGTGGAAATTTTCCCTTCTCTGCATTACTCTCTATATGTGAATTTATTTCATCGTCCCACCATATTCAGCACAAAAACATTATTATCTCATTGCTGTTGAATTTTCACTAGAATTTCCCTAGAATTTGTTTTGAAACCTCATTCAGGGGTTGGATTTTTGGGGGAAGATGTGAGAGAGAGTAGTTTTGTGGTAGACGAATAGAAAATGAGTTTATACAAACAATGTGCAAAGGTGATAGAAATTTAATACGAGTGTGTTATTCGAGAATATTTTAAAATTTTAACGTAAAAATACAAATATTGGATATTTTTGGCAAAAATAAACGAATAATTATAATGTCCAAGTAAATTACCTTTAACAGATGATGTAAAGACACTGGAATCTGCAAATAGAAAAGAAAATTGTATTAAGTAAATTAATTAACAACATTTCCTTTTGGTGGTACATTTAGTTAATTTATTTTCCTTTGTAGGGAAGGAAGCCAAAGGAGAAGTTTCTGATAAGGATTTTCTCAAATGTTCCCCATCAAGAGGAACGTTTTAATCTGCTTCTCCTTACACACATATGAGAGTATCATATGTAGGGAAATGGGGGGATTTCAGGTAAAGAGAGTGAGATGAGTTGTATGCAAATTGTACGAGTAATTGATCGATCTGGCAATCTTCCAGGAAGCTTTCAAGCACCGTTGAGATGCGATTTGTACTTTATATCCATTAGTGAAATCTCAATAATTACATTTTAATACGTTGCACAGCATTACAGATTCGCAGAGAGATTTATTTATATGAATCCATATGCTATCTATGCGAGGAAATACTCTACATATAGTACCAGAATATACACATAAAATCCCACCTACGTGCATGATGGGGGTGGGGAAGGAGTAGAAGCGAAAAAAAAATACAGAGAACATGCTGTGAAGCGACAAGTGATTGCAATATAGCGTCCAAATTGTTCATGAGCAGTTCATCAGGATAGGCCATCATGCTATATTTTATATATAATTTATATACTACCTACATAACATATATTTCATCCACAAAGCACCCTGTCTGCAGAAAAAAATAATAATAATTTTTTTTCAGCAGATTGCAGTTTTTTTCTCTCTCTCCACACGCTCTAATTTGATACATTCGTTCTCTCAAATTATGCGTATTTTCCCCCCATCTCCCACGCGCATCAAATACAGAAAATATCCTATATAGCCATCATACATATGTATGTAAAGCAAAGAATAAATTGAAGGGAAAATTCTTTGAGAAAAATGAGGGACAACACTGAGAAAAATTTGAGGAATATTTTTTTAGGTTAATTTTTGTGAAGGGATATTTTCAAAATGGCGCCCTTTTAATTCTACAAAATGGCGAAACGAGCTCCTTGTTACTAATATAACCAAAAAATAATAATGTGTACCGATTTTCCGGGCTATGATTTTCTCTTGATTGCCAGACTTTCGTTAGTTTGCTTCGGAACATTCCAATGCAAAATTGTCTCATTCCTCAAAACAAATTTTGCAAAAAATTGATCAATTATTGAGCTCAATATTGAGTCAATGTAGGTCCGCATAGAGATCAATTATTGAGCAATCAGAATTGACCTGAAATTGACCAGGTTTTGTTCAATAAAATTGATCAATCGATTGACTGACAAAATTGATTAATCAATTATTGATCAATCATCGTTCGATTTTTTTGACTCAATCATGATTGAGCATTTCTTGGCTCAATCATTGGCATATTGTATTTTTTTAAGCCTTCCATTCTTTCTATATCTCTCTTGCATGAAATTTAATTAAATATTGGATCTCAGCTCATTAGAAATTCGAAAAAACATTTCCCCTTACCGTAATACCTGATGAAGGGGTATTAAACGTCCCCGGAACGTCATAAAATCATAAAGAAAAGTACACCAAGAAGCACAAAATGAAACACCTGAAGAAATTCTTCGTTCAAACTGTTGATAAGAAAAAAAACTGCCTTTACGATTGAAGGTGTAAAATTTTATATGAAACACTTAATAAATGAGTTATTGTTTTAGCTCTTCATTTTTTATTACCGCAACTCTTTGCCATGCTTTGCCTATATAAAATTCACCACATATTCATGAAGAAATACATAAAATTGAAGCATTTTTTTCCTACAAGTGTAAAAGGAAATGTATACATTGTATTTTTGATTCATGAGCACATTTCCACAAATTTAACACACTCCCGGGTGGAAAAAAACGCGCGAGAGGAGGAAAGTTCCGCACGGTTTGAGGAAATTGGATCAAACTGTGAGTCATCATCTATGTGGGTGGAATACAAGAAGAAAAAAAATCAAAACCATTTTCTATTGTGTAATATGTATGTTATGTAGAGCTTTGGAGCACTGTGAGAGTGGATGTAGAAATGCTCTGAGCTTTGGCTCTGAGGGGGTTGAACGCACAACGTGGTATAGACAATGTTGGAAGTCTGTAGTGTGCAGTAACTTTCACTTTGCTTTGTATTGTTTTACTCAAGTGGCACGACGGGCTCACTACGGGGAAATGTAGTTAATTGAAAAGACAATAAGACCCCCATCGTGGCACCAGCGACTCCAACGAGCGTCGCTACTTAATGTAGGATACATGTTGTAATGCTTGAAAATCCCAGCATTCTGTTGCGATTTCAACTCATCTTATCAATTACATAAATTAGTGATGAAATTGCCCAGGAAAGCGGAAGTTTCTACCCGTTGAAACAGATTGTTGGATATATCCCCACCTGTGCTGGCCCCTAACAACATGAAATTCAACATAATAAATGTTATTGCGAATTTATCTTAATGCTCATTTTCACAGAAGCAGATGTAGAAAATTGTGTAGAAGTTTCCTTTGAGAAAATTGCAAGAATTCTCATCAAAGATTCTCTCCTTAGAGGGAGATTTTATTTGGACCGGAATATTGACTTATTTAATCCTTCAAAATGAGAGCTTATTCATACGAGAGTTTTGACGCTTTTAGCGACGTTTTGATTTATTTAAAAACATCATTATTGATTTTCTTGAGTATTTCTTATAATTATATTGCTGTGCTCCATACTGTAGTGACTGATGATGATTTTAAAGAAATCAGAACGTCGCTGAAAAAGCAAAGACGCTCGTTTTATTGATTGAATCCTAAAAAGAAAGTCCCAATTTACTCTTTTAATTTTTATAGATTTCAGCCACCTAAAAGTCTAACGATTTGTCATCATTCATCATTTTCTAACGTAAGAAATGTAACAATCTCATTTTTTAAACTTTCTTTTAACTTTTTAACTTTTAAACGTTAAGACTTCTAGAGAAATAGTCATAATTAATGTTTTTCTTAGAACTATTAAGTCTTTAAAGAAAGAAATCTGAACTCAATGTCTCAATCAAAACGTTGTCTTATTTCTTTAATTTTCTAGCATATTTCCTTGAATTTTAAAACATTAGAATTTCCACATTATTTCTTAAATTAATAACATTTTTTTAAGGTTTTGAATACCTAGATTTGTCTTTCATTGGAAAAGCCTCTTAATTTTCTTACGTTAGAAATTTTAAAGTTTTTGAATTTGGTTAAAATGAATCATCTGAATTTTTAACGTTGAGAATTTTATGTTTTCCCCTGAACGTTAGAATTTACAAAATTTCATGTTTAAAATGAAAATCTTTTAATTTTTATATTTCAATTTTGAAATATTGAATTTTTTCTCTCTTTGAAACGTTAAAAATATTCGAAGTCTCGATTGAAAATTGTCTGAATTTTGAAACTTTTTTTCCAACTAAAAGAACCTTTTCATTTTAAACGTTTTTTTATCGTTAAAAATTTAATTCTATTTTATTTTAATTTATTTTATGTTTATACTATTTATGCAGCTGCACCCCCTGGCTTTGTTTTTTTTCCTTTTCTTTTTCTTGAAGATGATTATCCCCCCACAAGGCATATGAAAAAGAAGAAAATGTGGGAAATGAAAACTCCTCTTTGTCACCAGCAGATGATGTTAAAAGTCACGTTATTGTCGAGAAAATTCTTCTGCCCTCATGGTTGAGAAGATTAAATTGGTTGAATTAAAAGGGCATTTTGTTAAATTTATCTGTGAGCATTCACTTCACAAATCTCCGCATGCTCTCTCTCCCTCATAGTTTTGATGGCTCTCCATCAGCTACATCCTCCTTCTGACCAACACAGCGGTGTGGCTTAAGCTTTAAGCACGGCTTTGTTCAGGAAATTACTCCGAAAGACTGATGAAGGCGAGACAGTGAAAACTTCCCATAATAAAAGTTTTTTTTCCACCCCCACAGTGATATGTGGTTGGTGTGAAAGTTCTTTGAAAGAAATAAAAAGAGAAACATGCGATGACAAGGCTTCATTGTTGCTATTGTAAATGTTGAATTTTGTTGTTGAATAAAGAATTTCTTTGCTTAACTTTAGGATTAAACTTTCAAGAGAAGAAAATAATGAAATTTAATTCTTTTCTTCCAAAAGGGCTCTATGCACAATGTTGCAATGAAAGTAATTAAATTCTTCTTAGGGGCTAACACCAAATTTTCACCTTCTCAAGTTTCTTAGACTTTAAAAAAACTCAATTTAGGTGGAATTCGATGTGAGAAAATTACTGAAACCGCACACCTCAAAATTAAATTATCGAATCTTTTAATGCACCCTCTTCTACATAGTGGGAAATTTTATCCTTATACCTTTACATGCATGAAGTGAACACTATTTAATACTCCACACACTCAATTATGTGAGGAAAATGTGCTCAGTGGAAAATTTAATTTTGACTGAATTTCATAAGCGAATAAAATTCATTTGCGGTTGAACCTCAACCACCTCCCCACCCCCCTTCATTGCATCTTCTCATTATTAAAGGTGAATGCTGGAGAGAACATACATTAGGTACTCTGATGGCGTCTGATGTTGAGTCATACGCACCATGTATAAGAGCAATCTTCATGGTGTAAAATATAATTTTAGATTCGACGACATCAAGTCAATTTTCCAGCATCAAATTATTATGTACTTCCTCACTCCCTTCCAGCTACAGGGAGACACCCAATACCACCCCTATTGCCTCCCACATTGACAGGCTCATAAATTTGTGTGCTTGTAATTTGAGTAACATACACCACAAGGATGAGGCGAACAACTCATCACACAGAGCTTTTCGAATATTCAATTCTCAATGATTATTATGACACAAGAATTGACATAACATGTGAGCCATGTGATCAATGCATAGGATGTAAAAATGTGCCACAACATTGGTAACATAATGAGCATAAATGGAAAACAATTCCACAATGAATGTTTCAACAGAAGATATAAATCAGCTTTGATTGACTGATATGCACGAAAATAACAGCCAGAATGCAAATTATTCCTTCATGAGCTTTATTGCTGAAATTTTGGTTTTTCCTCTGAAAATCAATAAAATTTAATTGATTTTGAATTTTAATAACTCTTTTGAATGGCAAAAATATAATTTGAATTGGAGCTAATGCTTTATCAATAATCTTGCGACCAAGTTCTACGACGAAAACAAACAATTCTCAAAAAAATTAAAAATATCAAAATTTCCAACATTAAAGTTCATTTCATAGAACATTCTATGCTAATAATAATGAAATTCTCATAAAAATTAGGTCATGTTGGAAAATTCAGGCATTTTTTTTTTTGAATAATTTCATTGCATAAATTCTCCGAAATATTAAGCAAAATGCCGTCGGGTGCATTAGATGATGATTAAATTAAATTCAAATAATATTCATCATAATTAGCTATTATTATGTTCGTTGATGGAATGCCATGGAAACACATAAAGTGGCGCATAGATGAGGGAAATTTCATCTCTACATACCTCATGGCGGTTAATTTAATCATGAACCATCCCAAACATAATGTAGAGTATATCGTGTGAATTTCAACTCACAATTATCGATGCGTTTAAATTGGTTGTGATTTTATTATTTAACAGAATGAGAAATTAAATTATTGTCATGGTAATTTTGACAAATTTCAGAAATTTCTCATGCACAAATTAATCCAAAAGGGGTTAATAATTGAGCTGTTTGAGAGTTAATTTTTGATTTTTCTTTTTCAATGTGATCTATTTGTATGTTTTAATACATTTTTTCATTCAACTCTTTAATTAATGCTCTTCCAGCTAAAAAGATTGAGTGAAATGAAAATCAACTAAAATACCCCTTAAAAGTTTCTCCCAAATCCACCCATCTCTGTTTTATTTTTACCCGTAATTTATTCGTAAGAAAATCACGTTAAAATGTAATTAAAAGAGAAATAAATCATTATTCAAAGCACACAAATTCTCAACTAAATAAATTCTCAAAAATAAGATTTATTTATACATAAAGGAAATAATAGGCTAATTTTCTAACTGCTGAACGATCTGCTTTTTTTTTTAAATAAATAAATAAATGTAGCTCATGGCCCCTAAAAAATTTTTGCAATGTGCTTCAGTACACCATTTCCACCGCATAAATTGCAGAAAATAATAAACTGAGAGTGTGTTCTATGGTAAGGTCTCCCTTTAAAATTTATGTAGCAGATGGCACAAAAAAAGAGCCCACACAGTGATCTGTTCTCTATGCTTTGGGGTCTTTTTTTTGTGTGTCTAGCTCATTAAACTAAATAACTCATCATAATTTGCATGACATCTTCAACAGAGTGCGCAAAATTTTAGCACTGGGCCAGAGACTACATAAAAAATATCCCACAATAGAGTGGAAAATATCTAGTGGAAAAAACAACCCCCATTCCACCCAAAGTACTCTTACTTGTGCTTTTAGGTACCTAATGAACCTCCATACTGGCAATAGAACCTCCCAAATTCGTATAGAAGTTGTTGGTCCTTCCTCTATAATTATGTGCCATGAATAAATTCTTTATCATAGTGCGTGAAGTCTTCATTTAAAGATGCGAAAATTGCTGTTCATTTTGAGCTAATCACCATGACAGGGTACTTTTGGTCAATTCCTTTTCGGTGGCTTGGCCCCTCTTGGCAGTGGGGGGAAGCATTATTTGAAAATATTCGTCACGAGAGAACCCTTCTTCAATGCCAATTGCCAATCCTTTTGTTATGCTCCATTTGGTGGGGGGCCTCCTCTTTAATTTAGACAAGGGGGCGGCGGATGGGCATTGAACGGGGAGCTACTTCACACGCCACCAACACTAGAAAACCCTTCGTGGCAAATCGATTTTCTACCCCCTCAAATTGTATAACTTCTTTTTATTCCACAACCATTCTAATGTTTTATTCTGCTTTTTCCATACACAGAGAAAAATACTTCCCATTTACACGAATTCTGAGGTGATGAAGAGATTTTGTAATGTTTTGTTTTAAGCTATTTGCTGGTAGAGGCGCGGTGAGAATCGGTGAAATTTTTAACTATGAATTAATCATAGTTATTTAATTTCTTTAAAACTTAAGTTCATGGCATCAAAAAATGCCGTAGGACACATAAAGGAAGGACCTGTTAAAAACAGAACGCTGCTAGTTGTAATGCAACAACAAGGGGTGTTTGTCTGGCGAATATTTGGAAGATTTTAGCAAATCGTCCGAATCTGGACGAATAATCAGACTGTTGACAAATAATCCGAATCTTGACGAAGAATTCGAATCTTCTTGAAGAACAATGAGAATTAGACGAATAGTCTGAAACTTCTTGACGAATAATCCGAATCTCGACGAATAATTCGAATCTTCTTAACAAATAATCCGAATCTTGACAAATAATATATTCTCGACGAATAATCCGCACTTTGACGAATAGTACGAATCTTGACGAATAATCCGAATCTCGACGAATAATTCGAATCTTGTTGAAAAATAGTCCGAAACTTATTGACGAATAATCCAAATCTTTTTAACAAATAATCCGAATCTTGACGAATAATTCGAAGATTTTCGTTCAGATAAACACCCCTTGTGCAAAAATTTTTCAAAAGTGCGAACAGTCCAAACAGAATAATTTTTCTCTGTGTACGACGGTGACTTGGTGAGAACAGTGGGGGTTGCAGCATCAAAGGCAACATGGAGCACGGGAGCGCCACAACCGCCACCACCTTCTCCCCCCACCCACCACCCTCCCACCCTATAGATCTATTTGTCTTCTTGAGCACGAAACACTTTCTCCTTTCACAGTGAGTTTCCTTCCGCCCATACGCCTTAATCAAAATTTGCTCTCGCGCGGAATGGCGAAGAAAATGGTTTGTGTTGCGCGCTATGCTACAAATTAAGGACTTCCACTTTAATGATAATCACCCACACTACCCCCGTAAGCGCGTGTGGGCGGTGGTATAGTGATATATTGGATCAATTTAACAGCTTATGGTATTCATCAACATTTTATTGAGGCCATGCGAGGAGACACAAATTCAAAACCATAAAATATTCACGACGCATTAAAATGAGAACTAAATGCATTAATTACAAAGTTTAAGGATGGCAACTCATTCGCTCTAAAATTCCATAAATCCCACATCTCTTGTGTGCATATAAATTGAATATACAATTCCTGGCTTGTTGCAAGTTTTCACCGTTTTCCTATCCTTTTCCTCTTTAAATATTACTTACTTTCTGGTACATACATACATATGTATGTAGGTAGTGTTATGTACATATGTAGTACAATGTATGTCTTTTCTCGTGGCATGCGACACTCTTGGGAAAAGAATTTACCATCTATAATATAATAAAATTCAAATTTCTCAAACCGCCCTAAATATCAAGGTTTAGCAGAAGGATGGGGATGGATATTGAACGAAAAATGTATTGAAAGATGGAACTTTGGGGTAGATTCTGATAGAAATCTTTTCTTTTCTTTACTTACAATTCGTTACTTATAAAATTTTTGGAATTCTAGGAAAAATCTTATAAGATTTTGACATTTTATTTCTTTAGTTTCTTAATTTAACACTAGATGACGAAACTGGTAATCGCTGCCAATTTGACTTTATTAAACAGCCATAGATTAAAATCTATTCAACTTTATCTTGATAAATTCTTCATCTATATGTAGGCGACTTCAAATACCGGAAGTTTGTCAAAAGAAAATCTGGAAAAACGTTTACTTTTTAAAAGAAAATTAAGGTCAAAGTTTAAGGTCAGAAATTCGTGTCCTTCAAGTGTTAAATGGTTTTCTAAAAAAAATTATACTTCTCCGGGGTTCTTTAAACTTCTTTCTGACTGTTTTCTGGAACAACTTATTTTTCGTTTTTCTTTTATAAAACGACAACAGAACGATTTAAAAACACCCATCTGTCAAAATCTTGCAAAAAACTTATAAGTTGTTAGAAGAAAAATTTTTTACCAGAATCTATCCCGTTTATTGAACTTTTTTTTAAATTAACGTTTTTGTACGTTATTATAGATTTTATTTGTATGTGTACATTTCAATTATCTTCTCACAAAGCTCTAATTTATAAGCTTCAATAGATAGCAAAAAGCTCCAGGGTGCAGCACAGCCGTTATGGGTGGGAAAAGTCTTTGGCATCACTTCAAATTATCTGTATGATCTTTCATCGGGTTTTTTTTGCCTTCCACCCTAAGCGCTACCCCCAACCCCAGCAGCGGATGTTCAATTAAATAATGCAGCTTATTTTGCAAAAAGCTTCTTCCTGACAAATTGACTCGTGAAGTTTTTCTTTGCTACAATTTTTTTTCTTATGGAACATTTTATCTTCTATCTCAATGTGTTTTCCATGTTTTCCCCATCTTCCTTTTTCTTTCAATTTTAAAATGCATTTCACTTGAAACTTCCGCCCATTCAGGCGTGTTGTAGCATCTTTTCTCCTCTAATTGGTTTTTTTCTCTCTCTTACTTTATGTTTTTCAAGGAAGTGGAAGGGGGTAAAATGAAAATTTTTAAGTGAAGCCGACAGGTTATTTATATTTATTTTATTTTTCCAAGAACAATAAAATTGTGTCAATTCCATTGAATTTTTTCCTATAAAGGTCTCTCATGGTGTCTTAAGAGAATTTAATTCTCAATACATGTACGGGATAATTTTTGAAAAGTTTTCTTCTCTCTAGAGGAACTATATATTATTATGTGGGAGAAAGGAGAGTTAGATAGGTAGGTTATGTGTGTGTGTGGAAGACTAAAACTTCCACAAAAGTTCCTTTGGCAAGTGGTTAATTAAAAATTTATCTTCCACCACACTAAGTTTGTCTGATAGACAGTGTGCGGGATTTCCCGACAAGTTTGTTCTCAATAGAAAAATAAGCAATTTTGAGATTATAATCCAAAAAAGATAGGAGAGAGTGGAGTATTGTGTGGTGCCATCGTCAAAATATTAATTGCATCCGGAAGTTGAACTTTTCACTCAACTTTTAGGTCAAGAAGTTCGTCTTTTGAGATCTCTTTTGGGTGAGCTTTGTGTGGATGTGGGTGGGTTAAATTTAATGAATAGCTCACCCTCTATGTAGATGATGGGGGTAATTTCAGATATCTTTTTGATAAGGAAACTTTCCGGGAAGGGGGATGATGGCGCGCCGTGGCGGCTTTCCACAATGGCGCGTTTTATTTTATTTTTCAAGCAATTCGCATACATTAACCCTTTTTGCGCAATTTGAATGAGGAAATTGCTTGTTAATGAGCCCTCTCCCACACTTTTGAACATAAATGAGTTGCCAACATGAAAACATATCGATTTATCTCTCGTTTTTTTGATCTCTCTATGAATGTAAATTTCGCAACAAAAATAGCAAAATAAAATTATAAACAATCCTCCCCGTTAATTAACATTTTGATGTGAAATATTTTCATTAAAACCAATCTTTGGATGTGATAAAATGTGGTTTGTGGTTAACCTGATGCTTTATTGTGTTAATTGAATTTGAATCATATTTCATGTGAAATACAATATCATCTTCTTGATTATATATGTATCTTTCTTTCCCTCTCGATGAAATACCTTCAGACGGCTTTTATGTGCTTCTATGTGCTCTTGAAGGTTTCAAAGAAATTAAAGAAAATTATATATTTTATGCTAATATGTCAGAAAGCTATTAAAGAGGGTGCTCGTTAGATAATAATTTCTTTTCAATTTAGAAGATGCTAAACGTTGAATTAAAGAACAATAACCACAGAGTCCATTTAAACGGCTTTTGCATTTAAAATTTTTTTACGCAATTTATATGTTTGACATTTCTTTTCTAACGTTTGACGTTTCTAATTTCATATTTGACATTTTTTCTTTTTTTTCTACTTTACCGTTTGACATTTGTTTTCTCACGTTTTTAGTTTTGTCTTTTATATTTGACGTTTTTACTTTAATGTTTAAGTTTTTTTTATTGGACGCTTCTATTAAAAAAATTCGAATTTACCTACCCTTATTGATGCAAAAATTGAATGAAATTTTTTTTTCATAACTAGGTATTTGATGGTTTAAACGTACAAATAAAATATTAGTCAAATTAAATTGAAATTCAATAAAAGGGTGTAATTAGTGTTCAATTATCTTTGGTTAAACTCTTCTATTGATAAAATTACCTGAAAAATTATGATTTTGTCATGAGCAACAATTGAATTTAATTACTTACAAAATATTGTTATTATATTCTGCTAAATTAATTATAACACAAATTAAATTATGAAATTCTATAGTTTTGATTTTTTAAATAATTCTCTAAATTATTAATAAACATTTTGCACGATCAGAGAGGATTTCAATTATGTATATTGAAAAAAAATCCCTAAATCCCATTTAGAACATCAGGAATTCCCACAACCAGCCCCTCCCTCTTCCTCTATGTAGAATTTCTCTTCCTACCGCAACCGTGAATGGGATAATTTAAATTCACGCACAAAACGTATCAGACGTATCTGCGAGTAATGTTCATTCTGAATAATATAAGCTTAATGGCCACATTTCCAAGACAATGAGCGCGAATGTGTGCCATATTCTTTTTCTTCTGTTAGCTTCACTTCACAAACACCCGCGGGCATGGCGGGGAAAAAGTGAGTGAAAATGCTGGTTGAATTATACAAAATAGAGTGAAGAAAATTGGTTCTTCTTTCAGCTCTATAGAGACTCCCACTCCACCATTTTCCACCCCCTCCCTCCTTCAAAAGATACCTTCTTGCACGTAAAGTATACCATCCCATGGCTTTGCAGAGGAATTTTCATCAAGAATAAAAAAACACACACAAGTATGTGAAGGAAGAGAATATTCTAATTCGTCAAAAAGTAAAAAAAAAAATTCTCCACACTCAAGTGCTTGAGGAATATTATTTCAGGAATTTCACCGTGAAATTGGATTTCAGGTGTCAATGGGCTTCTTGACTTCTTGAGGTGCGAAAGTGAATGTAGGTTATGAGATGGAGACATATCGCTACTTAAAACATTTACCCTGTATAGAAGAAAAGCTAATAAAAAATTAGCTAGAAGCATATTCTTGTTATAAATGTAAAAATTAGCAAATGGGAACTATATATGTTAATACAAATCCCGCCCCTATTTAATTTTCCTTCTTTTTTTAGGATGAAGCATATGCATGAAAGTTGAATGCACATATTTTAGGGCTATGTGGATGTCGGTATGTCGTCCGGTTCAAATAAATTAAAAAGATGAAAATATGTATATAGTATAACTGAAAATTAAGATAAATTATCAATAGAAGCATATGCTTCAGGAACAAAGAGAGAAAAATTACTTATGGGGAAAGTTCCTTTTTTTATTTTTTTACCAATATTGTAAATTTTTTTTGTGTATAACCAGTCGAGAAATATTCCTTACGGCAAATATGCATATGCCTTACATACCTATGCTTTTCGAATTAGAAGCAAAATAAATTAAAATAAAATGGGGGGGGAGAGGTAGCTTTTGCAGGTACTTTTGCATAATTTTGTCCAAAGTATTCCAACTTACTTAGTAGTAGACAAAAGAAAAGAACATAAAGCAAATGTGCATATGCTCTACGAATTAGAAACAAAATAAAATATTACGGAATAGCTTTTGCATGAACATTTGAGTATTTTGACAAAAGATTAATAACTTAATATTTTATTCCAACTCACTTAGTTAAAGAAGAAAAGGAAGTATCACTTAAAGCAAACGTGCATATGCTCTATGGTCAAAATCGCGGTGAAGCTTTTACACTTTCAGTGACTAATAGAAAGTTTTTCTTCCTTAGCTAATCTCTAACATTTTTCCTATAATATTTTGTCCAGTATGAATTAATAAACAGTCTCATGAGATACTCAAAATGAATGATCTCCTTTTCAAACATATTTCCCAAGATATTTTCGCTTTTCTTGCAGCATAAATGCCAAAAAATGTGGTAAAATAAATCCCCACAATTGATTCATAAATTGTTTTTTTTTGGTCCTTCTCGAAGAGAAGAAATCCAAATTAATGACTTGCAGTGTGATTTACTTGATCACACTGCAAAATTTATTGACATGTCTGTATTATGTGTCTAGTATATTGCGAAAATAAGAAAGGACCGGAAGGTATAATAATTTTTCAAAGATGATGCATTGGCTGGGAGTGGATGTGAGATTGATTGGATAGTCTGCGGATGATGGTGGTGTGTGCATTCTTTTATGAATTGCCTTTATCCCAGTGGGATATTTGTTTGTTTTTTTCTTCAACGCGACGCTCTGTGGCTTTGTAAATCAGATGACGCCACCCACATACGATGCGAAAAGCCATACATCAGCACGTCTCTTAGTGAAGCATTCGCGTGAACGTTGAGGCGAAAATTTTCTCTCCGAGGAGTGGGTTTGGCGTCTGCTTTCTGTTCCTGTCGGATTGGGTTTATTTTAGAGCCAAAGAGAAAGGTGTCTTCCACCCAAAAGTCTCCACAGCACAAGGCTCGCCTCGCACACATAAGTTTTCTTATCGTTCAACCAGCAAGAAATGAAGAGGAGGAGGAAAAAAGAGGCAAATCTTTGTCATAAACAGAAGTTTTGTGGTGAAAATACTACGAGAGGAATTCGCAGAAAATTTTCAAATTATCATCTCTCAGTGCGATGGATCCCCTTTTATATAAATTAATTAACACCGTGTTTATTGCACATGTAAATGGATGGCATTACTCACTTGACATCTTAATTGTATGATCTACTAATTATATATGAGGCACTTATAGTCAAAAGACTTCCAATTATTTCTTATAATAATAATAATTTACGCCATTTCGTCTTTAATTAAATTAGTGAGTGAAATGGTGGATGTTTTGATGAGAAGGAGATTAATTTAAAATAACATTAAAGCATCGTTCCATCCACTAAACTATTGATGATTTCTTCGCTGCTTTTTTTTTAGCTTCTCAATTTAAATGCCGCATAAACGATTTAATTCAAGCACTAAACTCCTCTACCCAAATGCTATTTCGCATTGAGCTTCAATGTGCGCGAATGTGCTTGAAATTTTATTGCAAATTTTCACTCCATTTGCTATTTACTTCCACACCCATTCGGAAAAACTCATAAAGTTTTCTTTTAGAACCCCATCGTATTTTTTTTTCTTTTTACTTCACTCTTTGTACATTTAATAGACGTGCAGAAAAGTGTGCGATGTTGTGGAATATACATATGTATGTATGTATGTATGTTTGGTGGAAAATATTTAAAAAGATTCCATCAGAGAACTTTGTGCGGTGAGAGAAAAAACTTTAAATTGCATTTCCTTGTCGCTTTATATTGAATTGTAAAATTTTATCCTTTGCATTTTTCCAACAAAGCAGCAAATCATTCGCAACATTCGCATGAGAGAGCTCTATGTGACAGCCTAAGGGGATAGATTCTTCTTTTTTTTAACACAGTGGGGCCCGCAGGAGAGTCTAAATCTAAATTGATGTAGATTCAAAGAAAATATCAAAGCCACTCAAAGGAAATTATTTAAAATGAAAAATAAGTAAATTCGTTTGATGGTTTGTTCTTTAATTTTAAAACAGTTAATCCTTACGCGTCCTACGCGTCTACTGGAGCATACACATTCAATTTTCTTAAAATAAAATCAATTTAATTATTTTTTAGAGTTAGTAGTACATTACTTATATCTTAGACTTTTTGATTAAGCGTTAGTTTTCTTTTTTTTTTTTAATGCCCTACAGCAATTATGCTGGGCCGCGTCTCTCAACTATGTAGTCTTATCTTACAAGCAAATATTCAACCCCAAATTTGTTACCCTGGCTTATACAACCTGGGAAGGAGCTTTTCCTTGGTTTTGCTCGCATGAAGATAAGACAAATGTAATTGAGATGAAGAAATTTAAAATGAAATGAAAATGAAATTTATTTATCGTAAAAAATGTCAAGAAAGACGTTTTAACTAAGAACTGCCCTCTAAAAGTAACCACAAAAGGAACACCAATAAATTAATATGGTGTTGAAAAAAAAATGTTTCAATGTTTTTATGTTTCAAAGGACGCAAATGAAACATTTTGCGCCTCAACTCACGAAACGTACGCCATTTAAATCCTAACCTAAAATTTGTTTCAATTTATTTTAAGGATGAGAAAATTTTATTCATTTAGATGAATGTAAATGAAATAAAATTATCCAATTTGTGCTCAATAGTGAACAATTTAGCAAAATAGTTATTCCTTCTTATGGTTCCCAATATAGTTTTATACCCATCTTGGTATAGTTTTAATTAATTTAAATATTCCCGAAGAACATTGAGATAATTTGTATGGACTGCATAAAGCATTATTATTACACAATTTTGGTGATTCTTCCGTAAAACAAATACTGAATCGGGCTAAGTTTTGATTTTCTCGAATTGATTTGAAATGAGAACAATACACAGCGACGCTTTACTTGCAAAACCTTTTTAATAGCATTTACTCAGAAAAAGAAATTTTTCCTCTTAAAAATAACATTTTCCATGAAAATACATAATCAAAGAAATCATTCAAAATTTACAGTTTAAAAATGATATTTTGAAATCATATTAAGAGGCATACAAGTCGGCGAAGAAATGTTAAAAGTCATTTATCAAAAAACCAATGGTCCGATTTTGACAAGTAGACCAGATTTTTAATAGAAATTAAGTAAAATTAAAAAAATAATATTATAAATCAATTTATTCTAGACAATGTTCTATCCAAAGGTTTATTTTAAAGAAAAGAAAGAATTTGACAGGAAGGTCCCTAAATCTCCAATTTTCTCCTCAACTAGATTACATTAGCTGTGAACTTTTACATTGTCATGACGAGTTAAAATTCCCTCAAAATGTTCATTTCAAACCATAAAATGTAAAGCAGAAGATTATTACATTTGGGAGAACTTGAATTCTCCAAGGGGGTGGTTTTTGCTTTTACTTACTATACCTATACGTTATATGTATGTATATGTCTGTATATGTATAAGAAAATGCCGGAAAGGAAAACCTCACGGAAGTGCCGATACAATGTGCTTGAGCTGTTTTATTTTTCAACCTCTCTGTGGGGGGGGGGGAGTGGGAATGCTTTGAGATTAATAATTAATTAAATAGGCGTTCGTCACAGCCACCCCCAATCCCCCGAATCTCCCCAATTCCGCACGCTGGGAAATTTCCTTCAATCAAAGCTCAGAGATCGATGGGAAATTATATTAATCAGGGTGATTTTCATAAAGTGTCGCACACTTTGGTGCGGGGGTGTAGTAGGTGCGACGGTGAGGAGGAATTTTCATACCTTAAATAGGATTTAAATTGATGATGTGGCTATACAACGTATTTTCATCAATGCCATAAGAGATAAATTATGTGGCTAAGAGCAACCTATCCCCCAACTACAAATATGTGGAGAAGGTGTGAGAAGTTCTCCACTCCCTCCCCTCGCCCCCGTAAAATATCAATGATTACAAACCGCAGAAATATTTGGCAAAATATTTGGTGCGACAAGGAATGTGATTGAGAACATAAATGCTTCGGGAAATCCTTTTGGATGTTTTATGTAGATTTATTCTCATCATTTTTATTTCCTCCCATCATTTATCTTAATTCCTTCTTCTTCATGTATTGGATGATTTTTTTTGTTGTTGCCACAGAGGAAGAAAATTCGTAAATAATTCTTCAAATATGTGTGGGGAAAAGGATGTTGTGTGTGTAATGATAAATGATTTATGTGAAATGCGTCCTTTTTTTTCCTTCGGAGATATGTATTCAAAGAGCATAATATAAATATTTTAACTAGAACAACATCTTGAATAAACCTCAAGAAACAAACAAACAAAAAAAATGTAGCCAGAGAATGTTATTTAAATAGTTAAGGTTTGTCCCCTTGTCGTCGCGACGTTTTAGGGGATGAAGGGAAAAAAAGTGCCAGGAATTCGGAAAATTCCAAACGTGGGGGAAGATGGGGATGATGGGAAAGTCAAAGAAAAAGATTGTACCATGAATGAAGAACAAGCCATTGGGATTGTACTCTCGTCAAAATATGTTGATATTTTGACATATTTTCGGTGTGTGGGGAGATGTGGAAAGGAAATGCCATTGTTTGTCTTGTTCATCAAATTCGCACAAGAAGTCGTGCTGCCCTCCAGTCATGCTAGGAAAAAAATCATTCTGAAGGAAGACACTACAAGAAGGAACCCTCATCCCTTTTTTACGTATAAATCAGCAAAATTTCTATTAGGAAAAAGGAAAAATGTTTCTCATACTAACTGTTTTTTTTTTCTAAAATCATCTTTTTTGAGGTTTTTAAAGTAAGAGGTCGATTTTGTTTGAAATCTTTTTTTTTAATTTGAAAATTATATAAGATTTTAAACAAAAAACAAGAAAACTAAAAAATCTACTGTTAATGAAATCCTTCAAAAAGATTAAAAAAAAAAAACTTCTGAAAAATTCTTTTTCCGATTTTAACGATTAAAGAAGGAAACAAATTGTCAAAATCTTTCAATATTTTTCATAGAATATTAAAAATCTTATAACCAAAAAATTCTAAGAGAAGAAAATAAAATATTTTCAACAGAATCGACCTCTGCAATTTCAGTAGAAAGGTAAGATTAACCCTTTCGAGGATTTTTTTTACTAACTGTAGTCAATTTAATTTTATAAATCGTCAAAAAATGAAACCTTAATATTTTAAGTTATTTTGCTAACAGCTCTATTTATTGAGTAGGTAAGTTCAATTACTTCAAATTCGTTCAAAAAACAGTTGGAAAAATATTTCCTTTTTGAGAGAAAATTAAGTTCTAAGTTTGAGGTTAGAAAGAAATATTGGATCCTCCAAGAGTTAAGAACGCTTTAGAAAGCTTAGAGCGATCCCTCTAGCTTCCTTTTCATGTAATTTATATAAATACATCCCACTCGCGCCATCTATGTAGTAGAAGATACCGAAGTATAAAAGGACGCGGACATGCTGCCATTTTTTTTTAAATTAAGTTAGTGGTCATTTAACCTCAAAAAGGACAACTCAACAATCTATTTTGATTTTATTCTAATCGTTTTTTTGGAATATCAATATCTCCAAATCTTTCTAAAAGTTCAAATATTCTCTAGAAAAGTTATATAAACTTATGATTTTTCGGGATTTGTATTCCTCCATATATTTTTCCCTTGTCCCCAAGAAACTTCATATGTAATGAAATATTCTCACCCTAACATGCGCTCGAGGGTAGGATTTTACAAGTTAAAACACATACCTATCTCTCTTAGGCTCTTCTAAATTAATAAAGATGTTTTGTGTGTTGAAGATTAAATATTAGAGAAGGATATTTCCTTTTTGGGGGAGGATGAAGGATTTCTGTGTGAGAGGGTGTGGATGGTTTGTTTAGGATATTCTTCTCATTATGAAGTTAGAGATTTTTGGCACATTCAGCAGCAAGAAGACTTTGTATCGTCTTAAGATTTTCAGATTTCAAAATGGCGGACTCTGTCTTGTATGAAAACTGGTTTTATTTTTGACATTGATTTTTTTTATAGTTTAATTTCTAATTCATACTTTAAGTTTCAAAGAGCTAAAAATTAAGTCAATTTATGATTAATACTATTAAAATCGTTGTAAATATTCACAAATAACCGCCATTTTGACTTTTCTTCGTTCATAACCTAAAAAGTTTGTAAATTCGACCATTTTTTGGAATGATTGGGATTCAAAAGGAATTTTTATAGCTTTTCAGAAGAACAAAGTTCAGTGAAATTTGATGTAAACATTCCTCAAACTAAAATGTAATGCATAACATTTACAAATTGTAACGTTAACTGTGGATTTAAGTATCAGCTCATATTTCTCTGTGTACCGCATGTACAATGTTTAATGGATTTTCAACATCATGTAGGAGTATTTTGGGGGTGGAAAAGTTGTGTTTCAGCTGGGAAGAAGAAGGTGTATTTTGGGGGAAAGGAAAGAGTATTTGTGGCGGATGGAACTTCAAAAGAATGGTCTTTGAAATACAAGATGGATGTTAGGCAAATAATTACATTTGTGGGCAAGTTGAGGAGTAAATTTACATTGAATTGCTGAGAATTGTACAAACTTACCACTTGAGCTACTGTTGCGGGATGATCGATCTTCCTGACGTTCCATCTGCGTAATACCCTCCATTGTACCGGAGAAAAGTTCCATTCTTGCCGGTTAAACTTTTCTTCTTCTTCTACTATATACTTCCACTTTCCCCCCTAAACCAAAAATTGTTTCTCCTTTTTTTTTTACTCCACGTCTCCCCGTTCTCGTCAACTCCCCCACCTCTCACTTAAGGGAACCGAGTAATAATACTTTCAGGAGGCACACAAAAAAATTTCCCCAACAAGAGTCCTTCAGTTCTTAAGTGGGAGCGGGGAAAACTCCTTGAAAAAAAAAACAGGATATAGGTACCTCTTTTTATTGATTAATTTTTCCTCTTCCTCCAAAGAAATATTTTGCGTCTCCTCCCACTTTTTTCTTTAAACTCAAAATCAGTTTTCCTCAATGTTCCGTTATGAATTTTCTTCGAGAGAATTTTCCCTTTTTCACTGACTTCCCATACTCTCTCCCCCTCAATTTTTCATCTAATTATGCGACATTTCCCGAATTGCGCGCGTACAACAAAGCAAAAGTTTTTTTTTTGTGTTTCAAAATTCGCAGATTGTGCTCTGGCGTATTTATTGGAAAATCCCCCGGAAGTCTGTGTCAACAATTTCCTCGCCTTTCAAACTGGAATTTCCACGCACACACCCACAGTTCACCTGAAACGGAGGGAAAAAAAGAGAAATGAGAAGATTAACAAAAAAATACAATTAAATCACATTTGGTGCAAAAACTGATTTTTTTTATTGCAAAAGAGGATTTTAATTGGTTCCAAAACCCGCATTTTTTAACGGCCCTAACGATGGTGGTGGACCCACCCCCGCCCCTCATGAAAATTAGCCAAACTCCCAATTTTGCCGCATATGCGGAATATATATATTTTATTGAATTTCACCATCATATTGGGAAAATTGGAATTAATTACATTTTCGTGTTGGGAGAAATTTCATCTATTAACTCTAAATTACTATGGTCGGTATGGCTTTTTGGTTTTTAGGTGTAATTTTGGGGTATTCTACAAAGGGACAAGCGAATTAAATGTCAATAACAGAGAATTTTTGTTAAATATTATTTTTCAGTTAAAAATTTAAAAACTTGCGCTGAAAGAATTAAAGAATAACTATGATAAGTGTTTAAAAAGGACCTTATTCATCTGCATGGAAAAATTCATCATTCGCGAGGAAACTTCTAGGGCGAGACAAAACTTTAAGAACATCAAAAACAATAAGAAATTGCCAAAGAAACATTCAGTTTTCCACTCTGTATTCATCTAAAAAAAACAGAAAAATCCGTTCAAAAATACCAACAATGACGTAACCATAATTTTTTTCTCTTTCTATGCTTGAAATCTTATATTGTTTTGTCAAAAATTATCAAATAGCGATGAATTATGCATTTAAAGGAATTTAAAGGAATAAAAAAAGAAAACGAAGATTTTTCATGCTGCACACATGCATATGCTTCATATAAATGAGTAATTTATGTGTTTTTTTACACGAATCTTTCTTAAGTTTGTCTAACTGACCATAGCAGAAAAAGATTCCTTAAAAAATGCATAGACCCAAGCAACATGCATTTGCGCATGAAGCAAATGCATATGTGCTGCATTGCTTATGCACTAAGAGAGAGCAATGAATAGACGTTATAAATGAGCAGAGCATTATACTCTCCTTCAGTTAGAATACATCAACTAAACATTAGTCACTAACTGTAACTATTAAAACTTTATTCACGAAGCTATTTGAAATGAATGATCTCCTAACACAAATTTTCTCTTGAAAACAATTTTTTTATTTAATTGAAAAATTCTTTTTTTCTCTCTCGAGTTTTTCTGATAATCCTTGCATGTTTGTAGCCTTAGCCCTGTCTCCTCTAAACCCTTTCACTGCAATCAACTGACTTTGCAAATTTCCGCCGATAAAATGCACAAAAACGAGCGCACAGAGTGAAAAGTCTTCCACTTGAAATATGATTGTTTTCAGAACTTTCATGGTACATTTTCAACTCTATTTTTTCGCCTTTTTTCTTGCTTTCTCTATGTTGTGGTGGGGTTTAAAAATAAATTTTTGGCTCATGAAATGCATTTTAGCGTTGGCTTGTTCCTTCGCGTCATTTTCATGCGAACGAGATGCGCGGGAATTCTCTGCATTTTCAAACATGAAAAGAATGAAAAGATTAAATTAACTTGTTGCTGAAGATTTTCCTCTTTTTTCTTTTCTTTTTCATTGTTGTGTTGTGAGGCAATTCTTATACTTTCTCTTTTTCATTTTCGTCCTTTTTTTGTGTTGTTGTATTCAAACTCTCAGTCAGTCACAGCACAACACAGAAGTATATTGTGAAACTTGTAGCAACAACGAGAAAAGTATTTTAGAAACATTCGAGGAATGACAATTAAAATTATATGTTATTGTTATATTATTAAATTGTGCGTTAATAAAGCCACGATTAGTATTATGATTTATAAAGCTTTGCGCGGGGACCACATAGTGGAGGGAAATGTTGCCAAATTTTCATGGTGAAACCACCAAACGAGGTGAATCGTTTATTTTGTTGTGTGCTCTGCCTGTCTCACAACATGAAGGCGCAATGCACAAGGCGTGCGGTTGATTTTCCTTCCTTGCCCGTCCCGCGCGCAAAAAACTCACACAGCAAATCATCTCGCACCTCATTTAAATACCGACGCCGCACGGCATAATATATATAATTTTTGAAAATATCCATGGGATGTGGGGTAAAAGAGCGCGAATAGACGGCGGGAAAATGCAAAGAAGTCTCTTCCGCGTGTATACGAATTGATGCAAAATTATTAAATTTTCAACTCCTCGCGTGCTTAGCTCTATATCAGCTCAT
Organism: Lutzomyia longipalpis; assembly: GCF_024334085.1. Classification (NCBI taxonomy): domain Eukaryota; kingdom Metazoa; phylum Arthropoda; class Insecta; order Diptera; family Psychodidae; genus Lutzomyia; species Lutzomyia longipalpis. Next base: position 17,207,816 of record NC_074710.1, on the reverse strand, counting down.
GTTGCGGAAGATTTCATGTTGGATGGATGGATAAAGGGAGTTGTTTGTTTGTTCGAATGAAAAATATTCGAATTTTTAAGGAATTTGTCTGAAATATTCGTCAATATTCGAGCTTTCTTCGAATATTTGGCAAAATGTTCTTGAGGAAAGCAGAAATGATCGAAAAGAACAAAATAGAAGATTATTTAAGGCTAGAATTGCATTCTCAATATTTAGTGATATGTATTTAAAACCACGAAAATGTAAAATTCGAGGTTTTTTTTCGACTTTTTTTCATACAACCAAACAATCAAACAAACGAAGAGTGAAGGCCCCTATTTTTTCTGAATGATTGTGAGTAATATTCAGCAATATATGAAAGATTTTAGTAAAATCAAGAGCCAAATCAACCCCTTTTTAGAGCCAAATTTTTAATCATTTTTGTGCAGAATTTTCCATTAACAAATACCCTTTAAAATGCCATTAAGAAAAAAATGTTAAATCCCTCCGTGACTCTGCAAATGGAGCTACATTGTGGCAAAGTAAAAAGAATAACAACGACGTTGTTTATAAACAGTCCATCGTGTGTGGGGTGTTTATACTCACATCGATTGAATGTTGTATAGCATTGGGTTTTAAAACTAAAATTTTCGAATAGTTCATTACACTTGTGGGCGAAAAAATAGAGCTACATTTTGAATTTATCCCCGTTCTAAAAAATTGTAATCCCACAGGTACCATACAACCTAAGAAGGAGCTTTTCCATGGTTTTGCTCTGGAGGTTGGTTATCGACGCTAAGTCGGCCATGGCCGCAGGTGAGAGTTTTTCATCGCAGATGAATAAATAAATAATCTAAAATCTAATCTAATTTCTTTTTAGTAATTCACTAAAAGTATTTTCTTGGTATCTCTTTTGATCTTTATTAACCCTTCGTAGGCAAAACAATTTCATTTGTAAACCCTTTGAAGTTCGTTCTTAATTGAAAATTTACGCTAAAAACAGAGAGAAGCTCATATCAGGAGATCTTCTAATCATCAGTAAATGGCTAAGATGGGATTTTTTTTCTTGTAAAAGACTAATTTTTCTTACATTGCGGCTTGTGAAAGCGAGGAAATATATATATGTTGGTTTTCTTCGCGCCTTCACCCACCCACCGATCCACCTTTTCTCGCTTCATTCGTTCAATCAACAGTATAAGGTTTTTATTACATTCACACAATCCTCTGATGGTGTGTGAAAGAAAACAGAAATTGTGCCAAAAACACATTCTCAAATCATTCCTCCTATATATTACTAATTATATTGTATGATTCCCATCTCAGGGAGGGAAAAGAAGACGGGCGTTTACATGAAAAGTAAATGAAATAAAAAAACATCAAAGGTTAGTTGTGTGAATAAGACTTTGCAGCAATTAGTCAAGTGTTTTCTCATCTCACAATTTAATCAAAAATATTCATTGCAAATGATCCTCTTTTGTTCGTTTAAAAGAGATATGAATTTTCTCTCTCAGAATTTTCCGTTTGAAGGAAAGAATTTTCTTATAATTTGTGAGGAAAACTAATAAAATTCACGTGAATGGAGGAGTATCATATTTTTATGGTGCAAAAAAAGAAGGAAAACACTTATGATGGTGCACGTGTATGGCTTCTTGTGTGAGATGATATTTTATTTGAATTTCTCATGTGGAAATTCTTATGGAGAGACATTTTCCGTCTGCATGGAATTTTATTTACGCTCCGAAGAATTTAGCGGAATCCTCATTTCCACTGCTATGAACTCAAATTTCTTGCATTTTCTGCCAAATTTAAAATTCAGCGAGAAAAGTCTCTAATAACAACATTAATCATATACCGTAGAATGAGGTAAATTTGGTAAAAAGTTCACTAATATAACAAAAAAAAATATTACCAAAATAGCAAATAATTTAATTTTTAACCAGCCGGGTAGTTGATGAATGATGGTTTAATTACATTTTTTTACGACACGTTTGGCAGTCGGGTGTTTGTCAATAATGCTAAAATTACGTGATGTAATAAATGTCACGTAATTTTCACTTAATAAAACAAACAATAATTTTTATTAATTAATTTATTTTTATTATTTAAGATGATGTAAGAAACATTACGAAAGTTTTATTTAACAAATAACTGGCTGGCAAAGTTAAAATAAAAAATATCACGTAACTTTCATTCGAATATAACCCGACTGGTAAGGATGATGTAAAAAAATGTCACGTAATTTTCAAATAATAAAACAAATATTATAAAGTCAGCTGTAATTTTTATTATTATTGAATAAATACCTGGCTGGCAAAGTTAAAGTAAAAAAATAGACGTAACTTTTATTCAGCTCTTACCCGGCTGGCAAAGATGGTGTAAAAAAATGTCAAGTAATTCTTGCAACAAGTTCCCGGCTGACAATTTCAAAAAATTTTATTAGTTAAATAAAGCTCAAAAAATCAAAACTACCAGAGAACGTCTAAAAATCATCCCAGCTGATCAAAAAGTGTACAAAATGAATATGAAATCCCAGTAGAAGAATCCCAACTAAAATATTTCACTTATTGGTATGAGGATGAACTTTTGTGAAATATATGTTCGTGACTTCTTCATGTGAGGAATAGATTTCCATGGAAAATCTCCTTTTGGATTTTCACACAAAATGATGAAGTGCTGGAGGCTGAGGAAGGAGAATCTTTGTGCCTAAAATTCCCGGACTTATGTTTGGGGAAATGGTGAGTGAAAATACGAAGGAGGTGCGGCAGAGGGTCGATCTATCAGTAAATCATTGTGCTGCTGACAGGACAAAATTCTTGGGGCTACTTTTCGGGAAACAGAAACGGTCCAATAAAAGGATAAAACCCGCACTGTGTGAGAGAGAGAAAGGAGGAGGTTTTCACCAAAGCCCCAATACCAAAATACAGACCTTTCTTGCTGCTCATCCCCCGTCTGGTATGTGCCACCTCCTCCCTATCACCCACCCCAACAAAATTGTACATTTATAGAATTTTGGGCAAAAGGCAAAATGTGTGGTGGTAGATTTTCACTTAAACGCCCACATTACAGCGTGCGTGGTCTGAAGATGAAATTATGTATGAATAAATGGTAAGTATTACGATTTTCTCCACACACAACCTCCCCCTCCCACACCCCCCAAAAAAAAGAAGAAATTCTCCCTTTTTCTCGCCTCACAAAAAAGCACGAATTGTCTGCACACAATTCTCTCTCACTCTCGGTATGTGTGTGTGTGTGTGCAATCGGAAAAGCAAAGGAGAGATATTTTCAATTGATTTCCCATACCTCCCGCCATCGCAACCACCCCTCAAGCAGTCTAAGCTTTTCTCTCGTCTCAAGTTCCAAGCACCCACCCACCCCTAGTAAAAGTATCACGGCGATACTTTTATGAGGACAAAATGTGTGTGGCGGGAAAAGATGTGAGAAATTGGATGATTTTTATATATGAAAAGCTTTATTATTTGGCTAAATAAAAAATTGTGAGAACCTTTTTATTTATTTATTTTTTTTTATTGCCCAGACATAAAGTTATTGATCTTAAGGGGTTGTCTCGAGTACCTATAGCGTACATTCCTCATCGTTATACAAGCTGGAGGAATAAAAAAGAGAAGGCTCCAATTTTTGTTACCTTTTTTGCCAATTTACAAAAATCACACAGCATTCGAAACGGGAAAATGCTATTTTATACATACCCCTAAAAATAATTCAGCGAAAATATTTGAATTGAACTGATTGTATACAGTTAAACTTTCACTGAGGTAATTCAGTCAAATTTAAATTAATTGAAGAAAATTTGTTTTTACGATAGTTGCTGACAAATGAGGAAACTCACAAGCAATTCAGTAAAAAAATTATTTTAACCGATTCGGATCATTTTGACGGAAGTACTTCAGTGAAAATTACTTTTCTGAATACTTTTTATCTAATTCAAGGTATATCGATGTTTTTGCCGAATCTTGGCAAATCTTAGTGAATCATCAGAGTCTTCTCTTAAAGATAACCTGGATTTTGTAGGATCCCACACCAAACTGTAACATATGGAGTGTGAAAGGGTGTCTCACGAATTATATGGGGATTTGATCCGGCCCAAAAACGACAAATTTGCTTAGAGTCAGGTATTGGTTAACGTCGCATGGGATATACTCTTTCCACCCATTAATAATAATGAGTGGAAAGAGTATATCCCATGCGACATTAATCAATACCTGAGTGTATTCAGGGCACTGATGGCAAAAGTGTGCTTCATCGCTCATTATAAGTTTGCCGTTTAATACAGGAACTTTCCTTAACAGCTGCAAAATTCGAGCCTCCTTGTAAGGTTAGTATCCTTGATTTTTCTATTTATAAAAAAGAATGAAGAACTGGAATAAATAATCCTGACTCCTTCCTCGCTTAGCTCTAGTAAAAGTTTCCATTTTTATGGAATATATTTCTTCTCAAAATGTTTCGATTTGAAATTCTATAGGTAAGGTAGAACCTATAGAATGTCAAATCGAAACATCGTGATTTCTTCTTAATTAGTTTCATTTCATTTCACTGATTTATTCAGCTATTTTAACATTGATTTTATAACAAATAAAATTTTGTTCTTTAGACTAAAGGACTTTTATTCTTTCGGCGAAGTAATTCCATATTCTTTTGAAAGAAGAACTTTCTTCTATTTAAATTTTTAACTAGAATTTTTATCACTCATTAATTTCAATGTTTTTCACTGAAGTATTTTTAAAGGTGATTGGTCATAAAAAATTCTCTATAGAATGGAAAATTTCATTTCCTCCCATTTTTTGTTGTTATTCTACTCGTCCACACTAATATATAGATTTAGGGCGTTCCTAACTATATACATTATATCTAGTTTTAGGTCTGTCGAAAGAATATGAAACTCACGCTAATGGGGGCGGGATATGTATTGCGAGGGGAGGCAAAAAAGCTTCAAAAAGCTCCCAAAATGTGTAGAGAGAGTAGCAAATTTGGAGTAAATTGAGCGAGAAAGTCGACACATTTGTACCCAAATGGATTCGATTGCCCTCCCCCAGCTTTTGATAATTTGAATCCCCTCACCCCCATTGCTTTTATTTCTTTCCTCCCTCACTCTCTCTCTGTGCAAATTATTGTGACTTGCAAATTGATCGACATTTCGACAAATGCTTCCGAAACATATGCAAAAAATATGCTGAAATGCCTGGAGGAGGAATAAAAAAAATCCTGAATGTGTTTGGAACAAATATATTGAATGTTTTGTTTGCAGAGTTTTCGATTTTTTTTAAATTTTAATTTGATAGAAAATCTGGGAGAGATTTTCATTGGATTTATTCGAATTAACTTTGCACCAAAGCTCCGCGCAAAGGTAGAAAAGAAAATTCTGGAATAAATTAACCAATCAAAACTCTTCTTGAGTTTTTTCAACCAATCAGAGAGAATTTAGAGTTCTTCTTCTTATTTATTTACACTTCAAAATTAGGTTTAAGGGTTTTGATTGGTCTAAGAATTATACTTCACTAATATTTTATTAAATTGATGGAGTTATTAGTGCAAACAAAATGCTTCAAATCAAACCTAAAATTTCAAATTATTTAAATTTTTTAAAGCTACTTCAAGTAACGAAAACTTATCAACGGGCCACATTGGCCAATTTAGTCTTCCATTCTTTAATAGCGCTTTTAAAGATTTTTTTAGTGTACAAATTCAAAGTTTTTCATGAAAAAATCAAAAAAATAGAGACTGAGAAATCCGTCAGAGTCAGGAGATATTGAAGTGAATCGTGATACACGAATTTCGCGAAATTCTGCGTCTATTTGCAATTCCTTCCGCCAAAAATATTCATCATTATGTGAGAAAAAAAATTGAATTTCAGTTGCTTTTCTTTCCCTCTCTTTTTTTTCAACTCTTTCATCTCCATTCGTGAATTTGCAAAAATTTTTGGGTGTGAATGTGAAAATGGGAAGAAAATTGAATTTTAGCATAATGCAAATTCACGAAAGTCTCCACACAGTACGCGCGCACCCCCCCGCATTCTCTTTGTCTTTTAATGGGTGAAATGCTTTAAAAAGGTTCACCTCAGGAAAGTTATCCAATTTCCATCACCGCAAAACTTTTCTATGTGTGTGGCTGAGAGAACCCCTTGGAGCCACAAAACCGCAGAAAAAAAACTTATGGCCAGCCCCAAAATTACTTTCTATGAGCTTTCACATTGCTATACTCCCCTCCCCTGTCCCTTTCATGAAGGGAGTGAAAATTCGGGTGGGAGAATTTTCTTTTTGTTTTCTCAATTTTCACAGCGGAAAATTTTAGTTAAAAAATGTTTTTTTTTGCCTATGCTGTGCAATAAATTTGAGAGAAAAAACTTTAGCAAATAATAGTGGCAAAACTCAAATAGTACAGAGTACAAGGGCTATGGGAAAAGCTAGGAAAATAGTGGAAAATTGCACTGAAAAAAATCATAAAAGTTTATAAACAATTCAGAAGAAAAAATATTTATTACAAAAAACCTAAATTCTTGATGAAATAATTTTTCTCATCTCTTATACAAATATGTATAATTTCATTAATTACACCACAACCCCCCACCCCGTCTCTCAGTCAAGTCTCCTAAATATGAGAGAAAATATGTATGTGCGAGATGTGCGAGGACAATGCCACGTAGAATCAACGCCAAGTGAACTTCACAGAGCTCCAGCTAACTTAATTATTAACAAAGCTCCACACTCAATTGTATTCGTTTTTTTCTCTTTCCCAGCAAAAGCTCCTTCCATGCGCTACGAAGCTTTTCAGAGCAAGTGAGTTTATGGAAGAAAATGCGATAAGTGAGGTAACCAGAAAGAAAAAAAAATTGTGCATAGTCAGAATAGAGGCAGGAAGCCTTTCTCCTTCTCTCTATGGGGTGGCTTGGGGGCTGGAAAACCTTAATAAGGTTGTCACACACTCATTTTGTTTTGTAGGTGAAAAGTTCGTCCATAAAGTGGAAGGAAGCAATTAGTGTGTTTAATGAAATAATGCAAGAGCAGTGCAAAAGGACATTATGCACAATTTATGGGGGAAGTTTCAATTGAAATTTAGGGCACTTATTGTGAAGAAATTATTGTAAATTAATTTCAGTTATAAATTTTTAATTAAAATAATATAATTAAAACAAATATAGTTTAATTTAATTTCAATTTAATTTATTTTTAATTTTTATTGTAATTTGAATACAAATGAAAATAAACTAAAATTTTCTATTAAAAACAAATAATTTGAGAATTTTTAAAATCAGGATCTCAGATTTGTGAAAAAAAACTGTCAAATCCAGCAAATTTTAGCACAAAAAGGTGAAAAACCATTAAACTTTATCCCTTTCCTGGGCATGAATTCTCTAAGAGTGAAAAACTCCCGTGATGAAGGCTTTAGCGCTTTGAAAGAAACGTGAAAACCGGGAAAATGTTACGCCAGTTTATCACCGATGCATTACTTTTTGAGGATCAAGCTCACGTGTAGTTTTCCTAAATTTTTCCCTGCAAAAATCCTTCGAGAGTTTAACACGAGAGTTTTTCACTCTTAGAGAATACATCTCCTGGTGACTAGCGCCCTCTATTAGCATTTCTTCCTTCCTTGAGAGAGTCAGAAATAATTTTTCACTTTTTCTAAGAACGAGAAGTTGAGAATTTCTTTCTGGGGGACTTTTAATTGATTTTCTGACCCAGAAAACATATTTTCCTGCTCATCCCTTATGTGGAAGTTACAAAAAAATATTATTTTATTGAAATAGTTTTCCTGGTAAAACATATTCCAAAATTCATGAAGTGAAAATATCTACTAAATTATATTTAATGTAAAATAAAACGTTAGAATCAGATGGAAAAATAGCAGAAAATGTTGAATTATTAAAGCAGAGTGAGAGAGAGAATGAAGGCAATTAAAATGCAAAATCATTATATGAATATGACCCATATTTCCCTCATTGCTGTTTGTTTCCTCCCTCCCCAGCTCCGGGGAAAAAGAGGAAAATGTATAAATCCGGGAAAAAGGGACTTTTTGGTGCAATTAAATTCAGCAATATGCATGGCTTTGTTTACCAGGAATCCCAAAGAGAAGCGCGTGGAATTGGAAACTCACATTTTTCCTATCATATGGCTTAAGAAAAAATCCTTTGAGATGAAAATATGGAAATAAATCTTCTGAGAAAATTCTATTTTCTCTCTGTGAGAAAAATGAATAAAATTGAATTTTTCAAAAAGTCCAGAAATATTTTAACCTGCTGGCCGCCAAGACCTTGGAGCTTCCTTAGAGCGCCAAGGTGGGGTCGTTGAACGACCCCAAGAAGGAAGTCGATTTTCTCATAAACTATAAAACCGGGAACTGTCGGGTCACTACCTTTAGACTCCTTATATAGTCCTCTTGCCCCTTGCATCACAAATTCGCCACCCGGAAACACGCAGAAGAAGATATTAGGGAAAAACATTTTTCACTCCTTTTTCACACTTTCTTCGTGAGAAATTTGCCACGAAGTTGACCGCAACTGCTATTTTTTTTCACTACTTCCCCACATTCCCCTTACTTCCCGCACCGTGATAAATGGCAATATTCCTCGAATATTCTTTATTGTTTTGCACATTTATATGCTTCTAATTATGTTTTATGTTGTTTATATTACTTATTCGCGATAATTCTGACACTGAGATGGTAAAGTGAGAAAGTAAACACAACCCTTCAACCCCCTTCAACCATATGATTTATGATGTGACTAACTTCATTCTGAGAAATTTTCCGCAGCATGGCCGTTACACCAATTTTTGAATTCCCTTCTTCTACATTTTCCTTAATAACTTTTCTTGTGGTGGACGGATTGAGCTGAACTTTTTACACAACCTTCTCAGATAACCAAAGAACTTATTTCCAAAAGATGGGAATGGTATCTTTTATATTTATTAAGTTATAGCACGAAATATAGGGCTGGGGTCGTTCAACGACCCCGCTTGGCGGCCTAGAGGTTAAAAACACTTCGCACAAATAAAACATAAATGAAACATTGGCTTGGATGTTTCATGACAATGAAAGGTAGAACCAAAAAGCACAATGATGACGTCATTGTCTGCATTTTTAAGCAAATTTTTAAAATCTTTGATCAGGTTATTTCACTGAAATATAGGAAACTTATTTGGAGTTTTTTTTTGCAAAAGATGAAACTCTTCTTGAAACTTCTGATCGATCTCATTGTCAGACAGACAACCGAAATTTCATTGAATTCAAAAAACGTCCCAAAAGGGTTAATATTGAATTTTATTAGTCAGTAAAATATTCAATTTTTCCAATTGAAAAATAAGTTTAAATGAAGAAAATTAAAGCAAAACATTCAAATCATTACTTATTTGATCAATTTGACGCTTGAATGAGCTCCGAAGAAATTCCCAATGAGATTTGAAGTGAATTATGGGGAATTGGTTCAAAATGTGAAAAATTAAGTTGAAGCATGTTTGAAAAAATAAATATTTTTCACGTGTAATTTATTGTTTTGCGGAGATTAGTTTATTAAAATATTTATAATGTAGCATTAATCATGTGGCAGATTTTCATATCATTTTTTCGCCCTCACTCTTTGAGACTTTCGAGTATAACAATATTTTTGTATGTTTTTCACACTTTTCAGCATGAAGATGTGAAGAAGAAAAAACCTGAATAGTGTGGAGGAGGGCGGGAAAATTTTAAATTTAGAAAAAGAAAAGTTGTGTTTTCTCTGTGATTTTTTTCTTCTTCTTTCCGCCTCTTTAATGAATCAAAATGCACAAGAAGGGCGATTGTGGGTGGTGAACACGCGTTTGCTGACTCTGCAATCATATAGAAAGCTATAGTTGCTATATATTTATCTCTGGTGCGGAAAGGTGGATGAGAAGAATCTTCTATGTGGAGAATTTTGTACAGATTTTTCTCTTGGCGGGGACATTTTCTGGCACGTGAGAAGACATCCATGGGAGACATTTGGACAAATTCGCTGTGCGCGAAGAATTTTACACAGCAGACAGCATCGACAAGACAAATATAATTATTCTCTTTTAAGAGATAGCTTTTTGGCGTGGAGTGTTGTTGCTCTATTATTAACTATTTAGCTCCTTTCACTCATTCGGAGCATCTTTCTTATTTTAACATACAACACTTCGTCTTCGGTCTATTTTCACGGGTGTACGCTGTGTTCAAAGATGATTAACGATTTGTTGTTGCTGATTGAATATTCTATGCTCTCTCTCTATTGCGCCTATATACGTTAGAATTTCCGCACACGGCCTCTCATTGAACTTTAGAGGGGATACTTGGGTAATTCAGAATCATTTTATTTTTGATTTTAGTTCTTTTAATTTTTTTTTAAGATATAAATTCAATTTTTGGACTTTTTCCTTTCACTTCTCAAATTCTTGAAATACAGAGAGTAAAACTTCCCACATGTGGAGTTACAGATAACTATCCTAATATAGAAATCCTTTTTCTACATCAAGAAAAAAATTTTAGCTCTCTCAGAGAGAAGTAATTTCTATCCTAGTTGAATTGATAACAGATGGCGCTAGTTTTCAAAAAGAAAAAGCAATAGAATTTAAAATCTCAATTTTCATGTTTATTTTAATGTTTTTTTAATGATTTTTTTAAGAAAATAAAAATAGATTAAAGAAAAGTCCATTAAAAAGATAAATTTAAGACAATTATTATTAAATTGGTTTTTTATTTGACAAACTAGCGTCATCTATTATCAATTTTAATGTTTTAAGAACGATTCTTTTTAATTCTCTTTAATGCAAAACTTAACTCTTAATGCTAAAGTGAAGTCCTAAAAATAGCCCCATAGTTCTCTATTCAAACTTTAATTGAATCATCACAATGGCATGATAACTTCTTCACTTGTAGTAATGTCAATCCCTTAGGAATGTACATAGGAAAATATTTGAGATAAAGCCTGTCAACGCTGTCAAGTTTGAGACCTTAATCCACTACATATAGGTCATCAAGGTATAAAGAAATCTAAATTTATAATATAACTTTTAAATAAAATGAAGGAAGAACTTTTTTTTTAAGGAAAACATATTTTTAGAGGAAAAAAAGAATCTTATTTTCTTGACAATCTCCTGGAAGAAGAAAAAGAATTTAAATAACTACGAATAAGAACAGAGAAGCCCCTTCGATGAAAGGATAGAGAAGTGAAGAAAGCAGAGCCATTTGTCTTACATTTGTGCCTTGGAATGCAAGATAAATTGCACTGAACTGTTTTTCTCTTATTCCCTTTCACAACCCCATTTTCCCGATGAATTTGCAAACATTGAAAATTTGACTATGAATTATGGCGATCGCTTAACCAAAAACTATCACATAAGATGATGGAAAAAGCTCTCAAGTAAATGAGTTGCAAATTCTAAGATAGTTATGAATATTAACTCAATATTTTCGTCTTGGAAGGAAATCAGAGAAGAATGAAAAATTATATTTCTCTTTTTTAAGGATTTTAAGAAAAAGAAGAAAAGTTTAGTGTGTTGCCGTTAACTTTGATGAATTACTGTTGAAGATAAGCTAAGAAAAATTACTGGCAAAATTCAAAGAAGGTTGAGGTAATGCTCATCGTATTGAGTTTGGTGGGAACCTCCAAAGTTTCTTTCTCACTTTTTTGGGGCTTAAAGTTTCCCTTTTAAGCTTCTCATTTTCATGCAAAGTTCTTGAGATTTATTGTGATTTAATCTACCTGCAGTTGATTTTCTCCTTGAATTTTCCTTTTTATTTCTCCATCACGATGAAAACTTGCAAAATAACTCTAAAATAAATAGATTTCCTGACTTGTTGCATAAAATCTGTAACCTATTTTATTTAAATTGTGAGAAAATACATTTTGTGGTTATACTTTTGAAAATGTTTTTAATTTGTTTTATAGTAAAAATGATTTTTTGGGGTGTTTATGTAATGTCAAACGTAAGAAACTCAAGAGATTTTAAATGTCAAATCTCTGAAATTCAGGAGATTGCAATTGCCAATCGTTAAGAAATTCAGAAGGTTTTAAATGTCAAAATTTAGCAATTCAGATGATTTTAAAAGAAAAACGTTAAGTCTTGGAAATTCTTAATGTCAAACTATAAAAAATAAATATGAAATGTAATTTGACAGAACAAGATGTCAGAAAATTCAAATTCGAAACCAAAATAAAACCGTTGAAATTCAGAAATTGAAAGAGATCATAAAACATTAAAAATTCATATGATTTAAATGTTAGCGCATGAAACAAATGGATCAATTAACGTTGTCTTAAATCTAAAGATTGATAAACAAAAGAAAAACATTTCTCTACGTTATTTGCCATATATTACAGCTTTATGCAATTTACTACCTATTCAAATAATATATGTATGTATACATAACTTGTATTCAGTAGAGTCGTAAAGTATATAAAATTAAACACAATTAAATTTAATAATGACACAAAGTATTTTCTTATTAAATTAATGACCAGAGGTGTGAAAAACTATTTATTAAATGTTGGATATTTTTTTTTAAACGAGGTAAATTGTCGCTTCGCTCCAATTTACCTCGCCCCGCTTCGCGGGGATTTGTTGCGCTTCGCGCAAATTTCAGAGAGAAAATAAATTATGATGGTTTAAAGGCAGATTTGGGCCACTTATCGATCCCAAAAGAAAAAATTTGCAAAGAGAAGAAATCATTTTCATACAACATTTCGGGCGCGAAATTCAAAAATTTGCAAAAAATGCATGACTTTTATATGGGGGCTACCTGAAGGGGGGCTTTGGGGGGAAAATGAATACGGCCACTCGAAAGCGCCTGATATAAGGAGTCTCTGTACCAAATTTCATCACGATCGGTCAAACGGTGTAGATTTGTATAGCTGTACAGACACGAAATCCTTTCTTTATTATATAGATAGATGGAGAGCTCTCATCAAACCCAAAAGAAAAAAATTTGCAAAGAGAAGAAATCATTTTCATACAACATTTCAGGCGCCAAATTCAAAAATTCGCAAAAAATACATGACTTTTATATGGGGGCTACCTGAAGGGGGGCTTTGGGGGGAAAATGAATACGGCCATTCGAAAGCGCCTGATATAAGGAGTCTCTGTACCAAATTTCATCACGATCGGTCAAACGGTGTAGATTTGTATAGCTGTACAGACACGAAATCCTTTCTTTATTATATAGAAGAATAGATGGAGAGCTCTCATCAAACCCAAAAGAAAAAAATTTGCAAAGAGAAGAAATCATTTTCATACAACATTTCAGGCGCCAAATTCAAAAATTCGCAAAAAATACATGACTTTTATATGGGGGCTACCTGAAGGGGGGCTTTGGGGGGAAAATGAATACGGCCATTCGAAAGCGCCTGATATAAGGAGTCTCTGTACCAAATTTCATCACGATCGGTCAAACGGTGTAGATTTGTATAGCTGTACAGACACGAAATCCTTTCTTTATTATATAGATAAAGAGATTATTCATTTTTGATGTATTCGAGAGCAAAGTTGGTAAAAAAATGAATTATTGTGAATTAAAAGAACCTGAAAAGGTAATAAAAAATAGTCGAAACGTCGCTATGTAGCAGAGAAGAGGTTTTATAGTTTTTCACTCTTCCGTGACAAAATCTTTCGATTTTCTTTTAATAAGTATTAAGCAGAAGGCGAAAATTAAAAAAAAAATAATACCACATGAGTCTCAAAGCGAATAAACTCCTTTCCTTCATCTCACATAAAATTGCCCAAAAATGCATTAAAAATATCGAATATTGCACTTTAAACTCAATTATTTCCTTAAGTTTATTCTATAGGAATTCTTTAGATTATTAGGCAGCTGTGGCGCCTAATTTAGACCAAGCATCCTCATGAGGGAAAATCAACCCACAAGAAGGAACACATTAAGTTTATGTTTAGCACTAAGGAAAGAAGTGAAAAAAAAACTCTGGCACAATGTGTGGCTGCGGTGAGGAAAATAATTAATGGGAATGCACTTTAAACTCCTAAAGCATCCTCTTTTTTCTCACCCCCATTTTTCTTCCATCAAGTTTTTCCCGGCGCTGCTCAACATTTAGCAAGTACTTGGTTGAGTATGTTCTTGAGCGATTGTTATCGGCACACAAGTATGTACTTTGGAGAATATCTTACTGGGAGAGAAAGATAAAATCTCGCACGAGGGAATATTTTCTTTTTAAGGGGGAAAAGGAAATCACGTAAAATTACGAGAAAATTCTTTAGGCGCCAAACGAGGCGGTCGGGGGAGGGGTGAAAAGCGCGTAACACTGTCTGTGATTTTTGCCAAGCAAGAATGTTGCGGACATGTAATGTAATTAGTAAAATTCACTTACATCAATTGGCCATTGGATATCGTCCCATGGTGATTTAATTTATCGTAAATTCAACAGTTGAGATCACATCAAATTTGCAACGAGATGTATGAAGAACATTTATTCTGTGTAACATCTTAATTGTCACAATTAGTGCTTAAAGAGTACCATGGGCATTCCAACCGAACTAATTTATTATATGCTTATTTTTTCCTTCCTCTTTTATTAGGAGAAATTATCTAAATTTAATTTATTTTTTATTATTTTATCGCCAAATTACGCGCACTTTTTGATTTTTCTTTCCTTTTAAATTCTAATGTTTTTTTTTTGTAATTTTCCTTCTTTTCTTTAATTAAAGAATAATTTTTTTAGAGCAATTTCCCATGTGTTGGGGGTGGAAGCAAAAATTACCAACTAACACACAACGCCACGAGAATGGAGAAGCTTCACATTTGTGCACTGGAAAACATCAATTAATACGCTATTTACTTGAGCAAATCCCGGGCACTGCGCGGGACTAATACAAAAGAAAAAACCCTTTAATATTAAAGTTGTGCTCAAAAGAGAATTTTGCAACACCCACTGAGAGCACCAATATATTAAATTTTCCTTCTTCAGAGGGTCCCCCAGAAGAGTGCGGCCACCAACGTTAAAACTTTTGCGACCAAACACCTTGAAGATCGCCGAATGACTGACTTGGGTGCTTCGAAAAAATGGTTCAGTAGAGCACAAACTGTTGGGAGCTCCCAAAGAGCCATTATAACATACAATTTTGCAATATAGAAGCGAATACAGGAGAGAGATAAATGTCTCTCAGAGAATGAGAGAGTACATCGAGAGAGAGGAAAAGCGTGGAAAATACAAATGAGAGAGGATTTCTACTGAATATTTTCTGTGTGTACAGACTCCCATACAGATTCATGCGAAAAATAGTGGAGTTTTGTGTCTTATTTAGATGAAAATTTATAGGGTAAAGTGGGGCTACTTGTTGCACAAAAATAAATGTAGAAGAATTGAAAATAAATGAAAGATAAAAGAAATATTATCGTGTTAGGAATTCCATGAAAGATTTTAAAAGGAGGATCTTTTGATTTAGAGAGAAACGTCAAACGTCACAAAAAATGTCATTTTTTGAAAAGTCAAAGGTAAGAAAATAAACGTAAAATACCAGAAATGTGGAAAATTACAAAAGAAACGGTCAAACGTTACAAAAAAAAGCGTCAAAGGTTAGAAAAGACATGTGGGATGATACAAATGTCAAATTTTGTGAAAGAAACGGCAAAACATTAGAAAGGAGGTGTCAAAGTTATAAAATAAATGACAAACGTTGAAAATAAACAACGTTACATAATGCTTAACACAAAGCATCAAACATATGTATTATGAACATCAAGCGGATCAAGTGTTTGAAAGGAAATATCAAAGACAATGATCAAATGTCAAATAAAGAGAACTGTCAAACTTTTGAATAAACGTCAGAGTTTGTAGTGAAATATAAAAGTTAAGTAAGAAAAATCAAAAAGAACAAGTGTCAGAAACATTTAATGTCAGTAAAGATTAATTACGATAGTAAAGATTAATGTCAAACGTTATGTTTCTGTTCGTTATTAAATGTAAGTTAGTAAATGACATTAGCTTAAAGATAATGTGTGTCAAAATGGTTTACCCGTTTTGTTTTCAAGCTTTTCTTTTCTTACAAACCTGAATAAACTCCTATACAATATTTCATTGAATTTGAGTCTCAAATAAAATTAAGCTTCACTATTTCTAGCATTAATCTGTACACATGTACACGCACAACCCCAAAAAGAGCTCAGAATGCGCGTGAAAGAGTCAACCGCATCCACCGATGTGCTCTTACTATGAAAATCCATTCACACTTTTCGGAACACCCTGTACTCTTTGGCCGCAGAGTGTTTATCTCGTTGTGAGAAAATCGGAAAAATGGGAATGTTCGCACCGAGAGAAAATCTGCATAAGACACCAAAGAAAATATTCACACGCAAAAGGGGATTAGGGTGCATTTCAATATACAAATCCTTCCCTCACCCACTCGTGTCCATCCAGTTGTTGGATATATAGTTTAATGTGGCGCAAAGAGTAAAAATTTCGAGGTGTTATGATGGCAAAAGGAGAAGGAAAAATATCTTCAATGAGAAAAGTTTCAAAAGAATTATATTTTTTCCACCAAAACACTTGGGGATGTACCACGGTTGTGTGGGTGGCTGGGGGGAGAAAATTCAAACCAAAAGCTCGTGGTGGAAAATCCAAAAATCTCCTCTTTGGTGAACCCCCAAATGGTTTGCCGCAATGGGTATTTTTGGTGAAAATCTAAATTAATTTTTTTTCGAGGTAAAAAGGAACAGATTAATTAAATTGAAATGAGGAGCTCTAAAAAAATCGTTGCAGAAAAAAGGATAAAAGATGGTTTTAATGTAGATTTGTCTATTAATTGACGATTTAGGGGTCGTTTTAGGAGAATAAGGACATCTACTAAGAACTTCTAAGCTACAATTTTAAGGGAAATTTGATTGGGATTCATCTTTTGATCAGAAAATTATGATTTTGATAAAAAAAAATTGTGCTTTAAATAAGGATAATGTCACTTTCGGTAACTAGTCGAATTTTTTAAAAAAAACTGCTAGTTTTCTAATCAAAAGATTTAATTCAAATTGGTTCGGTGGCAGTTCATTATATATGTTATTCTGCTTTTTAAACGTTTGACATTTCTCTTATTACGTTTGACATTATTTTTCCTACGGTTGATGTACTTTTCTTACGTTTAAGGTTTTTTTTTCTTAAATTTTTATATTCTTTTCAAATATTTAACGATCTGTTTCTAATATTTGACGTTTCTTTTCTTACATCTCACGTTCCTTTTCTTACGTTTAACGTTTTATTTGTATCTTTTTAATGCTAGATGTTTTTTTATTTTAATATTTTTGACATTGTTTTTCAATCCTAACCTTTGACGTTTCTTTTTCTCTTATTTCAAAATCTCTTATTAAACCCAAATATAAAACCATAAAAGAATTCAAATTTATTCCAAATAAAACGTCCTTCGCAATATGAAGTCAATCATAACGCGTCCAGTTATAAGAGTTGGTGTCCCACAACGTGTAGAAGTTTGTTTATGCGTTGTAATGCGATTTGTGAGCAGAATTAGTAGGCAAAGTTGATTTTTTTTGTGAAATTCAGTAATTTGATGCATAAAAATGCTCATATCTCAGGTTCTATAACACTTACAGAAATTTCTTGACTAGTTATGGAAAGGTCTTAAAATAAGCTAGAATATGGGATAAATTTTGATATTTTTCAAGGTCACCTCTAAAACACAAAATGGCGGCTTTTGTTTTACCAAAACAGTTTTTGACATTTTTTGAGCTTAAGGAATGGTTCTGGAGGTTTTTGATGTTCTATAAAGTTGTAGAGAATTGCAAAACCTTTAATTTGATACCAAGACGAGTAAAATCGGACAAGTCCTTCAAGAGATATGGCTCTTAGAACTTTTCAAATTCAAAAATTTTTCAAATGGCCATATCTTCTAAACGGCGACATAGATTTTCTTCATTTTCGGACTGGTGAAAGATATTGAGTCAGGCTACAACATATCAAAATTTAAAGAAAATCTATAACAAATGTTCGGAGATATAGTCCCTTAAAGTTAGGCAATTTTTGTTTTTGAATTTAGCGCCTCTTGCGGATGTTTTTAAAACTTGAAATGTTTTAGACAGTTGTAGGGCTTCGCAATACCTTTCATTTGATACCAAGATGGTCAAAATCGGTCAAGCCGTTCTCGAGATATATCGAAAAAACACTTTTTGCGTTAGGCCGCCATATTTGCTAAACCGCTTGACCGATTTTTAAGTATGAATTGTTGATGAAAACGTCTCACTGAGCTCTACAACATACTAAAATTTCAGACCTCTAACTATAAGGGAAGTGGTTGACAGTAATTCAAAATGGCGGACAGCGGCCATCTTGGATTTTGAAAATGCGAAAAAATGAAATTTTACACCCACATTTCTATATAAAACTTCAAACCGGAAGTCTCTATCTATTACCGTTCTCGAGCTATAAGGCAAAATGGGGACCAATGGCGGGCCGGCCGGCCGGCCGGCCGGATCAAAAATTTTCCACCACCAGTTTTGGAATGTGGGATGTCTAAAACGTGCTCATACCAAGTTTGAGCCAGATCTGAGGTGGTCGGTTTTTCCGACGATTACAATACTTGGTGTTGGCCACGAAGTGGAACACCAACTAATTTATTCTTTTTAGAGCTATTTCGTGATAAAAACAAACATTTCTCTTTCCATGCGTACAAATTTAATAAAGGACGAAAGAAGTTGTGATGACGGTATAAAATGTATGGCAGCATCCTCTGCCAATCTTACTTTCTTTTAAAATAATTTTTGTTCCCTACGATGCTCTCTAAAAAAATAACTTTTAAGATTTATTGCACAATATTAGTCATAAAAGGTGGAAAAAGAAGAAAATTTCCTTTTTTTTCCTTCAAGACTCTCTCAGACACTTCTCGAAAGCTTCAAAAGTGTGAATGAAAGTGGATTCCTCGAGAGGTTTGGCCTCCCATACACATCTTCTTTTTGCCACCCTTCACACCCATCACACGACGTACACCTTTAGAATTTATGATATCATAACTTCCCTCCACAGCTTACGCTCTTCTTGCAAGAAATCCTCTCTATATATTTATTTTATTGATTGGACGCTTTTCATGCCTTTTTTTCAGCACATTTTCCACTAAAAAGTGAAGCGATTGAATTCCATGCGTTGGATTTTCATCCCCCCTTCATGCAGTTGAGTTGGAATTTTGTGTTTTGAAATATACATTCCACGTTTTTCCGAAGGTTCTCCTGATGGCGAATGTAGGTGCTTTTGCGAATGAAAAAATTCCATCAACATCCATCGTCTGACCCACAGAGAGATAGTCAATTTTGTTTGGGGGATCATTCAGGCAGAATATCGCCTCAATCGTTTCACAAAATACTTTTGGGGCTACATTCAATACACCTTTATGTGTGTAATTGAAATACCTTTAAAAAATAAATTATTTAACTTTCACCTCTCTCTGTGTTCGACTCATATAGGGAGGATAACTTTCTGTATGTGTTTGTGTGGCTATCTGGCATCTGGCCACTAAATAAAAGTTGTTTTTTGGGTTAAATGGGAATGCCAAGTGTTCATTAAATAAATTTTATATTAGATAGTTACTGAAGTTGGTTTTAAAAAAAATAATAAATAGGGTAACTCACGAAAAAATATATTCTTATCTGTAATCGGTGTAAAAGAACACATAATAAAGTTCCCCCCATATAGTGAATGGCGTGCACCGAAGGATTGCCCTCTGAGCCTGCGAAGATTAAGGGAGTGCTTGTACAGTGCGGACTGTGATCAAATAGACTGTGTGCTGCGATCAATGTACCTGTGAACTTTCCAGTGATTTTTTGTGTCTTTGAACTTTTTATGTGACTCTTTTCTCTCGTTTTCCTGTGTTTAATATGTTATTTATCCAATTGTTTTAAAAAAAAAAAATCTATGTATGCGATGCCACACAGCACTTGCTAGGCATTCGCTTTTTCTTTCTCTCTCTTGAGATGATAAAAAAAAAAGTTACGATAAAGATTTTTATTCCGTTTTCTTATTAATAATTTTAAACTTTTATTTTTAATTCTCTTATGAATTGTACATATAAAAAATAATTTATGGAAATGCCTATCTAAAAAATTAAAATTAATATGTAGAGAAATGATTTTAGAAATCATTTAAGAATTAAAAAGACGTTCCATTGATTAAAAAACTATTTGACAATTCCTTACAAATATTTATGACATTTCTTATCAAACGTTAGATTTATCATTTTAACGCCAAAAGCTTCTGTTCGATCATTTAAAATTTTTCTGACGTTTAAAGTTTTTTTTTCCAAGTTTAACAATTCTTTTCTAACGTTTAACGATTCTTCTCAAATATTTGATCATTGTTTAAACATATGAAGCTTCTTTTCTAACGTTTTTACGCTCACATAATCTTATTCTTCTGAAGTAAATACCTCCTAATTTCATCCCTTAAATACAGAGAGATATATAATTGCAAAAAGGGCCAACATGGGTGGGTGGAAAGGGGTTAAAGAGGCAGCAAAAAATGTGACACAGTCGCGCGAGACTTCCCAGAAAGGGAAAAAATGTCAACAGGAAAGAAATTGAAGTTATTTCCTCACACACAGAAGCTTTTTGAAGTTTTTCTTTTACGTGTCTCAACCAACTTGAGGAGCATTTTCCCGCCGCACCCTCCGCGTCTGGAATTGTTTTTTCATCCCCCTTTCCCTCTCGGTGTATTTTTTTCGCCGATGCCTCACATTTTCATGCAACGCTGACGGGTTGACATTAAAAGAAAGTGCTTTCTTGAATTTTTGAGGGATAAAAGGCACCACCATACAATACACACGTGTAGCACGTACAAGCGGGGAGTCATGTAAAGCTTCTGGGGGCTTTTGCCACAGAGATCCCATCTCCCTCCATCCCTCCATCCTGCACACACACATACATTTTATCCTTCTTCTCTGCAGTTTGTACTCTGGTGGGATTGAACTTTCGCCGCAGGAGGGATAAATGCGAGCGCTTTTCCTCGTAGTTTTCTCACGGAAAATGCAAGCTTTCACACGAAATATGATACATTTTTTCCCCTTCGTTCTATATATAATTTAATTGGATCGCTCTTCAAACTAGAAACGTTCCATTTTTGAAATAAAAATGTATATTTTCTCTGTAGATGACAATATGGGGTCCTCCTGGAATTCATTTGATTTTCCCTCAAGACAATTTCTTTTATTTTGTTTAAAGGCTCCAACAGATGGACGAGAAATTCCTCGTGCGGTGCGGTGCGGCGAGGTTTTCGGCCAATCAGAAGCGAGAGATGGCTCACACACTCTCACCGCACCGTGCGAGAACGTTTTTCGGCCAATCCGAAGCGACGATGGGCCACGAAATCCTCGCCGCACCGCACCGCACGAGGAATTTCTCGTCCATCTGTTGGAGCCTTAAAAAAAAGAAATAAATTGAAAGTTTTTAGAAACGAGGTGAATGGGATCGATGGGCAAACATAATTAGGGGTTTGTTTGTAGTCATAAAGATGCTCAGATTAGGAACAAAAAATCTTTAAAAAGTACTCAATTCAAGCCGAAAAAAGTTATTAAATGTTTAGTAAAAAATGTACTGGTAAGCTGACCAAGCTTACGGGAGCTGTGTTTCTTTCAGTGTACCAATTTTGTGAGAGCAAACCTAAACGCGAATTAATTTAAATACGCGCAAAGTCGGGAAAAGTTGAAAAGTCATACCCTAAGAAATGTTTGGAAAGCCATATCTCGAGAACGGATCCATAGATTTTCATAAATTTTTTTTTGTTTGAAAGGTCTTGAAGTCAGCTATAACATATCGAAAAATGAAAAAAATTTATGTCGCCATTTTCGAAAAATTCGAGTTCGAAATTTTCGAAAACTTTGTTTTCGATTTTAGCGCCTCTTGCGGTCATTTCTCGAAGTTGCAATGTTCTAGACATTTGTAGGGTTTCACGAAATTTCTGCAACCCAGGCAATGGCACTGGGCTGGAATTGCCGGTTTCTTGTGGCCCGGTTGCCGTTATCCTTTAGGATCGGCTAGTGTTTTATTTCTGTGCATGCGTGTGTGTTTGTTTTCCGCACGCACTTATGTTTGCCAGATCCTGTCCACCTAACTTGGCTCGCCATTTGACGGCCCGCTTTGTCTGAGGCCTCCCAAGCCGTTTTGTCCCATCCCTTCCCACTTATTAAAGTAATATCACAGTTTGATATCACAGATCGTTTCCTTATCACTGGTCCAAGTTTAAAATCTTATAAAAGGTTTAAATAGGGACAGCACAAATAAGTTAAATAAAATTACCCTTAAAAAGTCAGGGTAAACATTAAACATTAACTCACAGTGCACATTGTATAGACACAGTTGACAAACGATATGAGGGGAGGTGTGGCTACGGAGGAGGGCATTTGGGATTATGGATCCCCTGGCCCAGACCGACCATCGTAGTCCATAAACTGGTGGTAAATCTCTATGGACCTACGGATGGCGGTCATGGAGACTTTATAGGCAAATTTTTTTGTGCCTATTCTGAGCCTGTTCAGGCCCTCTAAAGTCTCCTTCGGAATGGCCCCCCGAGTACCTACTACTATAGGCACTACACGCCCAGAAGTTGCGCCATAGCGCTCTTGGGCTAGGGGGACAAGGGGCTCATATTTTTCACATTTATCCCTTACCCCTTCGGCGAGGCCACCCATATCCTCATGGCGGACAGTTACGTCGACCAAGAGGACCCCTTCCCGGTTCTTTACCACCAGGTCGGGTTTAAGGTAGCCGCCTTCGGGGAGGGAAAATGTTGGCTCTTTGGTGAGCACTGCCCCCGGATCCTTTCTCGTCACTTCCTCGATGACAAGGTCTAGGATCTTGTTGTGACGGTGGATCCTCGTGGCTTTGGTGTGGGTGCACTGACCCATAATGTGACCCAAGGTCTCCGGAAGTGCTCCACAATTTCTGCAAGTCACGTCTGTGTGGCCGAAATACTTCTTGGTTGTGACTTTAGTGGACAGCGTATTGGTGCGAGCCCTTAGTGCTGAGATGTATCGGCATGGTTTGAGCAGTGTTGGCCGATACAGCCATTGATTTGCCTCTTGGGAGTCCAGGAAGGCGTGTACTGCTCTTCCATGAGCTTCGCTTGCTGCCCAATTATCCAATTGCTGCTTTCTTTCACGAGCTTTGTACTCTTCGAGTACCTGCGGAGACTCTATCGGCCATTGCAGCCTGGCGGATTTGGCCACTCTCTCCATTCGTCCAAGGAGTCCGGAGACCAGCGATAGGTGTTTTATAATTGGGTCCTCTGATTGGAGAAATTTGAGGCCTAATTTTAGTGCGGTCGACACTACTAGTGTCTCAAGCCTCGGCACCGCTAGTCCTCCATCTTTATTCCTTGTGTAGAGGAATCCTGTCGTGACTGAGTCAGGCAGATGGAGAATTCTTTTGATTGATACCCTTATAGATCTGTCCAAGAGCCTAATCATCTTTATTGAGGGAGTGATCACGGTTAGCTGGTACAGAAAGTGGGGTATCAAATACCTGCAGATGAGCTGAACCTTTTGATGAGGTTTTAGTGGAAGCCGGCTTGTTCCATCCAGGCTTTTAAGAAGCTCATTCTGCAGGTGTTCGGCACCAATGCCGCTCCAGGGTGAAACTCCAACTCCGAGATAGCGAAGAGAGTCCTCAGGCTCTGCATATGGTACTGGGTGCCCACTCTGTAAACACAAAAGCGGGTTATCTATGTACCATGCACGCTGGTGCGGCACAATGCTGAAGGCTGTGCATTTCGATGGTGATAGCTTCATCCCGAGAGCATGAAGGTATTCCTCGGTGCACTTTAACAGCTGCTCCGCTCCGCGCTTGTTTCTAGCCAGAAGGACGATATCATCAGCGAAGCCTAAGCTGCTGAGTTGACATCCCTCGGTGAAACTAAAGCCCTCGCAACCCTCCAGTCTCTTGAGAAGTGGGTCCAACACAGCATTGAAGACGAAAGGTGAAAGGGGATCGCCCTGTTTCACTCCCCTCTTCAGCTGAATTTCTATCTGTTCTCCCTTATGTGTGATCGTAGTGGCTGCGTCTGCATACGATCCCTCCACGAGTCTAATGAAAGCTTCCGGAAGCCCCATTGTTTGTAGTGCTGGTCTAACTGCCTCATGCGGGACCGTGTCGAACGCTTTAGACACGTCGAGCTGCACGAGTGTTAAACCGTCGGTCTTCCTTGCTACCCACAGAACATCGCGGAGAATTTGGATGTTGTTGAAGCATCCGGGTTCAGACACAAAACCTTTCTGACGTGGGTTAAAGGTTGTACACCTTCGAGCTTTCTTGTCTATTATTCCCCAGAAAAGGCGAGATAATATCGAGCTAATGGTAATTGGTCTATAATTCTCCGCCTTACATGGATCCTTACCATCTTTAAGGATCAGGGTGGTTCTGTTCCGTTTCCATTCTTGGGGAAGCTCGCCTGAGGTCATTACCAAGTTAAACCACCAACGAATCACTTCTTGTTCCACCTCTCCACGAAGGTGGCGTCTCCGTATTCCGTCCAATCCGGGAGCGCTTTTCTCCTTGGTTCGCATTATTTGGGTTTGGATTTCCTCTGCTGTAATGGCGCTCAAGACCTCATTCGCGGATCGCGTAGGGGACGGACAGCCCATGTCCGGGAGATGAACTGCGGGCCTGGAACCCCACAATTCATTGTAGAGACTTTTAATCTCGTTAATCGAGGGAGATCCCCCGACAACCTCATGGGGGGTCTTTCCTTCCCTAACATACTTAGCAAGTAGGCCGGGTTCGTTGTGGAATAGTTCTTGAACTCTCGCATATTCGTATTGTCTTCGAGCACCTCGCCCCCGTCCCCTTCTTGAATGGCGCCCCGACTCCTCGCTGTTGTTCGTTCTGGTCGCCCCTGTTCTGGGTACTGCTGCAATTTTTGCATTAAAGAATTGCTGAGCTTGTATGTTTGCTGCTCTTGCTAAGGCGCTCGCGGACTCACTCGAGTTCCCAACACTAATTAGTGCTAATCTAAGCACCCTAAGCAACTCCTCTGCTCGGGCGAAATGATCCTGTGGAGTCTGTGCTACTGTATCTGTTAGCACTTGCCTGCGCCAAGCTGCCTCAACATTGGGATCGTCCTCCTGAGTAGTCGCCCGTTGCCCTGTTTGCTGGTCCTGATTTGGGTGAACTTCTTCCCCTTGCGATAATCCACTGCTGCGCGAAGCACCATTATCCTCGACCGATACCACGGCTGTAGATAGTGGAGTCGACACCTCGGTTTGGAGTTCCGGACCTTCATCAGCATCCTCAAAAGCTGGTGGGTCGCTGCTTCCAGCAACCCTTGACCATGCCACTTCTCTTCGTCGCTTATATGTTACTTGTTGTCTCTTTTTATTTATTTGCGCATGTGTTCTATTAGGAAGTTCCCCACAGTCAAACATGGCTTTAGCCACATTTCTCACCCCCATGAACCGAACCTCCAATTCCAGCATCTTCTCAACCTCATCCGGGGTCCATCTGTTGTTAGTGGCTTGTTCTACATTCGTTGCAGTTAACGGAGATGCCGTTACTGCTGTATGCCCCGCTGCAGCTGCTCTTATAGCATTTCGAACTGCCGGATGTTTCTTGCTTTGGTGCACACTGAGGCCCTTCTGACTCGCAAAGCGTTTCGAGCAGCTCTCGCATACGAAGGCGAGAGCCTCGATAGTCGAAGGTGATGGGGGTCCACTGCATCTATGCACGTGTTGTAGTGTTTCATTTGCGCTTGAGTTGATCAAGATCGGACTTGTAGAACCCGAGATATGACATGCCAACTTTGGAAGGCTATATCTCGAGAACGGATCCATAGATTTTCTTCATTTTCGGCATGAAGCTAGATAATATGGTCAGCTACAACATATCAAAAAATGAAAAAAATTTATGTCGCCGTTTTCGAGATATTCATCGAAAACTAATCGAAAATTTTGTTTTCGATTTTTGGCCCCCTAGCGGTCACTTTTGAAACTTCTGATGTTCTAGAGAGTTGTAGGGTTTGTTGAGATCTTTCATTTGACCCCGGGTTGATCAAAATCGGTCAAGCCGTTTTCGAGTTATGGTCGATTTTCGATGAAAAATTGTGGCGGCCATATTGACTAAACGGCTTGACCGATTTTCGAAAATGAGGTATCGTTGGAAAGGTCTTGATGGCCCCTACAACATATCAAAATTTCAGCCCTCTAGCTATAATAGCGGCTGAGATATAGTGAAAACAAAATTTTGAGGTTATTCAAAATGGCGGACGGAGGGGTGGGGGGGTGGATTTGACCTCATAATCGGATTTCTTCAGGTCGATATTTAAACTTTGCCGTTTACCGCAAGTCTCTATCTATCACCGTTCTCTTGCAATTTAAGTTTATGATCCGGCCGGACGGCCGGACGGACGGCCGGACGGACGGACGGCCGGCCGGAAAAAAATTTTTTTGGCGCATACGTTTTTTGGAATGTGGGGACCCTAATTCGTGCTCATCCCAAGTTTGAGCCCGATCTGACGACTTTCGATTTTGCTCGGTACACAAAAGCTGTGTCTGAAAGAAACACAGCTAAAATTTTATAAAAAAGAGCTTTTTGCAAAGACAAAAACAATAATTTTATTAATTTTTAAAATTGCCACCCAATTCAAAAAATTCTCCATTTGCAAAAAGATCTCATATTAAGGCACACTAACCCTATCATATGTATTGGATACACTCTGGAATTGTTTGAGAGCTTTCCCCCATTCTTCAATTAACCATCCCTTCCTGGGGCTATGAGCAATATATTTTATATCTGAAATGTTGTCACTCTCTGTGTATGCCTCTCGGGGGTTTTACGGACTAAATACACCCCCCATTTTACCCTCATACACACACATAGAACCACCCTCCTCCCTCGAAAAATGCGCGACTGTATTGAATGAGGAAAAGCTTGGGCAAAAAGGTTTTCGTATTTAGGGACTTTTTCTACTGTTTTTCCCTGGATATTTCCGTAATTCCAGTGTGGGGGTGGGCGGGAAATGCCATCATTATCCTTGGCCACTGTATGCTGCTCCTCTTCCCCCTATCATCACCGCATAAATCAGACCACTGATGCCTGAAGGGATATTTCATTGATAATAAGAAAAGTTTCTGCACGCCATTTTTTGTTGTTTCACAGACATTTTCATATTATTCAAAGACATTTTTGCCACCCGGGTCCATTTTAATTTAGCACACCCTCATTGCCTTTATTCCCCCCACACCATACATCCGTATTATGTCACATTTAAACACTCTCTCTATGTCTTTTTGCTTTTTGTTGGATTTAGGGTTTGCTTTCATTTGGAGGTAGTCAATGGAGGCGCCAGGTTGTGGGAGCTTTCAAGGTTAAATAAATGAGCTTTTTTACAAGTTTGAATTTTCTTTAAATGTAATTCAAAGAGATTATTGAAGGATATAGAATTGAAAGAATAAGAATTATTGAAAACTATTTTAATTTGAGTTAGGTTAGTTATACATGGACAAGGGTTTTTTAAATAAATGAGCTTTTTTTACAAGTTTGGAATGTTTTAAAAATATCATTCAAAGATACTTTTGAGGGATAGTGAATTATAAAGAATAAGAATTGAAAACTATTTTAATTTGAAGTAGGTTAGTTATACATGGACACAGGTTTTTGTTCAATATGAATGAATACTTTACAATTTTGTGCTTTATTTCCTCCATAAATGCATAAAGCATATGCTTTAGTGTCTCAATTAATGTTTTTCAATGTGAAAGAATAAAGAATTTCATATATCTCTCAATATAAAATTAAACAGACATTTTTATCGTCAAGAAATTGAGTAGAGAAAGCTTTGATTGATGAGATTATGATGGAGGCGCCTGGTAGAACATACCCCCAACGAATGAACTTCTGGGAATATTCGGAATATTAAAAGACAAGTAATAGGATTTACTTCTCTTTCAAAGATTACCAAAATATGTAACCAATAAATTGATGCAGAAACTTTTGGGAACAAACATTCTCAATGTCTAAATAATTACATATATATGTATTTTACATAACACGAAGAGACAAGCGGAGATGTTTAAGACGTGAGTGAGTATAAAGTTTTAGCCATGCGGGAATTGAATTGTGGATTAAGGAGCATGAACTTTGTTGAAGATGACTCCCACCCATCACACTGGAAACTACCATGCTGACTATGCTTCACCACCCCCGCATAGCATCAAGAAAGTGCGGCAAAACATTTTATTCGTCTTGCTCGTCGAAAAATCGTGCAGTCGATTTGGTTGAGATAATAACGCTTGATTCTCAACGACATAAGCATGTTGTGGGGTGTAATATTTCATACATACAATACAATGTGAGCAAGATTAATTTGCAAAATGTGTGGCAAAATGTAAATGGAAGCGCTTGTGTGGAAAGAAAACTGCTGCTAACATGTGTTTCTTCTGGTGTTCTCCCGGGAAATTCAAATTGCATCCCCCACCAAGTGAGAAAATAATGACACGCGACAGTTATACATTCCTTCTGGAACAAGAAAATTTTCCATTATAATGAGGGAAATTAGTGAAAGCCTACACTGTGAGGCGAAATGAGTTGGAATAGAGCTTTAAGTTAAATTATGAATTGAGAGAATTTGCTTAAGAAAAAAATTTGTAGGGCCTGATGAAAGGATCTAGAAGAATTCGAATGGTATCGAAAAGTCAAGAAAATTACGTAATTTTTGTTAATTTTATTCTTAATTAGAAGGAATCTTCTCTAGAATCTTTAAAATATGGAAATAAGTAAAAAGAAAACGCCAAAATATCTGCTTATAGCAAATTTAAACATTGAGGTTAGGTAATTAGACTCCCCAAACTATAAATTTAAATATTTTCCGTTAAATCTCCATATTTTTTTCCGAGTGTACTGAAGGTACTGAAAGTCTAAAAGAAAAAAGCATTAATGAGAGTTAAAATGCTGTCTCATGGATTCCTTCTGTGTGAGAATTTATATTTCAATTTCATAGTCTCAACACTTAAAATCATCAGATTCATTATCTCTCCAAGAATGACGGAGACAGACCATTTAGTAGGAGCACAAACTACCACCCCACTTGTATATTTTTTGCATGAGGAAAGGGGTATGTTGTGCACACCACCCCCAACGAGCCACCAACGGGCACACAGCAACACTTGGGGTGAGAATGGCATTTCAACTCGCTTTTCCAACCCTCTCTCACCCCCAAAACAATTGTGTGTTGTGTGGGGTTTTCGCACCACTTTCCACACTCACACAGAGGGGCTCTTGAATGAAAAATTTATGAACAACCTGCCCCCTGGATAAATTTGTACGTGCGAGAGGTCTTCAAGCTAAACAAATTGCATAGAGGACCCAAGAGATGACGGTTTTAGGAACAAACAGGAGATGAGAAGGAAAAAAACGTTTTATTGCTCGATTTGAATTTTGGAAGACCTCCTGGGGATTTGGAGTGTTTAGGTGGTTAGCAGGTAGCCCCCTTGGGCACGTTCCACCACTTTATACATTGCGGAGGTGGTGTCGCGACGTTCGCTCTCACGGAATAATTTCAATCTTTCAGTCCACACCGTCTAATTAGTTCAGAAATATGACGCTCACATTTAGATAAAGTACCTGCGCGTTTTTTTTTCTTCTTGTTCACCTCCACTCACTACTTCAGGGCAGAGATGATGAATTTCAACAAAGGCAAAAAGAGAGGAAAAAAAACAGAAAATCCTCAATTTCAACCCCAAAAAAGGGGGAGGATGGATGAGCTGAGGCATTCCCCAAAATGCACCTCCTGGTGTGAACTATTAAGTTGTTGGAAAATATTCCATGAGAGAGAGGATTAAGTGGTCAACCCCACTCTACACACACATAAACTCCCCCAGGGTGTGGGGGTGGATTTGCTAATCGGGGAGATGGTTATGTGGCATGTGATGTGTTTGAATGGGGATTTTAGCTATTTCAGCAAACTTAAATGCGATCCTCACATCCCCACCATATGCTCCATGTGGTTTCCACCAGCACCCCCACCCCCCCTTAGAGCTATAGTGCTCAATAGAATGGTAGTTAACCTATTTTTGCCAAAAAAAAAACGAACTATTTTCATTTTCCCCAAAGAAGGGGAGTTTATCTGGATGAAAAAAATATTCAGATATATTCGGAATATTTGGCAAATATCCGGATATATTTGTAACGTTCTAAACATTTTGTAAAGAATCATTAATTGATAAATATTTGAGAAAAGGAAGAGAATAGAATTTGTTCAAATTCCTCAATACATATCCATTCCATATTTGCTTGAAAATGTAAAGAGTGACGTCATTTGTATATTTTTTGTCACCCGCAATGCATGAAGCATTTACGCTAATGTTTCGTTGAAGACAAATGGATGAAATTATAGTTTTTTTCTCTCTAAATTTCATCAATAATTGATAAATTCATAAATATTCGCAATATTTAAAAAAAAATGTATAAGTATTCTCCAGAGAATTGCCCCTTGCTTCCCTCTTTTGATATCTAAATGGAGAGGAAAATCTCTGGACCAACTACATCGTCTGCCACCAAAGCTTTATCCTTCAAATTTGCAACGAAAGTTTCCTAATTCCCATTTTATTGCTTCACACACAGTGCAAAGCAGAGCGATGAGCAATTTGAGAGTTCTGCAGCTTATGTATCATGTATTAAATAGGATTCCAGAGTCCGAAACACCTTCTTTCTGTTCTCACACTGTTAATGGATTTTTTTGACGTCAGTAAAACGTTTTTTTCTATTCACTTAGAATACTTATAAATTAAATATATTGTGCATAACGTCCTTTATAACCTTTTTTACATAAGTTCCTGTGCTAACATTTTCTTATTAGCTGTGATTCTTTCGAAGAAAAGAATAGCACAGCTTCTGTGTCCACTCTAAAACTCAAGGTCGTCGGATCGGGCTCAAACTTGGTATGAGCACGAATTAGGGTCCCCACATTTCAAAAAACGTATGCGCCGAAAAACTTTTCCGGCCGTCCGTCCGTCCGTCCGTCCGTCCGGCCGGCCGTAGTTTGGAGCTCAATTACAAGAGAACGGTAATAGATAGAGACTTGCGGTCAACGGCAAAGTTCAATTATCGACTGGAAGTCGTCCAACTATGATATCAAATTCACCCCCCCTCCCCTGCATCCGCCATTTTGAATTTTTTTCAATTTTGTTTTTGCTATATCTCAGCCTCTATTATAGCTAGAGGTCTGAAATTTTAATATGTTGTAGGGGCCTTTAAGACCTTTTCAACAATACCCCATTTCCAAAAATCGGACAAGCGGTTTAGCAAATATAGAGTTTTATAGAAAGTCGGCCATAACTCCTGAACCGCTTGACCGATTTGAACCAAACCGGTTTTGAATGAAAGATCTCAAGAAGGTCTACAATTATGTATACATAGGAAGTTTCAAAAGTTACCGCTAGAGGGCCTACAATCAAAAACAAAATTTTCGATGAGTTTTCGACCAGTTTTCGATTAATATCTCAAAAACTGGACGATAGATTTCGATTAAATTTTAGTATGTTGTAGGTGATAGACACACCTTTTAACCAAAAAAAAATAAAAAAAAATTATGTCGCGGTTTCTGAGATATAGACCAAAACAGGTTTCCATATGTACCGATTGTTGTAATATTGCCTTATATCGGCTTAACGGTACTAGATAGAGGATTTTTGATTGAAGTTTCAATAGGTATAGTGGGCATGACCTATCAGATTTTACTAATTTCAAAATTCAAAATGGCCGCCTTCTGCCATTTTGTTACATCAACAATTACTTTCACCTATATTCACATATCTTTTAAATAAACTATTAGGCGCCCCGCGAAGCGGGGCGCCTTTTATATACATAAAAAATATATAAACATATAAAAATATATAAAAATATAAATATTGTACATATGTATATCAGTACAATGATGGTCCAGCAGAAAAGGGAATGTACTGGTAAGTTTCACTTACGGGCTGTGATTCTTTCTTCAGATGAAAGTCCAAGTGTAGTTAAGTACAATGATGGTCCAACAGAGTAAAGGGAATGTACTGGTAAGTTTCACTTACGGGCTGTGATTCTTCCTTCAGATGACAGTCCAAGTGTGGTGAAAATTGAGATGGATAAATTTTTAGGAATGGCTTTCTCACGCATCGAATCACAGCCAACGCGTGTAAATTCTGGGGAAAGGCTTACTCATGCGCGTTGGCTGTGATTCGTTGCGTGAGAAAGCCATTCCTAAAAATTTATCCATCTCAATTTTCACCACACTTGGACTGTCATCTGAAGGAAGAATCACAGCCCGTAAGTGAAACTTACCAGTACATTCCCTTTACTCTGTTGGACCATCATTGTACTTAACTACACTTGGACTTTCATCTGAAGAAAGAATCACAGCCCGTAAGTGAAACTTACCAGTACATTCCCTTTTCTGCTGGACCATCATTGTACTGATATACATATGTACAATATTTATATTTTTATATATTTTTATATGTTTATATATTTTTTTTTATTTTACAATATTGTGCTTCTTTAATGTAATTTTTAAGTGAAGCATAAGCATGAAGAATGCGTTAAAAAATAATTTCAGAAATTAATAGCGTAATGAAGCATATGCACTATGCAGACAGTCGTCAAGAAGATAAAACTCCATGTAATACTATCCTAAGTCAATTTTAAACTGCATATTTGGAGTAAAGATTCAAATTTTCCAGTAAAAGTCGAATATTTTTTTTGTTAAATCCTTGTGAATGCAGAATGCGGGAAAGGAAGTAGGTGGGGGATGGAGTGGAGTCAACACATGGAGAGAGCAAATGTTATAAAAGATTAGCAACATTGATTGTCACTCTACGAGATCCCATTGTGCATAGAAATCAAGGGAGAGGAGTCGTGCGTAGATGGAAGTTGCCTGGGTTATAAATCCTCTTAAGATTGGGGATATGTGGTCGGGGCTGTGTGTTTGTCTTTCTCGATGCAAGATAAACGCCCGAATATTAAATTTTCACGAGTAAATAACTCACAAGCAGAGAGAAAGAATTCTTAACCATTTCCTTTCTCAATCTCAGAAGTAAACGGAGCTGTGATTCATGAAGTCGCGATTGAATCAAAATTCTTTCTCAAACTCTTCGTTTTCTTTCAATTTTCCAACATACATATTGGTTTGGATTTTTTTCTCCATTCTTTCTTTCCTTCTTTATCAGTTCTATGTGGTGGTTTTTGAAAAAGTTTTGTATTCTTTGTATAAAAGGAATTTTAAATCACAAAAGTCAATTTGAAGAAAGAATAAAATTGAATTGAACTTGATTTATTGTCCCCCAAGAAAAATACTTACGTAGAAAAAAAGATTGATTTTCTTACATTTTATTTCATTTTCAATGCAATCCATGGACGTTAATTAATTAGTCTTTTAATGCATTTCCGATCTTGAAAGAATTTATATTATATTGTTCATTTAAGGTAGCAATGGTCTTAAATATTTCAACGTAACTATTTCTCACTTTTCACAGTTGCAGCATTTTAATTGAACCCGACAGCGAGCAACAACAGGAATAACTTGGAAATGCATTACCACCAGGCACCTCCATCGACTCAAATCGTTGATTACAGTGAAAGTTACTTAACAATAAAGGCACAGTCCCAGTTTTGTTTTCCTCTTCTTTCTCTTTTGCATTTTCTTTACTTCTTGTTTTTGTAGAATTTCTGTTGGTAGAGAAAATCTTTTTAATTTTATATATCATTCTATATTTTTGCAAACTGATTTAAAAGTTTCAATAATTTGCTTGAAAAGGCAAATTCAAATAAGTCAAACACCCGCGTATGTAAACAAAGTGGACACCACAGAGTCGCCATTTTGTTTTATCAGGTTTCAAATCGTTTAAGCAGATTTCCTAAAAGATTCAGATCATTTCCCCCGATCAATTCTTTCTAAACAAGCCTAATTAAATCAATTATAAAAAAAGAAAAAAAACAGCTAAACCTTCAAGTTGTCCACTTTGTCACGTTCTGCAAATATTTTCGTAATTTATCTTCTGAAAAAAAATTCCCTCAAAAATGGATTCGTCGTCGTTTGAGGGAAATTTAGTTGCAAGACGCAAGCATCATTAATTTTCTCACTAAATTAAAGCCAGCACCGCCACCACAAAACTAATCCTCGAAGGTGCTGAAGAGGCAAAGAAATTTATTGCTAAATATTGAGCACCTTCGATACGGGGGGTGATTACTTTTTATTAAATGCCCACACTGTGAGACATAATAAATGAAGCAACTGATGTGCCCTATCGTAGAAGAGAGATTAATGAACCATTTTTTACCGTCATCCATCCGGGAGGTGGAGTGGTGGTCATGTTTACCACCCACAAACCCCCCCAAAACGTTCCATTCTCAACGATCCCCCAAACATAATTCTTCCCAACGGTTTCTTTTTGAATTTTTTGTATAGAATTTTCCCAGCAAAAAGGGTTTCTCAACAGAAAAATCATAAATTTTAAGAAAAAGCAGTCATTTCTTACGCAAAAACAATAAAAAAATACTTTTCAATTATTTTTTAATCTGATTTAATTCTAATTTAAACACTAATTCAATAAATTCATATTACAATACAAAATTCAAGAAAATTTAATATTTTCATCCCTTAAGCATTGCTTCTTTGATTGATCAACCCCTATTGTGTGTGGTGAGTAAAACATAATGTTTCATCTTCAAGCAATGAAACATAAATTCCCTCTTCTATTCGAATAGGAAACTGCGCATGTGTAGGTGAGCTGTTTGTATGTGTGTGTGAAGTGTTGTTTTTCTTGGAGCTGTCTGTTTTTCTTTCAATTTTCTGTGCAAAATTCCACAATATTCCAGGAAAAGTTGCAGATTTTCTCGCGTGAAAATGACTGAGGCTTTTGAGGGAAATGGTGACTACCCAAATTACGGCGATGGATCGAGTGATTTCAAGAGATCAAAGCGTGGACAGGATGTGAGTGCGGATGAGGACACGGAAGAGAAGGTTCCGAATGAGAAAGCCGCTGAATACATCCGGGAATTGCTGAATGAGAGAGTGCAGATTGACCGGAAGTACCCAATATCTGACCGTCTACTTGAGCAAGGTAAGAAATCCCATTAATTTCTTAAGAAATGTACAACAATTTGGATCCGGAAGGTCGCATAAACGCAGCCGGCAATCAAGACATTACATATTTGCTTATTTTATACATGAATTTCCCATAATTCCTACACTTGTAGCGCCTAAAGTCCTTTTTAAAGATGTTCCTTAATTTTACCAAGCACCTAATTCAATTACGGATTAATTTTTAAGTAATAAACTGAAGAATAATCATAAAAATTTAATTGAAAACAAACTTTTCAAACTTAACCTCACATTCAAATGAATCCAAAGATTTATTCGGCTGTGAAAAATGTCAGAAATACTCCAGAAAATCTAAAATATATTCCGGAGTACAGAAGATGAATTCTGAAACACTAAAAAATGTTACGGAACAAGGGAAACAGGTCATATAAATCAGAATCTTCGGAAGAATACGCAAATTAAGTAATTAGGAAAAAATTTAGACTTCAGAATAAATAAAAAGTAATGACAAATATTTTGTTTAATTTTTTTCCTAAATATCCTTCATGCAATTCCAAATTCAAATTATTTTCTTTTTTGCACCTGTTTTGAATAATCCTTTTCTACTGTTCCGAATTTTTTTCCTGATATATGGAATATCTGTGATGTTTTCCGGAATAGCTTTTCCGTATTCCGGAATAGATTTTATGTATTCCGGAATAGCTTTTCAAAATTCCAGAATAACTTTTCTGTTATCCAAAATAGTCTTTCTGTATTCCGGAATAGCATTTAAGTACTCCAGAAGACCTTTTCTATGAAATTACACTAAATATTTACAGAATACTGGGTTAATATTGAGAATATCGAACTAGAAAAGTATTAGAAGAATTTAGCGACCATTTTTTTCAAGAATAAAGAGCACCATAGATAAAAGAATAAATCCTCTATTTACTCCTTTAAATTTTAAGCTCCTCTTCCACTCTACTGAATATTATTACTTGATACGATGAGAGGATGGAAGAGAATACAAAATGCAGAGATGAAATTTTTTACGTTTGAAAAAATATAAATCCCATAAGTCACTTTTCGCGAATTCCCACCCTCACAAATAGCTGGGAATTTTCATGGGAAAAATTCATTGTGATGGGAAAAAGAGACATAATATATTAAATAACTTTCACAAAATATTTTCTCAAAAATAAATGTAAAATTTTCTCCTAAAAATTCATCGTATACAGTGGACGAAATTTAGATAGGTCCGGCCTATTATTGCTTGATTTTGGTCAGATGATTGGGAAACCTAATCCAAAATCAACCAAAAAGTATAGCCTACATCCTTTTACAATAGAATATGTTCAAATTATCCACAGGATTTTGATCCTGGGGAAGTTTTGGGCAAAAATCTGAAAAATGGCCCAAAATGAAGCGAAGTTCAAATAGGTCCATTTGAGTTTTTAAAGCCAATAATGCTTCTTTTCTAATTTTTTCAACGCAGTCCCCTAGGGGAACACAATATTGACCGATTTGAGTGATAATTTGGCCAAGGGACCCCAAACCGTAGCCCCAGGATCCCCCTGAAAACCCCTCGATACACCTCCGGAGGATTTCTTTGATAACTCATAGGAAAAAAATTTTTTTGAAACCAAATTTTTTGCAAATCGATAGAATATCATCCCTACAATGATATCCTTTGCAAATTAAAATTTCCTGGAAAAATTTCTTTAACAAAATAATTCACTAACTATTTCAAGTGGAGGGTCAAAGTACGCCCTGTTTTACTTTATACCCATTTTCCTAATAAAATTCGATTTTTTTGGCAATTTTTCGATCTCGCCCGTAATTATCATTAGTTTTGCTATGAAACTGCAAATAAAAATTATAGCGTTAATTACGCAAAATTTTCAATAGACTTGCATTGAAAATGCGACATGAAAGCGCCGCTTTGCAAATTTTCTCAGTGTGACGCCCAATTTGGCACGCACGAATGTTTTGAGAAAGAGACAGATGTATGAGATGGGTATAGTTTTTGATCCTTTGCGAATTTGGATCAAAAATTATGCCAAAAAATATGAATTATTGGATGAATGCTCGCCATAACTTT